>NC_135718.1:132601502-132923572 GCF_964656455.1 Halichoerus grypus
GAATTAAAGGAGACTTTATACAATTTCTGATTTATTTTCCAGACTGCTCCTCCAATCTACCTCTCACCTCCTTGTAAAGATGAAGCATAGGAAAATTAAACATTTTGCCAAAGGCTGCCAATTTCATTAAAGACAGAACTGAGGCTAAGATCCCCTTCCCTCTTGGTCACTTAACTCATAATCTAGTACTCTCTTATGAAACATTTTTCCTGGGGAAAATTGCACATGTGAAAACATCTCAAAGACAAGTGTGTTTATGTGGAAACCTCTGTAATTTTATTTGCTGTTTTATTTTCCATATTATTTTAAAATAGTACTCTCCCATGGTAAATTATTCTAATTTACCTATTTTATTTCAAACAGATCATGTTGTTTGTGAAGAAGAGTTTAAATACGCCATGTTAGCTTTAAACTGTATATGCCCGGCAACATCTACACTTATTACACTACTGGTTCATACCTCTAGAGGGCAGTAAGTATATGTTTTCTTTAAGATAATGCATTTTTAAATTATTTTAAAAAAATAATATAAATGCAGTTATGTGTTTTAGAAGTACAGTAAGCCAAGGTATACAGCTAGATATGTACCTATACTTGTATTTGTGTGAGTTATCTTCATCTGACAGACAGATGGATAGATATATAGATGGACAGACAAATACTGGTTAAGGGGCGGGGGGGGTGGTCTAAGACATATAAAAAATTGTCAGTTATTTGCTGTCTTTTCTAACTAATCCTGAGATAATTTGTTTCATCCTAAATTCTAAGTGTCTACATCATTTGTTAGGTCTAGGATTAGGGCACTGTTTCTATTTTCAAGATACTTAGCAAATAAAACTTTAAATAACAGGATGATGACAATCATTAGTATGAGATCTTAAAACCATTTTTTCTATTCCTGAGGTAAGTTTTTATTTCAAAGCTATATGTATATGTTTGACCTCAAAATTAAAATTTTACAATTATTATAAAATTAGCAAGTAGTATAAAAGAAATCACTTTTTTATGTGCATTTTAAGGTAGATGAGGGAAAGTTATATCATCAGACCATTTTGTTCTATGAGAGAGTTTGTATTTGACTTGGATGATCAAGGAAAATATAATCAGTGAACACAATCCCCACCTTATTTGAAGAGACAAATCTTACATTACATTTCATACCTTTTCCTAGTCCTTATTTGGTATTTTAGACAAAATGTTGATTTTCTAAGTAAATTTTACTGTGGTGGTTGTGGATATGATTATTTAAATTTAGTAAGTTAATTGATAGTTATTTAAGTGAAGTGTCAAATCAAATCAAGAAGAAGGAAAATTCTTTTTGGGGATTTGTTTTTTTTTAATTTTTTGGGATTTAGTACTAGATGGAGTAGGTTGCTAATTGGAAAGTAGAAAATACCCTACAGTATTTTCAGGTAGATTTTACTCCCTTACTTTTAATTATGTCTCTGCTCTATTGAGATAGTAAGATTTTCTGAGGAGTAATTTTCTTAAGGTTCTCAATGAAAATATTTCTATTCTATGCATTTACAAAACTTTAATTTGTGCAATGGAAAAGATGTAACAGGATTATGAATAAATTGTTTTTCTATGGAGAAAATATGCAGCATTTTGATGAAATTAAATAAAATACTCAAAATGACGTTAACACCAATTAATGGAACATTCATAGAACTCTTCACAAGGGTTCATTATTTTGCCATGCCCTCTTTGTCATAGGCATACAACTTTAGAACTAAATATCTAGTCTCGTTTTATTGTTGTAGAAATGATAAAAATGAGGCTCATCAACACTAACATACATCACTAATTATACTGGTTAAATTGCACTGTTCAAGTCCTAGTAAATATTACTTATTGGCATACAATATTGCCCTAGTGAGCAACTTGCACTTGATATAAGTTCAAAAAACATTTCAACAATCCTTAAAATATGACTTTTCCCAACATACTTTAATGAATTTTGCCTTACTAAAAGAGAAAGTAATGTTTTTGAAGACATTGTTACCACATAATTAAGGATTTTCCATGGATAAGATTGACCAGCAAAATTACTTCACAACTAAGTGTCACAATAAATGCTGCAGTGCACCAGAATAACTTTATTGAGCCATAATTCATATACCATACAAATCACCCATCTATAGCATATGATTTAATGTTCCTTGGCATATTCACAGACTTGTGGAAATATCACCACTATCTAACTCCTGAATCGTTTCATCACTCCATTTTATAAATCCAAAATCTGGGGCACAGCATCTAGAGCAACATGTCTGACTCAACAGTACACCTAGTTCATTCCATTTTTTTTTTTTAATTCTAACATTTTTAGCTGTAGAACATAATCCTCAAGATGCTCTCTTTGTAATCACAAAACACCTGCTTTGCTTTAGGCTATTCTCCTTCTAAGTAGGAAGAAGGGGAATGGCAAAGGGGCAAAGTATTGCCAGCTGGGACTATTTAAAACTTTCCATGAAGTCCAACCATTGCCTTTTAATGTCTTAAGATACAATTATATTTTGCATATTAGAATATGAGCTTGATTCTAGCTATGTCTGTTAGCAATGTAAGTAATCTAAATTAAAAAAATCTGTATACACACCTATGTATATATACATATATACACACATATTTATTTAAAATTATATGTTTACTCTTTTATGATAATTAGATTATGTATCATAAGAATAAAAGATAAATCAAAGGATCTTATCTGGGGGTATATTGATTCATGCAAATAATTGTGAAAGCCTAAGTTTTATATGTGAAATACAAAGGTCATTGTTTCTTATTAGAGAGAGAGCTCAAATCTGATGATTGCCAACTTGGCACTATTAAAAAATATTAGTATATCTGTAGTATAGTTGTTAATTATTAATACTTTTTGATAGTTGGCCCTTTACCTGAATTTTAATGTATTATCAGTGAGCCAAAACCAAACATATTATTATAAAATACGTGATTCAGAAAATTCTCTCATTAAAGTAGCAACTAAAATTGGACTTTCTGGGAACTGCATAACCTAATCACAACTAAAATTCCCTCTGTTTGGTAGTGTTCATGCTGTAAATGGGGCTCATAAATTTAGGGAGGAAATGTGACAGAGATAAAAGATCACCCATTCTGGCAGCTTGAAATGGTTGACTCACTAACTGGTAAAGTTAACTAACACTGAGCCAATTACATATTCCATTTCATTCTCAATCATTTTATATGGAAAATTTGAGATAATAATTTTCTCATCCATTACTTTATTCATTTATTTGACAATTATTTATTTAATGCTTACCCTGTAACAAAACCATTCCAGGTGTTGTGGTTTCAACAAGGAAACCAATAGAAAAATTCCAGCTGTCCTGAAGCTTTTATTACAATTGGGGAGACAGATCAAAAATAAATAAGTAAAATATATCTCAGATGGACACACATCTGATAATCTGAGAAATGGCAGATAGGCCAGTGTAGCTAGAATGGAAGGACGAGAAAGGGAGTAAAAGCTGAGATCTGACAGGGAAACAATGGTCTTCTAGGCCATTAGAAGGGCGGTGCCCATCACTCTCAAATGAAAAATCATTGAAAGATTCTGAGCTGAAGAGGGATAACGTTTGAATAAGAGTAACAAACACATTGGCTTCTTGGTTGAGCAAAAGCAATTAAGAGATTATGGGACTAATCTAAACCAGAGAAGTTAAGCCTTGTCTTGGGCAGAGGCACAAGAATGGAAGTGATTAGAAGTGCTCAGATTCTAGATGTATTTTGAAGGTTTTGTTGTCAGGAATTGTTGATTAGATGTGGGATGGAACAGAAGGAGAAGAGTCTAGCATGCCTGCAAATTTTTGGACAAAGCCACCAGAAGAATATAATGGTGATTTACCACAATGAAGAAGACCGGGGAAGATCAGAATTTTTATTTTGAACATAATTTAAGGTACTTGTTAGACTCCCAAAATTATGTCTAATATACAGTCTGGAGCTTAGCTACACTGATGATAGAAATTTGGCTGTCATCTGCATATGGAACACTTTAAACCATGAAAGTGGATGAAGTCACTTCACAGGTTGGTTTTGAGGATTATGTACGGCCATACCAGACCATAGTAGGTAGGTACTCTTTAGTTCTCTCATTGGCTCTATTTATGTGTATCAAGTGAGTCAGATTCTATATGCATCAAAATCATTTTTTTTAAATTTGCTGTCAGAGACACTTTGAGGGTGGAGGAGAGATGCTTTAAAGACAAATGCAGGTCACCCACCATATATGTATTTGTGATGGAGAAGACTCAGGCCATGCACACATGTGATTTATATTTAAATTAGAATATGTTTGTAACTTCATTTGGATATTTTTTGGAACAAAGAATGACATGAATGAACAAATATATATCAGAATGCTTCCAAGCAATAAACAGTGAAGGTATATATCTCGCCATGGCCAATCTTTCGAATCACTGTCTTAAGTATTACAGAGATTAGGATTAAATATATTTTGAAAAGGATGACTCAAGTATGTACAATGTCAGGCATTTTACTCTCCAGCAGTATATTATTTAGTCATGGAAGATTTCATAGGAGAAAGCCAAGTAGAGTTATAGGAGGTATAAAATTATTTTGTCTTCTTAAAAGATACAAGTTTTGAGATGCTTCAGTTGGTTAACGTCTGCCTTCGGCTCAGGTCATGATCTCAGGGTCCTGGGATCGAGTCTCACATCAGGTTCCTTAATCAGCAGGGAGCCTGCTTCTCCCTCTGTGTGCCACTGCCCCTGCTTGTGTGCTCGCTCTCTCTCTCTGACAAATAAATAAATGAAATCTTAAAAAAAAAAAAGATACAAGTTTTCAGTGACCTTTTCAAAGTTTGTTTGAAATAAAAAATAATTTAAATAAGAAAATTATTAAATGCAGTAAAATTATTTTTAAAATGTGGAAGACATAAAGATAAAGACAGATCAGAGAAAATGGTTAAGTTATATAAATGTAAGCAGGTAACAGTTGCTGGCAGTTTCAGATTTCACAATATATTATTACAATATATTGCAATAATTTTCTTTTGATTTACATGGCCACAAAAAAGGAGGCTTCAAATAGAAATCAATTCATATATGATATAAATATGTATCTTAAGTATTTTGGATGAGGGAAAAGATGTAAGAATTCCAATGCTACATTCCATAAATACATATTAGAAGTAAGGGGAAAGCAAAGTTGCTTTTATATTTTAGTAAAATCAATTTCAAAAAGTTGCAGTTTTGTAAATATGTTCCTCAGGGGTGGTTATTTCATAAGAAGCCCTCCATTAAGTTACCAGGGTGAGTGTGTTATTTTCATCAATGGGATCTGGAAACTGCAGATTTGGGTATTGCTGCAATGCTTTTTGTAAAATGAAAATTTAACACTATTAAGTTTTGTCTGTTGTTTTCAATGTAATTGGTCTCTTTTAAAATAGAAGAACACCTTCATTTGTGGTTATTTCCTTAGCTTGCAAAATTTTATCATACCTCTAACCACATGCAAAGTGTTTGTAAAATTGTAGAGAGATAGTCTTGTTCAAATTTCTATCATGAGCATTATAATTGTGTACATTTAAATTTAAGTGAAATTTAGGTTTTCTCAAATAACTGTTTCACCAGAGGTTGCTTAATAGTTTTGGGAAATCTTCAACCATAGTAGAAACACATTAAGTCAAATGCACTGTAATTAATTTTTTTGTGTGGTATATAAATAGTGGTTCTATTATTTCATATCATTGCCAAATTTGTGTTCCAAGGCACAATTAATAATGCTTTTGGATGGAAGTTAATAATTTTCCTGAAAAGTAAAATTATGTACTCAAGTAAGATTGGGAAATGATGGATAACACATTACATTTTTAATGGCTTATTTTTTAGTCTTTTTATTTGAACCAAATTTAGACTCACAGAAAATTTACAAAAATAATACAGGGAGCTCCTACATACCCTTCCCATATAAACTTCCCTTAATGTTTATATCTTACAGTATCATAGCACAGTTATCAAAATGACAAATTAACATTGGTACAACACAATTGACTAAATTATTGGCCTAAATGAATTTCACCAGTTTTATCATTAATATCCCTTTTTTGTTCAAGGATCTTCTCCAAGATCCTGCATTGCATTTAGTTGTTATTTCTCCTAAGCCTTCTCCAATCGGTGGCAGTTCCTGTGGGTAAGATTGGAAATCAGTATAAACTCATGACTTTTAATGCATATATATCAAAGATAGACACAAATTTAGATCTGTGTCTGTATGGGCCTGTAAGTATATACAAATATAATTCCTAGCTCTGTTTACTGAGAGAGCAATGACAGCTCAGTAGCACTTAGCACATTTAATGCTCACATCTTGGTTACTAAACACAATTCTCTAATAAAAACATCCAGGGCTCCTTGGGATATTGGGTGAATCCAGGATACAGGCAGGGAATGTGTAAGAAGAGTCTGGAAAAGTAAGGAGTTGCTCTGAAGAGTGGGGTTTTGTCAAAATGACACAATAAATAACCTGAAGGAGTTCCTAACAAGCTAAGATGGGACAATTTGAGAAACAAAATAAATAATGATATCATTCAATTTTAACATAAAATCAAGTAAATACACTGATGTAAGTAAGCAATGAATAAATAAGTAAATGGGGAAGCCTAGCTCTTTCTTACCAAAGAATTCCAACTAATAATGTGGAAGGAAAGAGAGAAATAGGAAGTCATCATTAGGCAAGCAATTGTCGTAGACATGATCCTCCAAGGGGTGCTAGTATTAGCAGGTGAATGTTTAAGGAGAGCCAGGATCATTGTGTGGTCTCAACATGTCTGTCTATAATATTTAATAACTATGAAAGGAAAAAGTATAATTTTATAGTGAAGTAACCTGACAGACACGGTCTTAATGAAGAGACAAAGGAAAACATCACCAATAAAAAGAGATGTCAACATCATGTAATCCCTATGATGTGCTAAGAAGTACATGACAAAAAAAAAAAAAAAGTATGTGACATAATTTCTTTGGTATTCTTGACAGTATTTTCTGATTATGAGGAAACACCTAGACACACCAGTATTGAGAACATCCTACAAAATAACTGACCAGTACTCTTCCAGATGCCAAGGTGGTGAAAGACAAGGAAAGCCTGAGGAATTAAATATTTATTTTTAAACATTTTAGTTAGCTTTATTTGAGAGTGATTTAAATATTTTAAATAGTATTTTGACTGGAGGAATTCTCCAAACAAAATCATCAGGAAAAAAGTATATCTGGAAAAAACAAAGAGCAAGATAGGACAATATTTTGTTATATCTTTTTTTTTTTAAAGTGAGTTCTTCACCCCAAGGTGTGGGGCTGGAACTCACGACCCTAAGATCAAGAGTGGCATGCTCTACCTCCTGAGCCAGCCAGGCGCCCATTTTGTTGTATCTTTGAACCTAAGCAGAACTATAGGGATCTGTGCTAGACCATGTGGAAGGCTTCATTGTTTCTCTGATCTCAGATGAAAATTAACCATGAGACTTCCCTTGTCTATTATATTCCAAGATCCGGGGAGTCCCTATTTTAAACACTATGATGAGGGAAAAGGAAAATCGAATGTCTTTTACCATCTCCAGAAAAAGGACCAAAACAAGGGAGGGAAGCATAGACAGAGGTAGAGATGAGAAGGGTTGGAGAGTTTTTCTCCTTTATAATACTGAGCTGGTCACAGAGGGCCCAGGGAATCAGTTGCCATGAGAAAGGAAGAGAAAGTTTCTTAAAAGTAACAGATTAGGGGCGCCTGGGTGATGCAGTGGGTTAAGTGCTGGGCTGTTGGTTTTAGCTCAGGTCGTGATGTCAGGTTTATGAGATGGAGCTCAGTGTGTGACTTTGTGCTCAAGGCAGAGCCCGCTTCAGACTCTGTCCATCTGCCTCTCCCCTCTGCACTTGTGCGCTCTCTCTCTAAAAAAAAAAAAAAAGTAACAGATTATAATTACCCCCTTGACTGAAAGAAAGGAAAATGGAAAAAAAAAAATGTGTGTGGGGTGGCAGGGCAAGCTCAAGTGAATTACCTTTAGTTCTCTTGGAAGTTTCCCATTCCAAAACTGTGACAGAAGATTACATTTTGTCATCTGGCAGATCTAATCCAGTCACTCTCTTCCCATATGAAGCTAAAAGTTAAAATAAAAGTGTCCACGAGAATGAGAGGCACCTGGTTTTCCTTTAGAGTAAAACATAATTGTTTTTTTCAGTTCTAATGTTTGATTGCTCCATTTCGAGTAATTGTCACTTGTAGTATAAATTTTGAACTTTATTTGATAAAACTTTCCTAAATCTGAGCCTCTATTTCCATCAATAGATAGATGTATATGCTTTTCAGTGCTTTCAGTCAGAGTTGAGAATATTAACAGGCTTTTTTTTTTTTTTTTTTTCCCTCCACCATACTTCAAATCTCTTTCCCATCCCTAATGCCTCACACCATTAGCAACCTGGTAACTTACAGCTGCTCGGACTTCCAGAAAAAAAGAAAGGTCATAAAAAGGGCTTTTACATATTTCCTTCCCATATCCTTCTCTTCTTTTCCACTACAGAGTATGAATTTCACTGCATCTATAAACTACATAATAATTCTTACTTTTTCTTCTAAAATCTCCCACCTCACACTACCGTGCTGTAAAGGGCTTAGATTTTCCTGGTCATTATATTAGTTTGCTAGGGCTGCCATAACAAAGAAACTGGGTGGCTTAAATAATAAAAATTTAATTTCTCACAGTCCTGGAGGTTGGAAGCCCAGTGTCAAGGTATTGGCAGGTTTGGTTTCTCCTGAGGCCTCTATCCTAGCTTGCAGATGGCCATCTTCTGTTTCTGTCCTCACATGATCTTTCCTATGTCTCTCCTGTCTCTTATGAAGCAACAGATTGGACTAGGGCTCACACTAACAGCCTTGTTTCAACTTCACTTTTTTTTTTTTAAGATTTATTTATTTATTTGAGAGAGAGAGAGAAGGGAGGGGCGGAGGGAGAGGGAGAGAGAGAATCTCAAGCAGACTCGTGCTGAGCATGAAACCAGATGTGGGGCTTGATCTCACAACCCTGAGATCATGACCTGAGCCAAAACCAAGAGTCAGATGTTCCCCCAACTGAGCCACCCAGACGCCCCCAACTTAATCACTTTTTTAAAGTCTCTGTCCCCAAATACAGTCACATTCTGAAGTGCTAGGGGTTAGGACTTCAACATATGGTTTTGGGAGGGGATAAAATTCATCCATAACAGCTGTAGAATTGGGGGACACCATAGGTTTTATTGAAACACATCTATAAGTTATAATTGTTTCCACTATCAAACAGTTCTGCTGGTTCTATGGAAGCCTGCTTCTTTGACCATGGAAATTGAGAGAGATGGTGTTGTCTGTATACCCCAATGGTGCTTTTTCCATTTCTCCCATGACAAAACCTTTTTGAAAAAGGACTACAAGACTGGAGGTCTGAATGGAGGTAATCACAAGAGAGGGAAATGATGCACCTCTGAAGGTTACTTTTATTTTTCTTTTATTTAAGTTATATGTACTGAAAATCTCCATGGAAGTGCATTTTATTTGGTGTCTCTAAAATCTGTTTGATTACCTGAGAAATGTTTTCCTAAGCCCACCTATTAAAAGATCAACTGGAACAGTATTTTATTAAACATAGTTTGAGATATCTGGATATTGCTCTCATCTGTCAATCCTCTGTTTGAAAAGCCTTAAATAGCTCATCATTCATTATCAAATTAGATTCAAATATGTCCATTTAATTTAAGGCCCTCTACACTCTAGTCCTAATTTATTTTTATATCTTCATCTCCCATGATTCTCTTATATATATATCGTGTCCTCCAAATAACATGATCCTAAATATACTTTGTGGTTTCCACATCTTTTTTTAAAATGTTGTTCCCATTGCCTTGAATTCATTTCTTCTGGCTTTCTAGAGGATTTTGCTAAATCAAAAATTTTATCTCCTCATGAATATTTTTAAACTCCCCAATTTAATGTGATTTCTATGAACTTGTATAGAATTTTAATATATTCTGCCAAAGTATGTATTTTTTAAAGATTTTATTTATTTATTTTAGAGAGAGTGTGTGCGTGAGTGGGGGGGAGAGGCAGAGTGGGGAGGGAGAGGAGAGAGAATCTCAAGCAGACTCCATGCTCAGCCCTGACATGGGGGTTCAGTCCCACGACCTCAAGATCATGACCTAAGCTGAAACCAAGAATTGGACGTTTAACAAACATCCACCCAGAGCCACCCAGGCACCTCTGTTTTTGTTTTTTTGCTTTTTCTTTTAATGTATTTATTTTTTCTTGCTTAGTAAGCTGTAATTTCATTCAAGGTAGAAAACTTGTTGTACTCATACCTTCACAGCATGGATGCTCAACAAATATTAGTTAAATAAATGAAGTAAAGAGTGCACTAAAGATGATTCACTGAAGCCCTTGCTTCAAACTAGTTTATGAACCATATGCCTTTATCTGCTCTCCTTCATGAGACTCCATTGAAATGATGACAGAGAAAAAATGATAAGCTTTCATTAATAAAAAAGAAGTGAAAGGCGTAAGAGATTTCAATCAATTTCTGGGAGATGGAAAAAGGAATGGTTCCTGTTAAAACCCCCTCCCAGGATGTCTAGAGGGTGATGCAGCAGGACAAAATGGCATCCCCCAGTGAAGCTTTGGGCTGTAAGATTTCTAGAAAAAGAAGTCAAATTTTAATTGAATTTCTGAATACTAAACAAGTTACCCCTGTTCCATCTACCACAGTACCATTCCCCTGAAGTTAATGTTAGTCAGACATTTACCACTGGGAAAAATCTGATTTTTCCTAAAATGTTTCCAGAAGAAAATGTCTGAATTGTATGCTAGTAGATAGTTTGGAGTTGGGGTTCAGTATTCTATAACTGGGCATTTGGTGGCTCCAGACAAAATAGCGTGATCCCTTCTTACTCACCATAAGGTGTAACCTGCCACTTAACAAAACATTTACAGACAAAGGAATCCATTTAATATCCCTATATCTCATACTCAGAATTTTGAAATATGGCTCTTGCCATTTGCTGACTATCAGCATGCAGCATGAAATGAGGGAAATAAATCCAGCCAGATGGAAACAATTATCTCTATTCTCACTGGAATTGTTTTGGATCTATAGGGAAGGTTGGTTTTATACTCACTAGTTAAAAAAAAAAAATCACGTTTGAAAATAGAATCAAATATATTTTTTGAAGCAAGGAGAGCCTTAGTAAATGAGTAAATATTTTAAATGTATTTTTGTTAGAGAAGTATAAATAATAGTTTAGAAGAATATTAAAGAATTATAAAAGGGTGATGATGGCTATTCAAAGGAATAAAGTACTGAGGATATTTTTTTATTTGTAGAATTTTAAATTTTCAGAATCTTTAACTTAGATTTCTGTTGGTTATATTTCTGAAGGATCTTATCTTCTCTTTAATAATAAGAAAAAAGCCGTAATAAGTAAATACACAAATCTAGAATAGCTTAAAATTATTATAATTATTATTCTAGATTTAGGAAGAACAGGAGTTATGGTGGAGAAATAGAAAGTAAAAAAGATCTTTTGAAATTGACAGAATGCTGAAATTAAAATTTAATAAAATTCAATAAACTCCTACAACTCAATAGAAAAAAAAAAAAAGAAAGAAAGAAAAGAAAAAAGAACCCTGATTAAAATATTAGCAGAGGATCTGAATAGGTATTTTTCAAAGACATATAGATGGTCAACAGGTATGAAAGGGTGCTCACCATCACTAATCATCAAGGAAATAAAAATTAACCACAATGAGATTCCACCTCACACCCGTTACAATGGCTATTATCAAAAAGACAAGAAATCACAAGTGTTGGAGAGGATGTGGAGAAAAGGGAATCCTTGTATACTGAAGGTGGTAATATAAATTTGTGCAGCCACTATGAAAAACCGTATACAAGTCCCTAAAAAAATTAAAAATAGAACTACTGTATGATCCAGCCACTTCTGGGTACTTATTTGAAGGAAACGAAAACACTAACTTGAAATGATATCCTTATCCCCATGTTCACTGCAGCATTATTTACAATAGCCAGGATATGGAAACAACATAAGTGTCCATCAATAGATGAATGGATAAATAAGTTGTAGTATGTACACACACACACACACACACACAAACAATGGAATACTATTCAGCCATAAGAAAGAATGAAATCTTGCCATTTGCAGCAAGGGTGGACCTTGAGGGCATTACCCTAAGTGGAATAAATCAGACAGAAGAAGGCAAATATCATATGATCTCACTTATATATGGAATTTCAACAAAACAAAACAAAACAAAACAGAATGCCAAGCTCATAGATACAGAGAACAGATTGGTAGTTGTCATGGTGGAGGACATGGGGTGGGCAAATGGGTGAAAGGGGTCAAAGATACAAACTTACAGTTATAAGATAAATGTCATGGGTATGTAATATACAGCATGGTGACTATAGTTAATAATACTGTATTGCATATTTAAAAATTACTGAGAAAGTAGATATTAGAAGTCCTCATCCCAAGGTAAATAAACATAACTATGTATGAGGATGGATACTAGACTTTTTGTGGTGATCATTGTGCAATATATACACATATAAAATCATTATGTTATATACCTAAATCTAGTATAATGTTATATGTCAATTATACCTCAATAAAGATTTTTCAAAAAAAGTTTTGAAAGATAATATCATAGAAATCCTGAGGATTTCAGATAAAAGTACAGAGATAGAATGTGTAAGAAAAAGATTTGCAATACAGGAGATCAATCCAAGAGAAATAATGTCTGATTTAGTGGGACTTCCAGAGAACATAGAGAAAATAGAATATAAGGAATTAAAACAGAATAAGGGAGATTCAAATCTTTAAATTGACAGGGTCTCTTGCTTGTAAATGATAATGAATGAAAAAGAATTATACCTAGATGCATAGCCTTGCCAACTTACACAACAATAATGGTGAAGAAAAATTTCTTAAAACTTGTTCAAAGGGGGGGAAAAAACCTCAGTATTGACTAGGATTCTTAACTTTAGACAAGAGTATCCATTTAACAAGTTTAATCGTAAAGAGAAGTATGAAGGAATATGGATAACACAGAGCAAGAAAGTTAGCCTCAATCGAGACTGAACCTGCATGAACAATCTCCACTGCCACACCACGCAACGAACCAGATAAAAATCTTGGAACCGTATTACCTCCGCAACAGAATGTCTGCCTGTTTCTTCATTTAACTCACTTTCAAAGTAACTAGTAGATCTGAGGTTGCAAACCTAACAACCCATGGACCAAATTATGCTAGCAGATAAGTTTTACTTGGCTACCAGCCTGATGTAAATATGTTTTCTTTTGAATTGTTTTCTTTGAATTTGCCTTTTTCAGACATGTAACAGCCAGCTCACCACAAGCCTGAACACTCCCCATTGTCTCACGTCTGGCCTGATGCACATATTTACTTTACAAACCTTGCTCTGAGGACATTGGAGTTACAGAACAACTCTGAAAGAGGAATTCCAAAGATGAATTAAAAATGGCAGTATGATTATATGAACAGCCCCTATGGGCAGTCTGTTGTGAGATAATTCTTTCCTTTCATACTTCAGAGAAGGCAGTCCATAGATAATGCCTACAATGATACATAGTAATAAATCTTGGTAATATTGTCACTAAGAAATACTCAAAACTGCATTAAGCTGAAGATTTGGAAGCTTTTTTGTGGGTGTCAAAATTTAAGGTTTGGATGAAATAATATACTAAAAATAGCACTGAGTAGAGTTAAAATAATGTTATGTTTGGGCTGTTAATTAATTTCATAAATAATAATCACATGCATCCACACAGTATAAGGCACTGTGTTAGGAGTTTGGGACATGCAAAACATGAATGCATTCTGATCACAAAAGACCGATACTCAATACAGGGCAGGACACAATGTAAACATGGCCTGATTTGGAACATATTATAAATTTCACCTAGTAGATTTATTTTATTAGTAAAATACCTTTTGTCTATGGTAGGATTAGCTTGCATACCTTGAGAATAAATTAAATGACAACATGGGGAGACAGTAAACAAATCTCCTAGTTACAAATAATTTTAGAAGGGCAAAAAAATACTCAAATGATAAAATGTAAATAACAATAATAGGAGCTTCTATAACTCCTATCTTCCAAAATATTAATACTTATGGTATATAATTTTCCTGGGAAATTCACAGTGGTGTTCTAAACTAAAGGGATAGGTAGAGTGGTGCTATATAAATGTACAAGGGCACAAAGCACTTGAACTAAAGCTAAATGTATGGTCTTCGGTAAGCAAGCAGGCTGTGTTCTGAGAGAGAAAGAGGCAAGTACATTTTAGTTATGGATTTTTATTGATTAATGCTGAAGTAGAACAGTTTAAAATCAGTAGGCTATGATTTACTTAGTAGTGGACTTAAAGACAGAATGACGTTCATTATGACAGAGGAATTTACTTTTTCACCTGACAATTTAAAAAGTAGATGAACAATCTTGGGTCATCTGGGAGGTGAAGTTGGTTAAGCGTCCCACTCTTGGTTTCAGCTCAGGTCATGATCTCAGGGTTGCGGGGCTGTGGGATCAAGCCCCTGCATCAGGCTCACGCTCAGTGCTGAGTCAGCGTGGACTCTGTCCTGCTGCCCCTTCACTCCCCCCACCCCCGGTCTCTCTCTGTCACTCTCACTCTCTCTCTCAAATAAAATAAATAAATCTTTAAAAAAAAGTAGATGAAAAATCTTTACAGAATTTTTTGGTGTGTGATAATTAGGCAGGATCTTGAATTAAGTGAACACTTTGAAAATTACATTGGAGTTTTTGAAAGACTAACTTTAAGGATAGTGAATTTTGCCCACCTTCAAGTACATACCGTCAGTCTTTCAGATTTAACAGTTGAACTCTATTTCATTTCTTCATGACAGAGATTCCTTTCAAAAGATTGTTCCATGTTTAAGTTCACTATTAATAATGTTTGAAAGCAATATGGCATCTTTGTATTTTCTCCACCTCAACAACAATTTTTTCTTGTTCTGAGAATGGCAAACAGCTTTCCAGTTCCATCTAGTGGTAGAAAATTGATTAGCATACACTATCTTGATTTAATCTTAGAACTCATTTGTTTTGATGTCTGATGACATAAAAAGCTGGGCAGTTCTGCTGTTCAAGAGTAGGAATGAATAAACCTCTTCCTAGTAGACTGAGGCATCTTAATCTTGTGTTTTATTACTTCTTCTATCTAGAGATCTTGAATACTTTTCTTCGTAGATAAAGATACCCACACTTGTATGTCAGCGAACTAGCAAGAATAAATGTTCGTCAGAGTTTTGTGTTAGCTGTTTCTTTTATAAACTCCCCTGTTTTGCAAGCGTCTGTATACTCTAATATACTACCCTCTCCACCCATAAATTACAATTACGTTTCCAGTGACACAGCCTACAGTGCTAACTGTAGATTCCTGACATTGATAGTAAAAGCAAGATTGTAATATCATTTAAATAATTTGCTTTTTAAATAATGTAACAGTTTGGGACCATTATGAATTAGTGCAATTCATGTGTGTTTGCAGTAGAGCACCCTGTAAAGAATATAAACCACTATGTGCAACCAAGTAGACATTAAATTGGGGAAACACAAGTGTATAGAATTAAATAAAGTGTATTAATTTTAATTAGATTTAAACCTTTGAGTTTTAAATCTACTTTTAATCAATATAATGAGGTAATAAATACCTATTCTTCTTTAAAATGAAGCATCAATAAGTAAATTTTATTTTATTTAACATTTCAAGTATAAATCTAAATGACATCCTTTTCCTAAGGCAGAAATTTCCACCTAGATAAATGGTGGAAATACATCTTTTTATTTTATTACATAGCAAAGAATGGATTTTATATCAAAAATCCTTGTGACGAGGTGCTCTTTATTCTTACTGATGAGAAAATAATTTAGTTTCACAATAAAAATAAGTATAAAAACAACTAATTTGGTAATCTGTGTCAATTTTGGTGAATCTGAAACTGATCATTTCCTGTATATTTAACTACATTATTCAGGATTGAAGAGAACAAAATATACCAGCAAAACTAAATCCAATGATTAAAATACAGAGGTGTTTAAGACAACAAACATAATATTGTGAAAAAGGTGGATTCCTACTAATGATTACATTTTACATCCTTGAAGGCAGTGCTTTGTAATACCATGCTTACTCTTGAGTTTACCTGTAGTTTGGTGGCATCCTTGTATACATACAGAAAATATAAAAGTAAAATCAAATTTTATTTTCTAGAAGTTATTAGTATGAGTTTTCAAAAAAAAATAAAAACACCGTACATCTTAACAAAAAATAGGAATTTGTCAGTAGAATAAGGTTTTATGCTGTTTTTGTTCATATTTTGTTGTTATTGTTTTGTTTTGTTTTCAGAACACTTTTTTTTCACTATGTAAAATTTATTTTTATTTTGTTATAAAAAGTGTATAACACCGGTACCTACTCTTAAATCAGTTAATTTATGAAACCATTCTCTTTTGTAGAACACACATTGGCATCGAAACAGTTAAAGAAATGTAATGGCTATCTACAAAAAATTAGTTTCGATTTGTTATATTCCCCCCATATTTTGAGATGGCACACGTAAAAGAAAATTAAAATTTTCAAACATTTTATATTTAGCAATTGAAAAAAAAAGTACACTGTTTCCCTGCTATGGTCTTTATAGAAAAGATTTAACGTTTTAAGAAAAGAAAAAAAAAGGTACTAAGATAACCATGCTGTAATCTTTTAACAGCATTTTTATATAGAGCAATTTGAACTGGCATGCAAGCAACTTCTCTTGTTGTCACATACCTGTATTCAGAGAAAATTACACCCATTTTATAGAAAAATCCCAATACATATACTGCAATAAGCTTAAAGCAATGTTAAAAAGACCAGTGTGAATGACACACAAAACTGCTTCTTTATAAATTAACTGAATTCCTGATCATTAAGTAGGCACAATGAGATCCAGTCCTTAGGGCTTTGCTCTCTAGAAGAAAACCTTTAAGTAATTTTTAAAAACCTTAGCATCAGGCTGCTGAAGAGCTTGACAAAACTCCTGAGTTATTTCTGGAGCTACTTGCAAGAAAGGCAGGTATTCTTGTTGAAGATACTAGGACACTTTTTTTAAAAGATTTATTTACTTATTTATTTGAGAGAGAGAGCATGTGTGAGTGGCGGGGGGGTGGGCAGAGGGAGAGAATCTCAAACAGACTCCCTGCTGAGCATGGAGCCCTAACATGGGGCTTGATCTTACCTTGACCTGAGCCAAAAGCAAGTTGGCCGCTCAACCAACTGAGCCACTCAGGCTCCCCTTGTTCTGTTTTTTTAATGCAAACAATATTACTGAGCACAGTAGTTCAGCACGTTACTGAACTAGAAAGAGAGTATGTACTGTAATACAATTTCAACTTATTGTATCTGGAACAGGAAATTCCAGTTAAATCCTTTTTTCTTCTCTCTTTGTGAAAATTTCATGTGGGGAAACTTTTAAAAAACAGGACTAAGTAATAAGATTCTTTTACTGTATTTAGAAGCATGTATTAAAATACATTTCTGCAAAGAGCAGACCCAAGTACCTACTCACTAACAGTCCTCCTTCCACTCGGTTGATCGTGATGAAGCACAGGAGATTGGTATGTGAGTTAATTTGCTTTCTGGCAATAAATACCCATTTTCCTTAAAGGTGTAATCATAGATTAATGAGGAATGTGCTACTTGCATTTAAAGGAAAAATAAAATCAGTTGTCAAAATTGATTTATGCACCATCAGGAAGTTAATTGGAACAAATGATATTTCTAACTTGGGAAAAATAAACAGAATAGAACAAACATACCTTTTTTTTTTTTTTTTTTTTTAGCCCATACTTATTATATTGAGAGGGACTTTTCATGTCCCAGAATTGGTGACTATAACTCAAAATTGAGGACAAAGAAGAGTCAAGTATCCCATTGTATATTCTCCTCCCCTTTCCATAGAAAGAGAAGATCAGAGAGGGTATGGATAGAGTAGCACAGTGCTCTTGCACCTACCCCCAACCACGTGAGGGGAAGTACAAAAGAATTACCTATTACTTGTGGAGAATAGGAAATTCTGCAGGAAGCAGGAACTAGCATCTTGTTCCCTAGTTAGGCTTTTGCTTATGTAGTTTCCTGTGATTATTTGAACATGAAGAAAAAAGAATTAAAGAAAAATGGTAGAGCTAGAAAGCAGCCTTCAATCCCACACATGGGATTTTCCACAGAACAATTGATAGCTTAAAAAGATTTGAGCCATATTTCTGGTACCCCATCTAAGTGTGTTGGCCACAAGGTAAGGAAACTCAAGAAGCTAGACTGTAGGATATACCACTGGGGAAATAAGATGAGGGAAAGTGGAAGAGAGTTTCTTGCTTACCAGTGATCATATACCAAGGCTACCCCACACTCCCCATAAAGGGTATTCACGTGTGCCTACAAGACCCCTTCATAGATGACGGTGATGGCCAGTTAGAGTTACTTTGAAGAGCAGCAACATCCCAGGAAGAATAAACCTGAGCTGGTAAGATTGGAGTTTCAAATTGGGTGGAACTGAGCTTTTTAATAACTGAACATGATTTGAAAGAAAGGGCTCGCCCAAGACATTATTATAAGACAGAAATGGGGGATTTGACAGGACATGGTTGAAGGCTACAAGCTCTTGAAGACTTTGATGTGTGGTTTGTAATTTATTTGACTAGACATTTTTTTTTTCCTTTCTCTTAAGCAATCCTCTTTCCTTCCACTTCCCTTTTTAAAAAAATTTTTCTTACTTAGACATTTGTTTAGGGTTTAAAATTCATACACAAGCTTTGTTTTCTTATAAGTTGCCCCATCAAAGTTTTTCCAAGGGTCTCATGACTATGGTTTTGGGGGCATGAATTCTACAGCATGTCCCTTTATTCAGGGGAATAGACATCTCAAAAAGGTTCTTTCAAGTAGCAAACGTATACTGATATTCCATAATCCATATATTGTCTTAATAGAATATTTTATTTTCATATTCCTATTATTGTTTTCTATCTTTTTCTACTAATACCTTTATGAACTGCTGGAGCCGTCAATTATTTTGAAAATGAAGGTGGACATAAGCCTATCTAGGAAGGACTGATTACCATTGAGTTTTCGGTAAAAATGGTAGAGCAGCCTTAAAAGGGTATGAAATAAACTAGACTGTACTATTTTACAGGTTCGAGTATACTTTGAGGTTGACAGTAAATGCACAAGCCAATTATTTTCCCTAAAAGTTCATTTGATTAGTGTACACACATCTTAAATCTTCATTAAATGGCTCTTTGTAATTTTCACTAAGCTTTCCATTCTGTGCTTTTTGTCCCTAATATCTTTTGTGTTTTTACTGCTGCTGAGGTTAAATTTATTTCATGTCCATTAGCGATTGAGGAACTCAGTGATTTTTTTTTTTCTAATTCTAATTCTAATGGCAAATTCATCATAGGGAAAGTAATTGGTTAGACCTAAAAAATGATTCTGGTGAGGGAGACAGGTATTATATAATTAGGAAAGCTGAACATTTACTAATTAAGCATGAATAACATTGTTAGATTATTCTTTGTTCATTTAACCAAACATTTATTAAGCACTTACTCTGTGTCAGAATGGATGTCAGGGTCTCAAAAATAGAGCGGTAAACAAGACATGATCCCTTTCCTCATGTGGCTTATTTCACTGGGGAAGCAAGACATTAAGGAGTAATTAATACAATTTAGTGTTATAGTATCATGAAAAAAGAACAGCCCTGCAAAGCTGAGAAAGTAATGAGTAAGCTGTAGGTCAAAGAATGAGTAGAGTGTAGGAGATAGAAGGAACAACATTGTGAAAAGGCCAAAGTATAAGAAAGAGTTTCTTGTTCAGGGTAAATTAAGGAGTGCTCATGGCTAGAGCACACAAGAGAAAGAAGAAGTCCTTTAAACATTTTCAACAGGAGAGTGACACGAACTGATTTGAGATTTTGAAATTCACTCTTATGACAGCACCATAAATTGATTTGTAATGGACAATACTGGAGGCAAGGAGGCAAAAAGATGGTTTAGGACTATTTTAAGAGTGTAAGAATTGATGGAGAAAGGGACAAGTAGTGAGTTCCAGAGCCACTTAGATGGTGGAATTAAAGAATTCTCTTTATAAGAACTTTGGAAATATCTTTTTATTTATGTAATTGTTTTCCTCCATTCAAAAATAATCTTGAATTAATTCTGCCTAGAAACATAAAGTAAGATAAGACGAAGAGAAAATTTAGGGAGAGTAGTAAGTTGAAGACAAATAAATGTCTTTTTTACACATCTATAGGCCATAAAATGCCCTTTTTAAAAATTGAGACACAACTGGCATGTAACATTACATTAGTTTCAGGTGTACACCATAATAATTCTATATATATAATTTTATTTTATTTATTTTTTTAAAGATTTATTTTTTTGTCAGAGAGAGAGCATAAGCAGTGGGAGCTGGAGGCAGAGGGAGAAGCAGGCTCCCCACTGAGCAAGGAGCCCGATGTGGGACTCAATCCCAGGACCCTGAGATCATGACCTGAGCCGAAGGCAGATGCTTAACCAACTGAGCTACCCAGGCATCCTGTAGAATTATACATATATATATATATATATATATATATATATATATTGAGAGAGAGAGAGAGAGAAAGAGAAATGATCATGACAATAAGTCCATCCATCACCACACATACTTATAATTTTTTTTCTTGTAAGCAGAACTTTTAAGATTTACTCTCTTAGTCGCTTTCAAATATATAACATAGTATTATTGACTATAGTCACCATGCTATGCATTATATTCCCAGGACTTATTTATTTTACAACTTAAAGTTTGTACTTTTTGTTCACTTTCACCCATTTCACCCACCTCCCCACCTCCCACCTCTAGCAACCACTAGTCTGTTCTCTGAATCTATGAGTTCATTTTTTGTTTCTGTTTTTTTAGATTCTACATATAAATGAGATCATATGGTATTTGTCTTGGTCTGACTTATTTCACTGAGCTAATATCCTCAAGGTCCATCCATGTTGTCACAAATGGCAGGATTTCCTTTCTTATACCTGAACGGTAATTCATTATATATATTTATACCACATTTTCTTTATTCATTCATCCATCTATGAATACTTAAGTTGTTTCTATGTCTTGGTACAGATATCTTTTTGATATTAGAAATATCATTAGATATTAGAATATGTTATGTTCTATATAATTAGAAATATTTCATACATTTGCACGTTATAAGAATATTATCATGAACATACATGTACCTAGCATTTCAGATTTAAAAAATAAACATTCCACATGTTTCTGAAGCCCACGCATACTATCTCTGATTTTCCAGGACCTAGTTAGCTACAATGACAAATCCAAAATCACTTCTTTTATTTAACATTTTTATATTTGAGATTTCTCCATGATGTTTTATAAGCAGTAGTACTTAATTTTCACTGTTGTCTGTATGGATTTTATTTATTTATTTATTTATCCATCCATATTTCTGAAGGACTTGGATACTTAAGATTTTTATACTTCTTTTCTCTTACATTACCAAATCCTTTCTGTTCTACATTCAGGACCGAGTCTAGTCTGGTCCAAACTATCATCATCTAGTGGATCATTGCAGTAACCTCCTCATTGGTCAGTACCCTTTCTTCAATCTTTTCTCAGCACCATGACCCAGGGGGATTTTTGTAAAATTTAAGTCAGAATCTTTTGCACCCATCTTTGAAATCCTCCAGTATGTGCCAAATCATCTCAAGCACAGGTCGGAGTCATTATAAACTTTTATAAATCTCTGTGTGACCCCTCTCCCTGCCGTGCTACCTCTCTGGCCTCATCTTTCTCCTCCCTCAACTCCAGTTAAACTGGCCTCCTTGCTTTTCCTTAGCTATACCAGTCATTCCTCTGCCTCAGGAAAGTACTTGTGGCTACTTCTGCCTGGACCAATATTCTCCCGGGTACCCATGTGGTTGCTGCTCCATAACTCTTAAAGAGTTTTACTCAAATGTCAACCTCTCAGTGATGCCTTCCTCAACCATACCATTTACATTCCAGTTCATTCCTAAAAATTATTTGCCTCTCTGATTTTTCTCCCTCTCACTTTTTTTTTTAAATTTATTTGAGACAGAGAGAGAGAGAGAGCAAGAGGGGAGGAGGGTCAGAGAGAGAGAGGGAGAAGCAGACTTCCCACTGAGCAGGGACCCCGATGTGGGGCTCGATCCCAGGACCCTGGGATCATGACCTGATCCGAAGGCAGACACTTAACCTACTGAGCCACCCAGGTGCCTCCAGGAGTTCACTTCTAACACATAACACAGTTTGCTTCTTTTGTTTATTGTCAGTCTTCCTTCACTAGAGGCTCCAAACAAGAAAACATTTTTGTCTTGTTTGTTAACTGCCATAACTTTTGAATCTAGAGCTCTCCCTGACACAGCCTAAGTGCTCGATGAATATTTCATGTAGGGATTAATAAGTGGGAACTGGACATAGCCATTAGTATTAAATGGCATTACTCATTTCCTACATTTCTCAAACAATTAACATGAGCGAAAAGGAGAAAATTTTGTGTATTTACAATTAGCAGAAACTTAGAGATTCTTTCTTACCTATTTGGGATATTTGAAGAAAGCATAGAGAGGTCTTCTGGGGGTAGAAGCATAAAATAGCATGAGAACAAGCAAATGATTTAGGGAAATCCATCTGAAATGTCCTTGTCTAACCCTCCTTTTCTGTTCCCTTCCAAGTTACAACATTGTATTCCCATTTCAGCCCCTGGACTTAGATTTATTATTCTCTCGAATAGCTTTTAGTACCCTTGTCTGACAATGATTTGACTCCATGCTACCTTTTGGATCTCAAACAAACTCTGATGAATTCCTGGCACTTTCTCTTACATTTCCAGCACTTTAAAAGGATTCTATGCCAAGTATCATCTTGCCAAGTAGACTATGGAGCATAACAAAGATAATTTTATTTTTGTTTGCCAAAGGGAACGATTTCTCCACCAGGAAAAATTATTTTTAGGAAGTAGTAGTTAGGTAGAGGCAGATGCAGTCAGTAGTCAGAAGTGGTCTGTTTTATTTTATTTTCCTATTTCCAAAAACATATTAGCATTAAAGAAAAAAGAGTAAAGGTTTTAGAGGCATTGGTGTAGGTTGACTAGACATGTTGAAATTGGCTCCAAAATTTAGCAATGAGGAAGGTGTAACAGGAAAATAGTGGAAGCCATTTACTGAGTGATTACTATGATTCCAACATCTGCTAAGAGATTTTTTTGTATTACTTCATTTTATCTAACCCAGTGAGGCTGGTGCTATTTTTCACAGAAGAGGTAGAGAATCACTCAGAAGTTACTTAACAACCCAAGATTGCAGAATCAGGATTCAGATCAGGTGATCAGAATTCAGGGTCCAAGCTCTTGACTCTTTTATTTTTTAAGGTTTTATTTCTTTATTTTAGAGAGAGAGAGAGAGTGCTTGTAAGTTGGGGGAGAGGCAGAGGTAGAGGGAGAGAATCTCTAGCAAATCCCCTGACCCAAGCGAGGCGGGGTTCAAGGCAGGGCTCAAGTTCATGACCCTGAGATCATGACCTGAGCTGAAATCAAGTCCAGTGTTCAACGTTCAACCGACTGAGCCACCAGGCACCCCATGGGCTCTTGACTCTTAATTGACTCTTAAGCACAATTAAGAAAGAATGAAGTAAAGTGAAGCATACCTGGAAAATATATGATTTTTTAAAACTTATTGAGTCTTTGAAAATATTAATAAATGTATTATCTCTAATAATCCTTTAGATAAAACTCAGGTTTTAAAATGGTTTTTTAAACCCTAAATATGATAGATATAATTCGTTATCTGCTTTTATCCATTCAGAATCTACAGACATTATGATGAAATATTTTGATATTTATATATTTAGCACTTTCCTTCTTTTTTTTTTTTTTAAAGATTTTATTTATTTATTTATTTGAGAGAGAGAGAGAGAGAAACAGCATGAGAGGGGATAGGGTCAGAGGGAGAAGCAGGCTCCCCACTGAGCCGGGAGCCCGATGTGGGACTCGATCCCAGGACTCCGGGATCATGACCTGAGCCGAAGGCAGTCGCTTAACCAACTGAGCCACCCAGGCGCCCAGCACTTTCCTTCTTAAAGTGCATTTCTTGTATTTATAGACTATATAAGCTTTATTCAGAAAAAGTGAAATTTACTATAAAAAATGGGAAAGAAGAACTCTTGTATATTCACAATACATTTTTCGTTGGTTGACTTTTTTATTTCTATCCAAGGCCACTGAGCAGAACATTCCAGAAAATACAAACTGTACTTTCTGAGATAAACTTACGTTCTTTTAAAAAATACTTCTGGGGATCTCATTGAAGACCCTTTTATCATGAAGAGATATTTTTTTCTTAACTGCTACACAATTGGAAGAAAGCCATTGCTATGATATGGACAGAAATTAAGAATATATTTTCTGTGAAATCAAATTGATAAATTGACATGTATACACTCATAAATACAAAGCAAAATCAGTTACCTACCAGGGCCAAACAGGTATCATAAATGAGATGAAGTGGGCCATATTATTTAGACTATGAAACAAGTATAATATATAGCACGTGCATGACAGGATATACATAAACAGAAATTAAAATGAAATGCTATATCTTATTGGTTCATAGTCAGGATAAATGCGTTCGTTAACTGGATTATGAAGGACTACTTTCTAGGAATCTGCCATCTTTCAAACATATATTGTGTTAGTTTCAAAATTTTTGTAGTAATTCATTGTAGTATTTGTAAATAATATCATCATTTAGAGCACCACACATAGACTTCTTTGAACTGTGCTTACCAATTCTTCCTGTAGGGAAACCAGATTATGTATGAAAATTGTCTTTTTAACCGCATTCACTGTGTTTTCCTCTGTGTGTGTGTGTGTATGTGTGTGTGCTTGTGTTGCAGAGAAGGCCAGCAATCGCCAGAACAGTGGCAGAAGATGTACGGGAGATGCTCTGGCAATGAAGTTTACCACATTGTTTTGGAAGAAAGTACATTTTTTGCTGAGTACGAAGGAAAGAGTTTTACATATGCCTCTTTTCATGCACACAAAAAGTATGTTTCTGCTTCCAGAGTGGACTTAAAATATAAATCAATCACACCCTTTAAACACAGGTTTCTAAAATACAGCCCATATTGGTGCTCACGAGTTGCAAATTTTTAACATAATTACTGAGACATTTGAACTCTGAACTTCTGTATGGTCTTTACAAGTTAGGAGTGTTAGGTATACAGTATAATTTAGTAGGAATATTGACTTTAGTAACTTTTAAGTTATCTTTAAAATATTTTAATCCATTAAGAATTCACAAACGCATGAAAATGAATCTTCTTTAGAGATCTAATTTTAAAGTGCTGATTAAAAATGTAGACAAAGTCATAATAACATTTATAAAATCTAGACATTTAAAAAAACTTGCTTTGGCCAGAGAAATAAGTTAAAAAGTAAACAATTGTACCTTCTGATTCAAACATGGAACATAATATTTTTCCTTTTTGAGAAAAATTATTTACTAAAGAAACAATGTATGTTTATAATGAAAGTAATATATTATCAGTATTATAAATATATTGATATAACATTTTTAAGGTTTGTATATATCTAGTATATTCCACTAATCTAATATTTAATGTATTCCACTTTAATTCCCAATACGATTCTATCCATACATATACTTTTGATGTTTAAAAAATATTTTTAAGCTAGATTTATTTGTAACACTATAAGACATATTGAAATAAAAACATTCAGGACATTTTGTGTTTGGAGCATAACCTGAAAAAGTATAAAAGAAATTTTTAGTATCTATTACATTTAGTCGTTGATATTCTCCCAGTTAAACTGTGCACCTATT
The DNA here is from genome assembly GCF_964656455.1 of Halichoerus grypus. Lineage (NCBI taxonomy): Eukaryota > Metazoa > Chordata > Mammalia > Carnivora > Phocidae > Halichoerus > Halichoerus grypus. The sequence continues at coordinate 132,627,538 of NC_135718.1, forward strand.
CAGACTATTACTTTTTTTTTTTGTAAAATTCAGAGTAAACCAAATATGGTAGAAACAGAACGAAAAGAAATTTAGGGACCCTGATTTTTTCCTCATGTGACCTTGGGTAAGTTTCTTCTTCTTTTAGGCCAATGACTTTTAAGCATTTTTGACTAAAGTCATACTGTTTTATATTTTTTGGCCAAGTGAAAATATACATTTATGGTAAGACTCAATACACACACACGCAATTTATAAAAAATTCTTACCCTTACTAATGATACACACCCTGATGTTTTTCATTATTTTTTTTCTGGTCTTCATTTAAAAAAAGTATATATGTCATAATCAACTAAATTGATTTCACCACACACTAAGGACATAGTTTCTTTTCCTGGAAAAACAGGAAAGTTTTGAGAGTCTTGAGAGTCTTTTTTTTTTTTTTTTTTGTCTTGAGCATCTTGAGTCTTGATCTTTCAGGATCTTTTCAAGCTTTAAAATGCTGTGATTTGGGGTTTTAATTTTCCTCTGCCTTACAATAGTTTACTAATTTTCTTACATATGCAAACTTAAAAACAAACAAAAAACATAAGAGCTTTGCTGAATTATAATTCTTAAACTTTTATTTATTTATTTTTTTAAATTAAGGTTTGGCGTCTGTTTGATTGGTGTTCGGAGGGAAGATAATAAAAACATTTTGCTGAATCCAGGTCCTCGATATATTATGAATGCTACAGATATATGTTTTTATATTAATATTACCAAAGAAGAGAATTCAGCATTTAAAAACCAAGACCAGCAGAAAAGAAGCAATGTACCAAGGTCATTTTATCATGGACCTTCTCGATTACCTGTACATAGCATAATTGCCAGCATGGGTATGTATACATAAATTTGAAAATATCACTAGTTTCTTTCTTTCTTTCTTTTTCTTTCTTTCTTTCTTTCTTTCTTTCTTTCTTTCTTTCTTTCTTTCTTTCTTTCTTTCTACTTTCTTTCTTTCTTCTTCTTTCTTTCCTTCTTCTTTTTAAAGATTTTATTTGTTTATTTGAGAGAGCGAGAACGAGAGAGATCACAGAGGGAGAGGGAGAAACAGACACCCCACTGAGGGGAGAGCCTTATGCAGTGCTCAATCCCAGGACCCTGAGATCATGACATGAGCGGAGGGCAGATGCTTAACCTACTAAGCCACCCAGGCGCCCTAGTTTCTTTCTTTAAAAGACATAATAAATATCCTTCAATGTTTGTTAAAATTTCAAAGTCAAACTTAGAAACTAATTGTGTATATTATATACTTGGTGTAACTAAGTATACAGAACAAAGTTTCTAAGCTATTAAACTGGTAAGAAATTAAGCTAATTTGGGATGCCTGAGTGGCTCAGTCCATTAAGCATCTGCTTTTGGCTCAGGTCATGATCCAAGGGTCCTGGGTTTGAGTTCTGGATCAGGCTCCTTGCTCAACAGGGAGCCTTCTCCCTCTGCTGCTCCCCATGCTTGTGCTCTCTCTCTCTCTCACTGTCTCTCTAACAAATAAATAAATAAAATCTTTTAAAAAAAAGAAATTAAGCTAATTCAAAATTGTCAACAATGATTTCATATTTCTGATTAGAATATAAGCACCTGACACTTTTATAGTTCTTTTTAAGTTCTGTATCCAGTTATCAACAGAGGGTATTTCAGATATTCTCTGTTTTTCTCAAAACTCTTCTTCCATCCTCCATCTCATTCTCACCATTGAACTTGGCTTTTATGACACAGAAGTTAAAAAAAAAAAAAAGGGAATAGATCCAGACAAATAAGAATTTCCTTTAAATTTTGCCACCAAACCACCTATGAACCTACAAACATTCATTTTTGTCACAAGGATAATGTGTCCTTTCTTTTAACTCTTAGTATTTTTTAAAAGATTTTATTTATTTATTTATTTTAGAAAGAGAGCAAGAAAGTAGGGGAAGGAGCAAAGGGGGAGGGAGAGGGAGGGGGAAAGAATCTCAAGCCGACTCCATGCTGAGCGCAGAGCCCGACACAGGGCTTGATCTCACAACCCTGAGATAATGATCTGAGCCGAAACCAAGAGTTGGTTGCCTAACCAACTGAGCCACCCAGGTGCCCCAACTTTTAATATTTTAATAGTAATGACTTCACTTACTACCTACTCTGGGACCTTTTTATTTTAATTCATCCTTATTACCTAACTTTATTTTTTTTCAAAATCATTGGCTCATTTCTCCTCCCTTTGTCTGTCTCTGTGTGTCTCTCTCTTCATATCTCTACACACACACACACACACACACACACACGTATGCACACACGCTCACAGACACACATACCTGGACCTCTTGGCTTGACATCTTCACAGGTAAAGTCCTCGAAAGAGTTGTCTTCAGTTGCTGGCTTGAAATCTTATTGTCCCCTCATGCGTCTGCCCCGTTTCGTCTGAAATCTCTAGTCATTATATGACTACTCTGGCAAAGCCACCACTCTGTTTGTCACTAAATCCAGTGGACATCTTCACAGCATAGGATGGTATTGACCATGTGCTTCTGCTCCCACAGATTGAGTTGCCCTCCAAAAATTGATGATTCTTTTATGTAAATCATTAACTTAAATTTCTCTTCACAACAATATACTGGTTATGTATTTCTGTCTGGATGTGTCACAGGGAAAACCAACACAGCATATTCAAATTGAACTAATCTTTCTGCCTTCATTCAAAACTACTTCCTCCTCCATTTTTTGGCTAAAAAACAGATGACACGTTACAATTTGTAAAGTCACAATTCTGACTTTTCACCGTTCCTCTCCTCTCGTACCTCGTAATTCACCCAATTCTATTAAATCAGAGTATCAAGTATCCCTGAGAGTCATTCCCTTCTTTCTGCCAATGTCTGTGTGATCATGGTCTGAATGTCCATCATCCTTCCCCTCAACTGCAGGGTCACCCCCCGCCCAAGCTTCTCTCCATGCCTGCATGCTGTCCTGCACTCTTCTCCACCTTGCAACCAGAGTTATAATTTTTATATAATTTTGATAATATCATTCTCCTGCATAAATCATTTGAATTGCTGGGGTGCCTGGGTGGCTCAGTTGGTTAAGTGTCAGACTCTTGATTTCAGCTCAGGTCATGATTTCAGGATTGTGAGATCAAGCCCCACGTTGGGTTCCATGCTTAGTGGGGAGTCTGCTTGAGATTCTCTTCCTCTCTCTCTCTCTCTCTGCCCCCCCACCCCACATGTGTACACTCTCTCTGTCTCTAAAATAAATAAATCTTTTAAAAAAATAAATCATTTGAATTGCTTCTTATTATCCAAGGGAAAAAATCTAAATTTTATAATATTACATGGCTTATGATTTGGATGACCAAAATTTCTTGTTTGCATGAGGCACTCCCAGTTGTCCCAGGACAGTCCCAGTTTATATACATTATCCTGGTGTCATTATTAAAGACCGCCCCCTTTGATTCTCAAGAGTATCCTAGTTTGTAAGATAAATCACATAGTCACTTTACTTAAAGTTTTTTTTTTTTTTTAGTAATTCCACCTTTATTTTCTAGTACTGTATTTTACTATCCCTTCAATTGCATTCCTAAGTCCCATTCGTACTAAATTCCTTTCAACCTTCACTAAATGGTTTTTCGCCAGTGAACCTTAACACATGAAGTTTCTTCTGACAGGTCTACTCCCCAGCCCCCAACTTTGCCTAGGTAACTACTTCTAATCCTTTGTATCTCAGTCTCAATATCATTCTTTCTGAGACATATTCCATGGCCCTGCTTGGACTGTGTTAGGTAACCCTGTTTGTCATTGACATAGCATATTATTTTTTTTATAGTAGTCCTACTTATTTTTTTCCATTATTAACAATTACTTACTGAATACCTGATATGTGCCAGACACTCATAAGTTTTTGTGATAAATTAGTGAACAAATACATAAAGATCCCTAGCTCACGGATCTTATGTTCTATCATAGGGAAGACTGGCAATAAACAACACATAAAAAATAAGGAAATAATTTAGTGTGTTAGAAGGTGATAAGTAATAAGAGAAAAGAAAGAAGGCAACTGAGCTAGTAAAAGGGTTTATGAATTCTGGAGAGACTGAATTTTTAAATGAGGTGGTTAGCAAGCCTCATTGAAAAGATGATATTTGAGAAAATATTGAAGAAAATGAAAGAATTAGCCTTGTGGATATCTGGAGGAAGAGCATTCCTTACAGATAATAGCTACTACAAAGGCTTTATGGGAAGCCTGACTGAGTGTTCCAGGAACAGTAAAAAGGTTCTTGTGACTCAAACACAGTGGGCAATGATCGGTTATAGGAGATGAGGTAGAAGAAGTAAAACAGGACAGATTGTGTTTGGGCTTTTACACTCAAAGTAAGGATTATTTTTTCTACTCTGAATGAAAGAAAGTCATTGCAAGTTTTAAGCAGAGCAATGGCATGATCTCACCTATGCTAACCTATGTTTTAATACAATCACTTTGGTTGCTATTGAGATCCTTGGTTTGGCCCAAGGATTAGAGTACTTTCAAATGGAGGTGGTAAGAAGGAGAAAATTCTGGGTATACTTTGAAGATAGAGTAACCAGGATTCACTGATGATTGAAAGTAAACTATGAGAAAAAGAGAAGTGTGAAGAACCCCAAGGTTTTTGGTTTAAGCAACTGGAAAAAGGGAATGGCCATCCACTGAGATAGGGAAGGCTTGGGGAGTGCAGGTTTGGTGGGAAACAGGGGTAAAAAGTTCAGTTTGAGACACACTGAACTTCAAATGTTTGTTAGACATTGAGAGGAAGATGTCAAATGGGAAGTTAGATATAAAAGTCTAGAGTTCAGGAAAGAGGTATACACTGATAAAGTAAATTTGGGGTTCCTGAGCTTATGTATTATATTTAGAGCTATGAGACTGAACAAGATCATTGATGAAATGAGTATGGACAGAAAAGGGATAAAGACAAAGGACTAAATCCTACAGGATATCAACATTAAATATCAGGGAGATGAGAAGAAACCAGCAAAAGAGACCAAGAAAGAGCCACTGGCAAGGAAGTAGGAAAACCTGGTGAGTGTGGTGTCCTGGAATCCAGTGTATCATGATAATGGAGTGATCTGCTACATCAACGGCCACTAATAGTTCAAATAACATGAGAATTGAAAACTGGCAATTGAATGTAACAAAACAGTGACCGTCACTCTTTCATTGGAGAGGTAGTAGAAAATGGCAGATCAGCGGGGTTTATTACAGAATGGTTGAATTTATGGTTGACAGAGTTGAATTTAAACAGGAATTTAAACAGGGTTTGCTTTTTTTTAAATCTATTTTTTTATTAACATATAATGTATTATTTGTTTCAGGGGTACAGGTCTGTGATTCATCAGTGTTACACAATTCACAGCACTCAACCCTCCCCAATATCCATCACCCAGCCACTCCAACCCTCCCACCTCCCTCCACTCCAGCAACTAAACAGGGTTTGCTTTTGCCAAGAATGTAAGGGAACAAAAATGTGGCAAGGGAACCAAGAGTATATGCAAGTAAATAATCATAATGCCTAAATAAGGAGTTTAAGATGGGTAAAAAGAGAAGACAGAACATGAAGGGAGTGAGGGAGATTATTCAAACTTGATCTTATAACTAGAAGTTTTAGAAGAGTAAAACCTTAGCTGAAGTTGAGACACAAATGAGAATGACCTGAAAAGATAGGAAATAGTGGTGATTAGAGGATGAATGTGTGAAATGAATAAATGCAGTGAGGCTGTTAATGGTTATAACAAGGTCTAAAAAGTGCGGAAGTGAGGGGCCTCAGATGAAAATGATTTCTTTAGTGAATTCGAGGAAGTGAGAAGGCTTACCTATCTGTATTTTTAACACACTGGATGAGGCAGGAATAGTGTTGTGAATTGAATTGTGTCCACCAAAATTCTTATGTTGAAATCCAACCCCCAGTACCTCAGAATGTGACCTTTATTGGAGCTAAGGTCTTTACAGAGGTGATCAAGTTAAAATGAGGTCACTAGGGCAGGCTCTAATCCACTATGACTGGTCTCCTTATAAGAAGAGGAAACTAGGACACAAAGACACCTCCAAGGAAGACAATGAGAGGGGACATAGGCAGAAGATGACCATCTACCAGACGAGTAGTTAGGCCTGGAACAGACCCTTCCCTCACAGCCCTCAGAAGGAACCAATCCTGCCAACACCTGGATTTTAGACTTCCAGCCTCTAAAACTGTAAGGCAATAAATTTCTGTTTTTTAAGCCACCTGGTCTGCGGTACTTCATTATGACAGTCCTGACAAACTAAACTGACTAGAAACATTAAGAAATAAGTAGAATGACATAGGATCAGTCACCAAACAAAGCAGTGAAAGATAGTGGTGATAGAATCGGAAGATCTGGGATACAAAGCTGGGATTTTAGAAAGGATAAAAGGAAAAGAGTCTGAAAGAGTCAGAACACTGAGGGTATTTACCCACCACCTTTTTAAAGGGCTGAGGGGAAGATGTCATGGAAGAATCAGTTTTTGTTAAGCAAAGGAAATGTTCAAAGAAGAGCTTGTTTCTGTAATTGTAACTACTTTTTGAATTGTGTTTTCCCTGCTAGATTCTAAGCAGAAAAAAAGGAACAAGTTTGTTGAAACTCTCATGTTTGTTTGCAATCAGGGAATTGAAGGATTTCTTCTATGATAAGTTCTGTTTTCTCTCTGAATTCAGCAATGTGGTCATCTGCAGAGGATAAATATTATACATATGAATTTTAACTTAAAACCTTAGGATGTAAATCATGGCTTTTCCCTATTTTTGTAAATCAAATTTATAAAATTTAATTTTTAATCAATTCCACATACCTACTAAATAGAAAATTTAATCTTATTTTCTCTAGGATCCCATTCACCTCTTACCCAAAGATAGAATGAATTATAGATTAATCCTTATTTATGGTGCTAAAAAATTGGATAAGCATAGAGTTTCTGATGGCAACAATCTTTACCTTCGCTCTGATATTGGAATTGCTGAGTACTGGTCCCCACATCTTTTTCTCAGAAACAGCAGTTCTGGGAATGTTCATATATTCCCATCACATGAAGGCTTCCCCACGAACAGACACACTAGGCTTCCCCTCCCGCTAATCTGAGTTTTGTGTATATGAAGAGGTACAAGTCTCTGAAACTTAAATTGATTTCAGTTTTGAGAAATACTCGGATATTTTCACCAGACTTGTGCTACCAACCCTCACCCTCAAAAACATTTCCTGTTTATCCCTCCTTCGGTGGAGACATGTAATTGTCTCAGAGGTTTTAGAAATCAGTTGCTGACCTCTCTTTCCATGGTACAGAGAAAGAGATGCTAAAATCCATTAGTTTTATTCCCCCTTTAAAAACTTCTGCTGTAATAGTAAAGGAGATGACAAGGTCAGAGGTTTGAGAGAAGTGGCGAGTGTTTTAATAGGTGCTTCAAATGGGACAAAGTAAGGTCTAAGGGGTTTTAGACAGATGACCAGGTATTAGTGCGTAAATGAAGTGAGTGGTAGAGAAATATGATGGCACTCATCGGTTAGACTGTATTATTTTCTTCAGAAGGGGAGAGATATCAGCTTTCCATAAATTGATGTTTAAATTAATTTTGAAATTCCAATAAAAAAATCCCAAAGGAATTTGTTTCTTCTGTTTACTATTGACTATCCCCCAGTATTCAAAAGCCTTAAACTATTTAGGTTTTGCTGTTACTACTGCCTCAAGGTATTTCCACAGTTTGAGTACTATTGTCTTTTGAGTGAAAAATCAAAGGTCATGATTGCAGAGTAGCCTTCCCGACCACCGACCACCTGGTGAAAATTCATTCCTTCTCCTGCTCCCAACCCCACTGTTCTTTACCACATCATTTTGTTTTATTTTCTGCATGGTATTTATCATTATCTAAAATGACTTTTTTCATTTATTTGTCTACTTGGTTATTTTAAAGATAAACCCTTATGTGTAGAAGCATTTTCTCATTCCCTGCATATCCCAAGTGCCTAGGATAGTGTTTTCCATGCAGTAGGTAATCAATAAATATTTGTTGAATAAATATAAAATATTAATGGTTTTAATATAAAAAAAGTGGTTACAAATCAGCAAGAGAATAAGAACAAAATGGGGGAAAAGGATATAATGAGAAATCCACTATATTGAAAAGGCCAAAATTTTATTTGTTAATTTTAAATAAATGTAAATTGAAACAAGGTATTTTTTTCACTTTAGATTCCTAAGTATTTCGGTGTCCCACAAATCTTATGTTTTGTGCAATAGAACTAGACTCAGCAAATACACTTTGCACAAATGCAGAATTTTTTTAATCCGTGTAGGCAAAAATGTCCACATGGGAAAGAAATAACCTGTAAGATTAAAGGGTAAACAATAATATATTTACCAGTTATAATGGTTGTATTTCATTTTGATCATTAAATGTTGATTATCATCTAGGTGGCAAATGCTTTGATGGATTTTTATGTTTCCTTGTTGCAGGTACTGTGGCTATAGACTTGCAAGACACAAGCTGTAGATCAACAAGTGGCCCCACCCTGTCTCTTCCTACGGAGGGAAGCAAAGAAATCAGAAGACCTAGCATTGCTCCCGTTTTAGAGGTTGCAGATACATCATCAATTCAAACATGTGATCTTCTAAGTGATCAATCAGAAGATGAAACTACAGCAGATGAAGAAATTTCCTCAAACTTAGAGTATGTTTAGATATTCTAGAACAGTTTAAGATTTACTAGAATTTGTGCTACTATGGGGCGCTAATGTCCTTACCTTTTGTATATTGTAGAATCAATTCCACATACTTCTACCAGAACACCCTTCCAATTAGCCAGTATTTCCATTACCTATAAAGTATTTTAAGACCTCAAATTTCTGGCTTCAACATATATTTCCAGGATCAGTTTTCTCTAAATTATATTTTATCCTTAAAGAAGAAAATATATAAATCGGTATTTTCATGATATAGGATGCATTTTCATGATTGTGTGTTTTTGTTAATTATATTGTACTTTCTACTTTTAATTTATTTCCTTCCATGTCCATATTAAAGTTCGGTCATTATTCAACGACATGTAGTGCAGGTTTCCACCATTAAGCTTCCCTTCCTCATCTTAGCGTTCAGAGGTATTTTTCATATGGTATACACCAATAATATTTTGAATGAATGAATACATGAAGTACTAGTTCTCTTTACTATGCCTCCATAATACATAGTGCCAGTGTCCATGCTATTAATCACATTTTAATCTTCAGTAAGGTTTGTTTACTTGTCTTAGTCACATATTAATATTGCTATTTCTTGAGGAAAGCACAGTGGTCAGCAGTCTTGAAAATGGAGTCTGAAAGAGTTTATTTCCCATGTAAGTTCCACCCTGTACTGGTGATGTGCAAGTGACTGATTAAACAATCTGAACCACAGTGTCTATTTCTGTAAAGGGGGTATAATTACTACCTCATAATGTTCAGATGTAGATTAATTGAGATAATGGAGAAGTGCTTAGGACACTGCTTTGTGCTGAGTAAGCATTCGATGAGTAATAATTACTAGGAGGTGTAGTAGTACTTACTAGTAATAGTGGTAATGGCAGTGGTGACACCATTTAAACACCAGTCCCAATATCTTTCATTTGATAGATGTTCAGTTAATGTTGATGTTAATGTTGAACTAAAATGAACTGAAATATAATTGAAACTTAAAAAAAAAAAAATCCTTCTTTTAATCCTTCACACTTTAAAAAAATTTTTATTACAAGGAAGTTTGATGTTCCTGCAGAACACAATCCACTCTCCAAGAAGTCAATAGTACCCAAATTTATTTGTGAAATATTTGATGGGAACAAGGAGAGGTTTGACTGCCAGTATATTTCTAGAAATGATGTTGTGTGGTGTGATTGAAATTCTTTCTTTTCATATCCTTCTGAAAAGACTGAGAGGTGGATTTTTTTTTTTTTAAGCAAACTGAAAAAGATATTGAAATAATAGTGGAGATTATCAACTTCTAAGTTTGCAAAATGTGCACCATCTTATCCTCCTAGCTAATAATGTCTGGAAAACAGTTTAAACTAGGTTTGAAATTTCTTGACTTTGAAGGTAATTTTTAGTGAGAAAAGAGTTTTCATATTAGATAGAGGAATTTTGCCTCTACCAAATTTTATTTCTTAATTTTCATTTATGCTGCTACTTTTTGATAGTTTTATTCTGAAAATTAATATAGTTGTGATGTGCATGCTGGTGGCTACTTTCATAAAGTCAGCAAATAATTATCTTTGATAATATTTTAAGCATGTTTCCAACAATATTCTGTTTTTAGTGGGTGTTTGAATAATTAACTGAACTGTTTACTCCTTTGTGGTTATGCATTCATGACTAATGAATATTAATGGAGTAAATCATAATAAGTCATTTCGCTTTAAATGTATTTTATAAAAATTAATATTGCAGTTTAAAAAAATCTTTCTAAATCTTTTAAACCAAGGAATGGCAAACTTTTCCTAAAAGGAACCAGCTAATAAATATTATAGACTTTATGGACCATATAATCTTTGCTGCACCAATCCAACTATTTTTGAAGCACCCATAGACGATACATAAAATGAATGAGCATGGCTGTGTTCTAAAAAAACTTCACTTGTGGATATTTAAATTTTAATTTCATGTAATTTTTATGTGACATGAAATATTCTTCTTCTTTTGTTTTTTTCCAATTAAAAATTTTTTCCCAAACATTTAAAATTAAAAAAAAAAAAAAGTTTTAATTCACAAAACCAGCTGATAGGCTAGATTTGGTCCATGGGTCCTAGTTTGCTTATCCCTATTCTTAACTATTTCTTTTTTTTTTTTTTTAAGATTTTATTTATTTATTTGACAGAGAGAGACACAGCAAGAGAGGGAACACAAGCAGGGGGAGTGGGAGAGGGAGAAGCAGGCTTCCTGCCGAGCAGGGAGCCTGATGCGGGGCTCGATCTGAGGACCCTGGGATCATGACCTGAGCCAAAGGCAGCCGCTTAACCAACTGAGCCACCCAGGCGCCCCTCTTAACTATTTCTTTATCAAAATGTAATTGCAATATAAAGAGTTGCACCTAATTTTATAAAAATAGAGACACATGGCTATAACTTAATTGTCCAACTATGTGTGTTTTATTCAAGGCAACTCGAATATTTCATATTGTTTTACAGATATGCTAAAGGCTACCCACCTTACTCTCCATATATAGGAAGTTCACCCACTTTTTGTCATCTCCTTCATGAAAAAGTGCCATTTTGCTGCTTAAGACTAGACAAGGTAAGCAATTGTTGTTTTGTCCAAAACCAAAATTATGGCATTTTGTAATTACGTATATTTAAATAATTTTGTATAGTCTTTTGACTAAAATATGTTTAAAGAGCATTATCTTTTCAAATGTAAATGCAATACATAAAATAGTGAATTGGACTTTCTTAACTGTACTAAAGATTGCCCAAATGCTTTACCCTTCTACTAAAGTACCCGATTAGTCAGTCGGTCATGTTTTTAAAGAGGAAAACAAAGGTGCCAGAACCTCAAACCTATGAACTCTCAACATCGAGAATCTCTCAAAATCACTTTGGCCAATTGTGCACTATTTATTTTGCAAGGCATTTTTGCCTCAAAACTTAATGTGGAATTGCTCAGCATGGTGAAATGAGCTTGTCTATGTGTTAGCCACAAAGATTCATTATTGACTAGACTGAAAGCTAGCATCAGTGTTGTGGTTTTTATCTCCTTTCCTAAAGATTTTATTGTAACTCTTGATTCTTGCTCGGATGTTCTAAAGGAGCCATTCAAAACAGAAAGATTACAAGAATGCAAACATTTTTAAATCTCTTTCCCAAGATGGCCACTGGGCATGATCTGCATAAGAGCTTGTTCTCTTGATGAATAAGAAAGCAGATAAAAAGAAGATTCTCAAATCCTCCACCTCCCAGAAATTAAATTTGCTGCTAATTCTAACCAGGAATTTATTCTTTTACTCTAAATTTTGGAGTTAACAAGAGTTAAAATCCCAGCTCTCTGCTTATAGGCTTTGCAATTTGGGCAAATAACTTCGCCATTACATTTCAGTTTCCATATTTGTAAAATGGTTGTAATTTTAATATGAGCCTCATCAGGTTCTCGTGAGAATTCTGTAAATTAGCACAAGCAAAATGCTTAACACAGTGCCAGGAAGTTAATAAATGAGTAGGCACCTAATGCGTTCTGTTAGTATTCTTGCTACTATTACTTTTTTTATAAAAATAAACATCACGAAGCCTGGCTGTTACTGTCACTCTTGAGGAAGAATAGCGGAACATTAGAAAATCTTTGCCATTGCTCCCAAATATTCCTCTGTGTCCATTAAGCTGGACAGTTCCATCTTTCAATGCCTTTTTTTTTTTTTTTTGGCCCTTTTTTTAATTTACTGTCTGCAGTATTTGTTACTGCTGACTAGCTGTGTATTTTTGGTAACGTTAATAAATCTTAAGCTTCAGGACTCCTTCACCTGGATTGGCCTCTTCTAAGAACCTGTGATTTATTTTTTAAAATTTATAATATTTGTGTTATTCTCCTTAAAGAGGATTCCCCAAGGCCCCACAAAACCTGGATTCACTTCCGGTAGCATTTTTTTTTTTTTTAATTTATCAGAGAGAGAGAGCAAGAGCAGAGGGAGGGGCAGAGGGAGAAGCAGGCTGCCCATTGAACAAGGAGCCCGATACGGGACTCAATCCCAGGACCCTGGGATCATGACCTGAGCCAAAGGCAGCTACTTAACAGAATGAGCCACCCAGGTGTTCCTGCATTTTACTTTTTAACACATAGTTCAAGAGAAAAAAACATACTGGGAGATCAAAGAGTGGAAATGATTTATCTCCAAGCAGGGAACCTGATACAACTGAAAAGCTAAACTTTCAGAAATAAGGATTGGTGAAGAAACAATAGAGGGTCTTTTAAAGCCAAAGACTCTGAGACTCTGAACTGTCTCTCTCTCTCTCTCTTTTTTTTTTTTTTTTACCGTACTAAGAAGGCAAAGTTTCAGAATGCTGTTGACTGGCTGATGACATCTGGTATTATCCTTTATTTATTTAGCATTGGTGGCTGGAGGTAGTGGTCTGTTATGTAAATGAATGCTTACCTGGCAATCAAGAGATGGGATTAAACAGTCAATCCTACTGCATCTGTGAAGTGTGTGAGTTGGGATTACTTGCCCAGTTCATTCTACAACAGTATCAACAAACTGGTTCCTGATCAAGGTTTATCAACACTAAATTCCTGTTTTCTCCTTGTTTTGTTTTGTTTTGTTTTGTTTCTTCTAATTGAGCTACTTCTGAATCTCCTAAATTAATTCTTTTTCCTCATTTTATCTCATAAATATTGAAGTTCTTAATAATCTCAACATCACTTGTCACTCTTCTCTTTCCATGACCTCTTTGTGAGTAACCTTATTCATTCCTTCATGTGGTTGTGGATCCTACTTACATTAGTAAATCTCCAATCATACTTCCAATGAAGACTTACTCTTTCCTTTTTAAAAAATCATTTCCCCTTTTCTTCATTCTTTTTTTATGTCTTAAGTGTTCTGGATTCATTTTCCTACTGATTACAACTTTTGAAATTCTCTTACTAAAGTCCTATTAGTGTTAAGTTCTGTCAATTTCAGTTTCCCTTGAAATGTCCTTATTCTTGAAAGACAGTTTTGTTGGGTGTCCAATTCCAGGATGAGTTTTCTTTTTCTTTTAGCACGTTAGAATTTTGTTTACTGCTTTATGGGTTCCATGTTCCTATTGAATGGTTGGCCATCATTCTAGTTTGTATTCTCTGTGGGTGGTCTCTCTTTTCTGTCTGGCTCTTTTTAAGATCTGATTGATTGTCTGGTTGTTTTGCACTTTTATTACCATGCATATGAAGCTGGATTTTTATTTATTTCTTTGAATTAGGATTCACTGGAGTTCCAGAACCTGAGGACTTGAGTATTTCATTAATTCTAGAAAATCCTTAGTTAATATTTACTTGAATAGGGCTTCTTTCTGATACTTTCATCTCGTTTTCAGGTATTCTGTTTAAATATATGTTAGACATTGTCATACTACCTTCCAAGTATCTTAATTTTTCCATACTACTTTATATCTCTTTTCTTCTCACATTCTGAGTAATTACATCAACTCTGTCCTGCAGTTGACCCCTTCACATGCATCAAATGTGCAATCTAACCCATTGTTTGAGTTTTTATTTTTAATTGTTATACTTTTTAGTTCTAGAATATGTATTTCTTTTAACATCTACCTGAATATTTTAAGTAGCCTCTTGTTCTTTGTTCATACTTTAAATGTTCTTTATTTCTTTAAACATAGTAAACACGTTCATTTTTTCGTTCTGAATCTAATAACAACAAAATCTGTAGTCTTTGTGAGTCTAATTCTATTGTTTATTGTTTCTGCTGACTCATGGTGCCTTGTTCCCAGCAGCATTCTGTAATTTTTTTATTAAAGAAAAAAAGTAGAGAATATTCCAGAATAGGTGATGAATCCACAGAGAATCAAATAATCTCAACCCAAATAAAAAGAAACCCACAGAGAGGCCTAGAAAGATAAAAGAGCAGAACACTAAAACAGTTCTCCATGCAGATAATTTAGTTTAAAAGAATCTTGGTTTAATAATGCTAAGTCCAGTAAGTACTAGCTCTCTAGAAAATAGCAAAATACCCTCAAGATAATAATGAGTTTTGATAATGTATTGTTACTGTTTTGTTGTTATTATTAGTATTGGTATTTTACTTTTGTGTATTTCTATTATTATCTTGCTAGCTCAGGTATACATTTAGACAACTAGTGTTTTCTTTTTTTGTTTTTTAACAACAAAGAAATCTTTCTCGGTATCCATCCCTTTAGATGTTCAGTACTTGGAATGTTCCAAGGTCATTTAATTATAATATTATTATATTTCTGGAAATGAAAGTCAGAGGTAGATTTTTTCCAGCTTTCTTGAGGTATGATTGACAAATAAAAATTGTATATATTTAAAATATATAACATGATTTTTTTTGATATACATATACATTATGGTAATTTTTAAATATAGATACCCAGATGTCATCTAGCAATATGTTTTAGTTTACAATAGAACATGTGCACACACATATTTCTGACTTTTTCTTCCCCCATATTAAGCTACACACTTGCAATTCATTTGTCTTGGCCATGCACACCTTCACTTCTTGAAGCAGGCTGGAGAACTGGGCATAGAAAAATGTAACTAACTATTTTCAAATTTGTTATAAAATAAAGGATTTACTAGGTTAGATTAATTTTACTTTTCCATATATCCTAAATTTTTTCAGCAAATTTTAGTGGAGTATAAAAATGGCATTTCTTTGTATAATTTTTCTTCTCTAGAGTTGCCAGCATAACTACTATGAGGACGCAAAAGCCTATGGATTCAAAAATAAGCTAATTATAGTTGCAGCTGAAACAGCTGGAAATGGATTGTATAATTTTATTGTTCCTCTCAGGGCATATTATAGACCAAAGAAAGAACTTAATCCCATAGTACTGCTATTGGACAACCCGTAAGTATATTTTAAAATACCCAAACAAGAAAAAGAGTTTTTAATATTATATCAAAAATTATTTATTCTAATTTGCTTAGAATATTTTAAATCAGATACATTATGGCACATGATTCATTGGGAGATATATTTTGTGCTATGGTACAAAACAATCATTGAATATGGTTGTTTCACAAATACTCCTTAAAACATCACTGGAACACTCTGAGCTTTTTATTTAAAACTATTTTGCAAGTGGTCATCACTCAATACCAATGGGAAACATGCCATTGAAATAATTACAGTTATTTTCCTTAAATTAATCAACTAGCCTGGAAAATTTCTGCCAAAACTGGACAATTTTTTTTTGGTCTTTCTAAAGAACCATTAATTATCAACCAAGCATATTAATGATCCATTCTTATGTGGTACTATGACACATCATCATAACTTAATGTGATTCTTCCACTGTTAAAATATATATTCTATAACATAATATGAATAATTAATGCTTTACCATGATCACTTATTTTGAAAATGTTGGATTGATATACTCTTGTGAAATAAGACTACTTAAGCATTTAAAAATCCTTATGCATATATAAATGTAGGTCATGAATGCAGTGGTCAAACCCATTGTATCCTAAAATTATGATATTCTTCTCTGTGACTCAAATTGGTAGCAGATGGTCCTTAGATCAATACCATATTTTAGGATCCTCCAACTCTCCTCTTAAATTTCAAAGTGATGCAAAATTTCAGGATAAACTAAATGAGGCCAAAATCTGTTGCCTTGTCTCTGCCTTTAAATTTATCAAAAGAAGTTCTTGAAAACAAAAATATCTTTCCACTATAACTTCATAACATCATTTATAGTGAATATACTAATATGAAGACACTCATTGATGCATCTTTTTTAGTATCATTATTACAATGATAATCAACTCTAAAAATTGTGAACACTCTAGAGGTTTCAGTTGAAGCATTTTCAGATATGATGACTCAGTGACTTTCCTGATACCACTTTGGTGTCCAAGGAAAGGTCAGGTAAATATAGGGCAGGTATGGGGAAGAGAAACTTGGACCCATTGTCAGAAGAAATAAAAGCTTAATGAAACAAATCTGAGGAGGATGAAAGTTGGGTTGCCGGATGGCTATGGCAATGGAGTGGTTGTGAAACACCTCCAAGGCCTTTGAATGTATCCCTAGTTCTAGAACCTTTCTGGCAGGAAGCTCTAAGGGATTGGCTAAACTGGCACACAAGAAACGCTTAGCTGACCCTGTGAATTCTAACGCATCAGGTTTTGGCTCTTTTTGCTTATGGTGTGTCTGTTCCCTTAAGATAGAATTTAAGGCAGCGGTATTTACAAGTTGATTGCCCTAGAGCATCCCCATCTTGTATGTCTTGGATCAGAGTGGATCCTCTGAGGTCCCAGAATACAGAGAGGAGGATAGGAAGAGACTTGAAAAAGTAGAGCTGTGCTTATAGCATCCCTGAGGTAAAGCAAAGGGTAAAAGCTGACCTTTCCCCTGTTTTACATTGTTTCAAGGTAAATTTCTTGTTTTAACGTGTGAATCTAGTTGGGTTCCTGGACCTAATTGCAATACAATACAAATGTGTGTATGTGTTGGTGGGTGATTTCCGACAACCCCAACAAGCATCACTTGAGACACCAATTGGGAGTCCTACAATTCAAGTTGATTCTGACACTATTACTATCTAGGTTAAGGGTTCCAAAGGTTAAGGGTTCAGTCCTACAAGATTGCCCCCTTCCCTTCAGAAGCCAATCACAAACTTTAGCTTATATCACCTCTGTTTCTGACTGACCAGATATAGGTTAGAGGTTCCAGTGGCCCCTTTCTTGGGCTTCAAATGCTACTCACAAGTCCAGGTTGTTCAGCTATATTTATGACTGACAGACTAGAAATCAGAGTTCCCTACTCAAGTTCCATTAATTTGCTAGAACAGCTCACAGAACTCAGAGAAAAATTTTACTTACCGAATTTCTGGTTTATTTAAAAGGATGTCACTCAGGAACAACCAGAAGGAGGAGATACATAAGATAAGCTATGGGGAAAGGGCATGGAGTTTTCATGCCCTCTCTAAGGGCACCACTATTGCCAAATCTCCACATGTTCACCAACCCAGAAGCTCCCCAAATTCCTTCCTTTGGGTTTTTATGGAGGGGTCATTACATAGACATAATTAGTTAAATCATTGGCCATTGGTGATCGAACTCAAACTCCAACCCCTCCCCCTCTTCAGAAATCAGGGGATGGGACTAAAAGTTCCAACCCTCTATTCATGGTTGGTTCCCCTGGCAACAAGCCCCCAAAAGGGGTGCTTTCCAAAAGTCACCTCATTAACATCAACCCAGTTGTGGTGGAAAGGAGCTTGTTATGAATAACAAGACACCCATTTCACTTTTATGGCTCTGAAGTGATACCAGGAACTGAGGACAAGAGAACAAATAATTTAACAAAAGATGTTCCCATTGTTCTTATCCTCAGGAAATTTCAAGCATTTTGGGAGCTATGACGCAAGAACCATGGATGATCTGAATGTCCAAATATAGATGTCTTATAAATCACAATATTGCACCTCCCAAAAGAATCTATCTCTCCAAATTTTAGAGTGGTGTTCACTCCATGGACTGCAGATAGGCTCTTCTCTTTCTTAATATCTAGTCTTACTAAGTAATCCCATCTCAGCATCACTAATACCCCTTTGTCCACCTTATGATCCCGTTGAGCAGGTGGCAGGGGCTAGCACTCCTTAACATGTGCACCTTATGTAGATTTTTGAATGGCTGTAACTAAATCAGTCCCTTTAGGTTTGGTTCTCAATAAACAGGTTGCCAAAATGCCCAATTACTGATGGATTGGTTGATTGATTGATTTGTAATTTAGAATTATCAAAGCAAGTAGTTGTTTTTATAGTCTTAATTCCTGAATCTGGTCAATCATAGAAAAACCCCAAAATTCTGTTTCTCTTAATTACTGGCAAATTGGTCAGTATTTCTGTGTAAATCTAGATGTAGCTTTTATCAGAGAGTATTTTGTTGGAATAACACCATACAGATCATTTAATAAAATTAATATTCTTTACTTCTACCCTCTGTTCATAATAGTAATAATTGTTGAACATTTACTATGTCAGTCATCATACTAGACACTTTACCTTTATTTTACATTTTATTCCCCTTAGAAATATATTCACATCATATAGTGATGATTTATCCTCAGAAAGATGTAGCCAGCAGCTTAAGATCTCAAAGTTTACAAGTTACAATGATAATTTTTAAATAAACCAGCTTATGTCTCTTTGTTACAGTACTCTTATTTTATAGACAAGGAAAAACAGACCAAAGAAATTAAATGACTATAGTCATATATATAATTCATAGTGCATTGTTCTTTCAACTATATGATCTTGCTTAATTTACAGATTTTTGATATATGAGAAAATACATTGTCAATTCTTTTTAGTAACAATATATTTTAACTTTGGATTATTTTGCATTACGTATTTTCTTGCTTTTCTGATGACTTACATTCTGGACTACAAATGTTTCCATGGTGTTGTTTGTTAGATGATTTTTGTAGGGTTTCACTTTTCTTCCAAAGGGTTAGGATGAAAGTACATGTTGTAAAGTTTATTAACTTCCTGATGACTTCCAGAAAGTGGTATCTACCATTTTTATTTGTTGTCCTCTGCTATTTTGGTCAAGAACGAGGAAACAAAAACTAAACACTAATAAATAATGTTCCGGGAAGTTGTATGCAATCATTTTTTTCTTAAAAATGAGATTCATCCTGCTGTGCCATGACTAGTATTTTGCAATGTATCCTACAATGTTACAAAGGAATGTGTTGCTTTCTTCTTCAAATTTTTCCATGTTGTAAGAATTTATACACTAAAGATTGTTCACACTTTTACAATTATTAGTTTAGTGGGTTTTGATTTTGTTTTAAATTTACATGAGAATTGCTGAAAATAATATTCAATACATGACTATTTAGGAAGTTTAGTTGAAAGACCAATTAATTTAATATAACAAATAAATAATAACAGATGTCATAAGTAGGAATTTAAAAATGCAAATTAAATTGATAATATTCACAAACATGTCGAAGTAAGTGTTCCTAATGTTTCCAAATAGAAAGCCTTCTAGATCTCATCTGGTAACTAAGCGGAACCCAGTCACGATGGAAAACATTTTGCACTTGATCCTGGCTCATGAGGGGTGGTCTCAGTTCTGATTGGATGGCCATCTGTTTAGTTTGGTCTGTTGTTGTGCCATACTGATTTCAAATATTTTGATTACCACCATAACCTTAAAGGTCATCTAGTCATCTGATAATATCATTTCATATAAGAGATGGAAACAAAAGTCAAAAGCTTTGGAATATATTACCCAAAGCTACACAAAGTTGAAATGCAAGATCCAGGCCTATGTCCCTATATTTTACATCTTATTTACACAATCCTTTTATTACATCAATCTTCTTTTTATATATAGTGTCAAGCAAACTTCAGCTTATTTCAAAAACAATGATAAATTGTCTGACATATCAGAGTCCTTTATTAAAGACATTCAAATTTTGAACTCATACAGATCTGAGATAAGGTCTAAGCTTATTTACCTTCTTGGTAAAAAGCCTTTTTTGCATGTTATCAGATTTCTTTAAGCTTCAGTTTTCTCATGTGTAAAATGAGTAGAACATTTATCTTAACAAGTAATGTTGAGACTCTATAAGACAGTGTATATGAAGCACTAGTGCAATATCTCACTTGGAAAAGGCAGTCAGGAAATGTCAGTTTCCCCCCTTCCTCCAATCAAGAAAATGACATTGTCATTATTCAAACTGATGAGTGGATTTGGGTGAAAACCCAGTTAACAAACAAAGGAGATTTATTTTAAGCAGTTGAAATGAAACTCCTTATATATTTTTAAGAAATAAACTACTTAAGTATAGAATTACTAAACGCTAACAAAATAAACTGTCTCACTACATTCATTTCTTGAATTTAAAAATCAGCAATTAAGTCCATTATAGTTATTGGTTAAGTGGGAAATAATGATCTTCAACTTTGCAAATCCATGCAAATCCACAAACCTTTTCACTTCCTAACAAACACTAGCTAATTAACATTTGAATATATTGGCAATTTTATAATGAAAACTTTTGTAAGAATATGATGTTTTAGACTCATAAGCTGTCATCTTTCTTAACACAGTTACAGTTAGGATGGTGATTAATGATGTGCTCAATTTTTTCTGTTTACTAACATAAATTTTTGTGCTTGTTGAATTTTTATTTCTTTTATTACTAGTTAGATTCAGCATGTTTCATTTTGGTCTATGCATATTTATTTCGTGCTAGATCTATTTTCCTGTTAGGTTTATCTTTTATTGGTTTGAAATTTTTTTTACATATTAAGCAAATAGGATCTGTAAATTTTGTATAAGTAGCACATTTTTAAATGTTTGTTTCTTATATGTTAAAATTTTTGTGATGAGCTTTACAGTTAAATATGCAATTATTTTTACTAGTTTTCCATAATGTAATATCTAACATAGATAGGTCTTCTCTATTTAGCAATCAGATTAAAAAGTGCATACATTTTATCCTATTGCATCAATGGTTTTATTTTTCTACATTCCATTCTTCAACTGTACTTTGGGGGTGTAACACAAGAAAGGGACATTTCGTATTTTTATTAATGTTTTATGTTTTTGCTTAGTGGTTTTCAATGTAAAGGTTATGCTTGCCAATTAACTTTCAATAATTAGAAAGATTAGTCTATTAAGAGCCTATGATATCATTTATGTTACTCATTAGTTATTAAGCAGTTTAGTGACATGAACACTATTGCCAATTTATTTAAATGAGCTAACATAACACATGTAAATGTACAATTGCTGTATTCTTGATAGTTCAAGTTTCATTATAAACTACCTTTATCGATAGAAGTAGTAGATAAATCTATTTGCTATGTAAGTTACATTTTGCAAAAAGTAGGGCACATTAGACTCCCTACATTAGATGTGCTTCATCAAGATTATGTATTTGCTAGGTTTCAAGGGTTTGATTTACCTTGTAACAGAGCCGAATCTATGTAAGGATGAACCATGCTATGCAATGAAAATCCTGAAGTAATTTCTGAGGATGTGTAAGATTGCTTGCACATTGTAAATACACATTTGTGGCAGAATTACATGTGGGTAAAATTCATGGGTTTCCTAAAACAAGGCAATAATATTGATGTCTTAGTAAATTTAGTGATTCATACTGGACAAAGCAACAAAATACAAAGGCCATATTTTCAGTTTTAACTCTAACAGAAGGGTTGGCATAAAGTAAGGACTTAATTTTGTTCTCAGTGACTCCAGTACTATTTATTACACAGATTTTCAGTATCTTTATTAAGTTGAATTATTCAATAACGTCATTTACTTTTGCTTTACTAAGCTTTAGAATGCAGAAGATAGCATAAAGAAATTGAAATTATCTGAATTTAAAAGAATGAGTCAGATTAAAAGTGTAGTTATTCCAGCCAGGAAATATATATCTGCAATTAATACCGAAGGATTATGGATCTATCTCAGCCACATAAGTTATTGAACTACTCACTTAATCTGACTAAAACTATGGGAGTAAAGCGAGATGAAACAAAATAACAACCAAAAAAAAAGACACAGGCAAAATGATTATTCAGATCACCACAAAATCTCTACTGCCCCAGCCTTGTGGCACTTGGCATCCTCGTATACGTGCTTCTATAATCATGAGGTAGGGCAAGAGAGACATGGAGGGTCTTGAATCAGCAGTGAGAATGACACTTCTATTTTTAAGAAGCAGAACAGTGCTCAGACAGAGAACTAGAAGACATTATAAAAAGGTTGCTACTGGGACTGCTACTATTTGTTGAAAAGAATATACATCATGAGCTTTAAAGATATTTATATTCTGTGATTCACTAATATCCCTCTATGAATGTTTTGCAGTAAATGATTAAAAAACTAACGCTAGAAAAAGGTCATTCAAAGATGTTCATAGCTGTATTATCTATAATAGCAAGATATTGGAAATAACTTGTAACTTCAGTAGCATAAAAGTGAAAATAACTTACAAACTGAATAATTGAGGAATTTTAAAATGAATTGTGGTACATTTATAATATGTAATAATATGGGGCCTTTTAAAATGAGTACGAAGAAATTTAATGACGGGAGGAATTGATCAACATTACAATAGTGGTATTTTTTGGAAGATCATCTTTTTTCATTTCACTGTATTGTACATTCTTTTTCTTTAGAGTGTAAAGGGCTAAGAGGATGATCAACAGGAAGAAAATAAGTCAGGGAGGAAAAGACTTCATCTAGCTGGGATATTATAGGTGCTACACTTCCCTTTTCCTAGAATTTCCCTCCCCTTCTCTTTTACTGGCAAACATCCAGATTAAACATAACCTCTGTGAAATGACCCCTAATTCTGCCTTCTGAGTGCAACCTATTGTTTATTCTTTCTGATTAAAACACATATTGTAATTGTGTGCTCTTATATGTGTGTTCCAAAAACTGTATTTCTTATAGTACAAGGTAACACGATATTCTCATATGCCTTAGTATACTGAATTGTCTATTAAATAAAAAGTTTTGGATACATATATGCTGAGTGAATAAATGCATGAAAGAATTAATAACTTTGTAAAATGAATACAATAGATTAAGTGATTTTTTAAGGAAGCATCCAGGTTTATGATGCTTTCCTCAAATATGCATATAAGTAAAGATTTCAATAAATATTTGCTCAACAATATATATGGAGTAAGTCAATTATTTAAAAAGTGAATTACTTTCATTTTAATTTTCTTTAATACATGTGTTGCATGGGTGCATATACCCTATTTATTGATTGATATACTGATATAGTAAGGGTTGTATTTAATTGTGTATATTCCTTAGAGAAAGGTGCTCTTAATAAGCATGCTAATTTAGTTCTCTATGCTTTGGGCCATCTAAGAAAAATCATTAATTTCTCATCTTATTCTGCATGAATAATTTTTAAACTCATTGATAAAACTCTTTAGTTATCATTAAGAATATCATTTCAGTATTTTTGTAGAATAATGCCATAATGTTTCTGATTTAGAAAGCAGAAATACAAGTTTTTACAATTCTGAGTGCATTGTGTATTCATAACAAGTACAAATGATATTTCCTAATTAATGTTAAGAAAAGAGGCACTTTGTCAATCTTGTCAAACAGTGTTTAGTTTTGGAAATGCAAACTAAGTCAGCTTACTTCCTTTCCCTAGCAGCGCTGCCACTGTTGTGACATTGTGTTTCATTTTGTAACCCATCTGCTACTTAGGCCAGATATGCATTTTCTGGATGCAATCTGTTGGTTTCCAATGGTTTACTACATGGTGGGCTCTATTGACAAGTAGGTGACAAAATCTTTGGCACAGTAACTGGTGTGGTGTCCTGTGGTTTGTCATGTGCTGTGCCCCCGTGTTGCATGATGAGTGTAATTTGCCATTTCCGTATTGCAAATATGGTGTATTTTGCATGCACAGCTTATGTTCTCGTGTTATACATCCTGTATTCAAACTTCCTAAGCAGTAATCTGTTGTTGAATTAAAACAAATCTTGCTGCATGTGAATTTTATCACTTTTGTTTAGTTTCTAAAGCTATTTCAGTTTTCTGTTGTCTCTAGCAATAACGTTATTCCTATGGGCCTAGGGGTAGAGAAAATCTAACTGTTCAATGTTGCGATGCATTGATATCATTGTGGTAACTTCTGGAAATCTTCAAATAATTTAGAGATGCTCCTTTTAAGTCAGATTTATAAACTAGAGCATTTCCTTAAGAGCTTCCTTTATTCTGGTAACATATATCAGTCTATAATTTCTAAGAATTTGTTAATTAAAAAGTCAAATGTGTGCAATGTGTTAGTATTAAAATACAAATTCTTTTATATGGATTAACTTGATTTATAAGAAATATAAAACTAAAGATCATAAAACTAATATGCCTATAAAATGTGCTAGCTTTCCATTAAAAAAAGTCAGCCAGAGCCTTCAAAACAAAATGCTAAAGTTACTAATCAAGAAATTTCATGCTTATGTTTTGTCCTGTAGATTGAAAAAACAAAGTTTTAAAACTTTGGAAGTGTTTATTGGCTGTGGATACATTAAAGAGCAAACTGACTAACATTTATTTAACCTCTACTCTACATTAATATAGTTTGCATTATCAGTTTTCTTAATGCTAATCAACTAAGATGTAGTTAGCTGTACTAAAATAACTATTTAAATTCATAAACATGAAATCAACCTGTATTCTTCACTAGTAATGTTACTTCGAAATGATAGTATTCTATTGAAATTCATTAGAAAAACAGAATATTTAAAAAATAAATAAACCTCCCATCTGTCTTTGCTGATGTAAACTATGAAATGAATTCTTTCTCCGTAAGAGTGTTTATGGTGAGGAAAAAAACCAAGAGGATCAAATTCCTATGATTAGAGATGTCACAGGATTGGGAACAAGTTGATCATTATTGAAGCTGGGTTGGGTAATTAGAATATGGAGGTTCACTGTGTTCTTCTCTTTCGTTAGTGTTTGAAATTTTCATTAAAAAAACAAAAACACCTTTGAATGAATTAAAACACTCACAAACAGTCCCATATATTCATACATTCACATTATAGTTCTTGAAAAGGACGGCTTGGAAAACAGTAAAAAGGAAGTTGTTGCCATTTAGATTATCTTTTTTCATGAATATTGTCGTTTTTCTTAGGCGGCCATCTGGTGGCCAAACTGTGTAAAACAACCGTGCTGAATTAAAAAAATAGGCAGTGGTTTTCGGAAATAGGATAGTGTGGAGAAATCATGACAGATTAAAAAAAGGAAAAAAAGAATAAAATGTAGTATTAAATGGATATAAAAATAAATAATTTAAGGTTAAAACTTGAAGAACAAAATGTTTCTACGTGGTTCTGAAATGCCATTCCAATTTTATTTTCTATAGATTTAAACTCATATTTAATCATAATTACTAAAATCACTTGCCAAGGTTATATGTAAACTACAACAGCCAATATTTAGAGTATGGAATTAACTGATACATATAGATGTAGCTATTAGCTATTTAGCACAGGTACACAGAGTGAAATTTTTTGTCAAGTTTCAACTTCATTGATTTATTATTGATGAAATATTCATTTTTCCCATCATAACTTGTATCTATATATCCTTTAACAATCATACTTACCTTCTATCACCTTATCTTTCCCTTTTCTTATATAGATAATTATAATGGAGAGATCATTTTTATTGAGGGGGAAGATCATAAGAGCTGAAATAGTGATTTAAAATTATAGTAAGGTGGATCGAAGGCATATGACTTGGGCATCATTTTTATGGCCCATAAGGGACCATATCACATTAATTTTCCACCTACTTCTTTTTAAAAAAAATGCATTTTGATATATGAACAATTATGAATTTCCAAGTTAAAAGAAACATCCTAATAAAGTATTTCTAGGGATTAAACTTGATCATCATATTAATTGGAAATTATGGCCTTGGCCCCTCTCATCATAGGAAATTTATTTGGAATAACATTCTGTTTCCACAGTTTTAGCCATAAAATCTCTGCCACAGAACATTATTCCTGAGTCAAGCAAAATATATTTTTTTTTTCTGGACTACTCCTGGGGATCTTGAACTCAGAGCTTTGGTAATACTCTCTCACTTGATGTGGCTAGTTCAGCCAATCATATGTTTGGAAAAAGATCCTCAGGGAACTGACCTGCAATTTAAGAATCTAAAAGAACTACTTTTCTTTAAGTTCTCCACTTCCTATTTTAAATCAGAACATGTGGGCATCAATTAGCCCAATTCTCTGTCTTCAGTCAACTCTGTACTTAGGACATTCTTATACTCCTTCAAGTTTAGTCTCCTTTATCTGATTCAGTTATATTTTTCTAGTTTTATGAAGCAGAGTCAGGGAGATAGTGGTTTCTTTGTTTCAGCTTTAACGGCAACATTTTCTCTTAATTCGATGGGAGAACGATAGTGTTTATCAGTGATAAGGGAGAAGACTATTATAATTCATAGGAACTTCTATCCTGGTTTAGCAGTTATTTCACGCAATCAAAGAAATGAGGTTATTAAATCACTGGCTCAAAAAACTTTAGGCTGACTGAATGGTAAGTTTGAATACAGCTGATATTTATATATTTTTCATGCTCGTGGCTGTGTAGAACCAATCTTTAACACATACCTTTACACAAAGAAATAATACACATTTAAAAATAAACCACAGTTTAATACTTCTTTGTTGGGCTAGACCATCTAAATTAATAAAAGTACTCATTTCTACTTTTACCAAAAGTATCATAAGGATTAAAAATATATATAAATGTCATGTCTTTGAAATAGTGTGCTAACCATAAAAACACAGTTCTAACATGCTTTAACTCTATTTGATTGCAAAATGGGTGTTTTTCATGGTTTAGTTATATAATTAATAAATATTAAATAAAAATTCTTAACGCATAATGCTTTGAAATGGTTGAGATCTAATGAAACATAAACAGCTCAAAAAACAAATTATTTCATATCAGTGGAGAATACTATATTTTAATTCCCATCAACATCTATCTACCAGGGCAAACTGTGTGAAAGCCATCTCTAAGGGCAGCCTATACAAGTGCAGTGGGTAAGCAAGCACTGATCCTAGTATGGTGATTTATTGAAAGTCCATTCTTCTCTGTTGGTTTTTATCAAAGCCTAGATGATTTACTCAGGTGTGGAGTGACTTTTGCTGCCAACATGGTGGTTGTGGACAAGGAGAGTACCATGAGTGCGGAGGAAGACTACATGGCAGACGCCAAAACGATTGTAAATGTGCAGACCCTTTTCAGGTAAATGTCTCAGTAACTCAGCCCTGTGGCTTACTTACTACTAAATACTGGTGAAATATTTGACTCTGACTCTGTATATAAGGAATGAACATGAGACACTTACGCTGAAGTTATATTCATTCATTTGATCCTAAAGCAAGTGCTTATTTAGCCTCCAATACTGGCACCGTACGGTTAATTTTTAACTCAGGGTCATTCTTTTAAAAATAAATAGAATAACAAATCTGTTTTCTGATATAGTTTAACAATAACAAATTCTAAATCCTGTGCAGTTGCAGTCAAGATTTATGAGAGACCATGCATGATCTAATTTTGGTTTTATGCCTGGCAGTGGCCAAAAGTATGCATTTACAATCTGGATTACTAAGAATGAAATATTGTAAGACTGTGAACAGATAATTTACCCATGTTCAGAGCCAAGTCATGACCTTATCCTCACTATTTTCCTGTCTTTCATTTATTAAACTTACTGAGATAGGAATTTCCATTATGCTTATCTTTGGGTAAGAATGAAAACCAGAGAAAAGTCCATGTTATAAGCAAAGTCAAAATTACCTATAAATGAAGACATCTCTGTCACTTGAAATGGTTCTTTCTGAAATCATTTTAAAATGCAAATATCTAAAAGATCATTATTTTAGTTTTCTGAGTTTTGTGGGAGTCTAAAGAAAATATCTGAGCTACCAAATTATGGAAGTAAATAAAACAATCTGAACTCCTTCATCATCTTCCCTTGCTTCACCTTTATACTTTCATATTGTAGCAAAGCATATATTGAGGGTAATTATCAGTTTGTTGTTTGAGTTCAGAATTCAGAAGAGAAAGCTTAGATGTGAGTACCACTTAAGTTGATTATTTATTATATGATTTTAGGCAAATTACTTTCCTTCTCTAAACCTCAATGTCTTAATCACAAGGTTGTTTGGGATTTAAAAATATATAATGCTGTAGCACATGGCTGGTCATTTTCAGTTACTCAATGAATGTTAGTGACTAATTATTAGCACTATCATGATCACTTTCATGCGACAGAATAGAAAAACCACAGACTTTGGAACAGTATAGCAACAAACTTCATCTGGAACCTCTATCCCCGAGGTTCCAGCAGACACTATGTGACTTTAAGTATGTTTCTTAACCTCATAGAAATTCAGTTTCCCTCATCTATAAAATGCATGTGGAAAATAATTAACCCTTCTTGCGGTATTAATGTAAGGACCAGAAATTAAGTAGGTGAATAATCTGTCACAGCATCTGGAAAATTTACTCTGAACTTGCGTAAGAACCTCTTATTCCAGAAGAAGAAAAATGTACCCTCTAAAGTTACTGTAATGTGGCAATTCATTTAGAATATAGCTAACTAGTTATTGAACTAAATGAAATAGTACATTTAAAGGTCACATAGCACATGTTTAAAATATGACAGACATGTAAGTAATTTTTTTTCTCTAGAGAATGAAAAAAGAAATTATAAGTGGAAAATTAATTCAGAGGGATGAGATTTATAGCCAGTGAACAAAGTGAAATCATACTTTTTGGTTCCATGCATGACAAAAGCTAGTTACATTTTTAACAAGTGAGGATCCTTGGTCTGTTTGATTAAACATACCATTTTAATTTTCAACTTATCAGGAGTTTATTTCTATTATGGTTTATTTTTTATTATGGTATAAAGTTTAAATTGATTTGATTTGGCTTTTATTATATAGTCTATGAATGAGTTATTTTGATTTCAAGATAATAATAAATAAATAATAATAAATCCCCATCTTTCTGAAAGGTGCAAAGGCTCTAATCTTTTAAAACTAACTGACCAACTAAGAGCAGATACATGTGTGGTGGCATTATCATCATTTCACTAAGTACATAACAATATTTTTCAGGAAAAAAAAATTCTATGAAACTTTTAAATAGAGTAGTCCTTAAGCTGCTGGTCAATGCATGCTAAACTAGGCTAGTCTTACATAATAAAGTAAAAAAGTAAGACACTGATAGATCCCCATGATGTACGAAATGTTATTTATATGGACAAATGACCAAAATCATGCAGATTTGGTCATTTCATTTTATAGGTGCAGTCAGTTACCACTTTTGAGGTCACATTCCCACATTCCTTGAAGATTTTGGTTCTTGATTCACTGTGACTCTTGACAACCCTGTATCTACCATCATTCTTGATGATTTCAACAATTCTATGTAGACGATACTTTCAATATCTTACCTTATAGCCACCTGTTCTGGTCACAGCCTTTCCCTTGAAGTACCAATAATCCCCACCATCGTCTCAATTTCATTCAGGTCTATGAATACTACTGTTTATTTTCTACTTCATTTCTTCTAATACCCCCAATTCTTAACAGTCCTGTGTCTCCACTGGAACCTACTATCCACTGGTTCAAATACATTTTCACTGTCCTTAGTCACCTGAGAGCTTTTCTTCCCTCCTTATCAGATTAAGTTCCAAGATCAATCATTATAATCACGCCTTAGCTGAAACCCTAAACAGATAATTACTGATTATCTGCTGTGGACTAATACCAATCTCAACTCTCTTTCCCATTCTCCCTTCCTCCACTCCCAGTTTTCTTTCAGGTTCTCTGCCCACTACCTTGCATGAAATTCCTTACAGACAGATGACTAATTCCAGAGGTAGAATCCAGTTATCCTCATAAGTGAACAATAGGCAACCAGAAATCTAGTCACAGTGGTTGGATACCAGGCTATTTAGGATTAAAGGGTAAGGCTCCATAGGATAAAGAACAAGGAACAAGAAAGAGAAAAACAGAAAATGAGTAAGGCACAAGGAACGAAGAAATAAGTGTAGAGTCCAGAGTTGGCTTGGCATTTGGGGATTGGCTGACTGGGTATACCTTGTTTCTGGTCAAGTGGAGCATTTACGGGTATCAAATGACAAAACTAAAACGATTTAGTAACGAGCTTGATAGCCTTTATTCAAGGGAAAACAACCCGTGGATTGGAGAAGTACAGTGCTTCACAAGGTGGAACACTTTTCTGGAGAGATTTTGGGCAAGAGCAAGATTTATAGAACGTTAGAAGAGGCGCCATGTAAACAGCATGACGGGCTAGGAGGTCAGGCATTTCCTGCTCAGACTAGCAGGTCCTGTTTTCTAGCATAAGCTGAGCTAGCTAAAGCTGATTCGAGGATTGAGATTAGTGTATATTAGGTTTCCTTAATAGGTATTTACTGTAAATACATGTGACTTAAGTTTAGATTTGTGATGTGGGCTGGGGCACTGAGGCAGCCTCCGTTCTGTGGGTCCTGATATGCAAATTCATTTTATCACAGAGACACAAAAGTTATCTAAGTTTTAGTTTGCTGACATGGCAACCCAGCAGGAGAAGCTCTGTCTTGGGCCTAGAAATTTATTTCAATAATTGTATCTCTAAAATATCTGAGCTAGTCCTTATATCTTCATGAACAGCATTAATTTCCTCAAAGGAGAACCAAATTCTAATCTGCTTGGCATCTGTACGCATTCAGCAACTTAAGATGACCTTATGCTGTTGCTCCGTATGGGACGATGCTACATTTTATTTTAGCGTTTGTAAAGGACTGTGTAGCTCTTTGGGCCCATGCCATTTTAACTTGAGTATTTTGACATTCCATTTTGCTGTGGGGGCATTTTCACTTTTACATTTTCAGCTTTTGAAACGACCTAAGGAATATGTTAGAAAAATCTTCAATCTGTGCTTGTATTAGAGCCCAGGAGACAAGAATGAGATGGAATTCAAGTATGAAATGAAAGTAACGGTGCTCTAATTCACGAGTTATTGATGTAACTAGTATCACCTGTTTTGCCAGTCTGGAATAAAGTTAAATTTGTTGTTATTCAGAGGCTCAAACTGATCACTTGAACCCCTGCTTTACAAGGACATACAGCTTCACTTGGCAGGCCTTTATTCTTTCCAGATTGTCCAAGAACCTTTCAGAGTTACTCAGTCCCAAAAGACCAAAGGCAAAAATAGGAGAATCTCATTAATCCACTAGCAATATATTTGGGGGTGGGGGTGGGGTTTGGGAAGAGTTAGAGGAGAGTTGGGAGCATGGGGAGAATTCCTTTTCATCTGGAATTGCGTTTATAACTTAAACGTAGTTTTATAATTGAAAACTGGACTACACAGTTCAGTGTGTCTTTATCCAGTGTGGCAATTATGGATTTGCTGGCTTGGCCCCTGCATGTTTCTTCCAGAGAATCCACTCAGGAAGTATTTCATTTTCCAGATCCAGAGTATAGAGCTTGGCATACAAAGTTTCAACACTCAAATATTTGATGAGCACTCCTGAAGTTTGTGCAATTTTCCAAATTGAAAGAAAAGCAGGTCCTCACTTTAAAATTTAAGTTTCTCTTGCTAAAGTTTTACCTAAGAAGTACTTGGTATATTTGAAAATATTGCCTGTTTTTACAATTTTTTGAACAAGTGTTAATATCTAAACTAAATTTAAACAACCATGCCAAAATATGCCTTGAACTAAAAACAACTGCTTCAAAATGGCTATGTCAGACTATCAAAGTGCTCTACTTTGGGAATGTTTGGCATGTCAACGGCATCTCTCATTATTCTCATTTAACGGGGGAAAAAAGCAACATTGAAGACAACTTACTGGCTCATTCTATCCTATATAGGAAAAAAATGGCTGATTCCAACCAACGGCCTAAGTCTGTGCTTCAGGAAAAGGAAAGATGAGAAAACTTTCTCTAGAAGTTGAGAAGCAGATATTTTTCTAGAGAGCACACAGGATAGTTAAACATTAGTTTAATACAGAATGGGTACAAATGGAAATACTTGTTAATGTTGAAAGACAAACTAAGGCATATTAAAAATTTTAAGAGTTTATCTGAGTAAAAATCAGTTCAAATTTGGCAGTGCCAGACAGGAAGTGGTTAGAAACACTCCAAGGACAGGAGTGAGGGACTCACAGAGAAGACGCAGAAGCAAAGCAAGGAAATTATTTGGCAACAGCTTAAGCGGTTGTATTATTTGCGAAAGCCTAGTTGACTGTGATTGGTTGTCTTTGGTTTTGATTTCTTAGCCTTGAGGCATTTACAGGCTGAGATGTTGGCTTGCTTAAGTAGCCTGCTAAAGTATTAGGACCTCCTCAGTCTAATGGTCTCTTTATTTAATTTATTTAGCATTGATTTATCTGCATTATAAAAGTCTAGGAGTGACTTAGTTCAGAAGTCCCTTGGGCTGATTTTGTTTTAATATGAAGATATTTTTGTTTTTGCTTTTTCCCCCTAAAATTTAGCTGATCAAACTGCTAAGATAACTAGTGCTCTATCAGTGGAAACATTCAGTCAAGTCATGGATCTGTGATCTGTTTGGAACGGAGAAATTCCCGCATTAACCCCGTATAGGTCAGGAGGACCTCTACAAACACCTGCAGTTGTGATTTATTCACGTGGTATGATTGGGCATCTAGTAAGTTTGGGACTATGCAGGACGCTGTCTCTATGGCTGCCGTGGTGCTGAAGGCAGACATAGTGATCAGGAGTGATTAAGGCTTCCTGGCCTTGGGTTGCTGATAGTCTACGCTGGGAACATATTAAACAAGTCATTTAAAAATTTAACTGGAGAGGGGTGCCTGGGCTCATTCGTTAAGCATCTGCCTTCTGCTCAGGTCATGATCCCAGGGTCCTGGGATCGAGCCCCGCATCGGGATCCCTGCTCCGCGGGAGGCCTGCTTCTCCCTCTCCCACTCCCCCTGCTGTGTTCCCTCTCTCGCTGTCTCTCTCTGTCAAATAAATAAATAAAATCTTTAAAAAAAAATTTTAACTGGAGAATGAGAAGTGTGGCAACTACTGAAAAAAAAGTAGAATGTTATATAGATCCAGACAACAAGAATATATGATCTCATCCAGTGGATCAAGGAACACCTCCCTGAGAAATTGATAATCTGTTCCTGCAAGATAGACAAAGTGGGCAGAGAGAAGAGGAGAGCATTCCACACGGGGGCAGCAGAGCCAAAGGCTCTGAGGTGATGGCTTTGCAGAGCTTTGTAACAAGTTGATCTTCATGACAGGAATAGAGTTTTAAAATATTGTTTTAGCTACAATGTGAAAAGTGGTTTGGGGGAAAAGTACGAGTGGGGAGAGCTGCTCATTTAGAAGACTTGCATCCCCAGGACGCTAAGAGCATAAATGGCAAGCTAAAAAAATAAAAAATAAAAAAGGGAATATTGTCTTCAGCTTGGCACAAGTAGTCATAGTCTCATTGAGGAAATAACATACCTATACACATGGAAAATGACGTAATTGAAAATATTGATAATGAATATGTATAAATACAAGAATGATTCCTTTATATAGTATAAAAATATTTTTTATTATTTTGATTGGTTTACATGGATAAATTTAAATAGAGGAGATATCTGATATTTATTATAGTCTCATTTATTACTAACTTGGACTCAGACCTGAAGTTTTTAAAAAGTATTTGTAAAAATATATATTCATATTTATTTTCGTGTTGATAGTCAGTTGTAGTCTAAAACTAGTGTTTCATGTATCTAAGTGTATGTGTGTACCTATATATTAATGTATACCCCCAATTACTCAGAAACATCATTCCCAGCCACCACAACAGATCAAAACTTACAGTGTAGCACACTAGCTCAGTATTTTTATTAAAATATTGTAAACATTTTCCAGATTTGTAGGTACTTATGTTTGTTTTGCTTGAATATATAATTGCAGCTAGTCTCAGAGTTCTCCCAGTAGTCTGGGAAATAGAGTATATAGTGTGTTTTTCATCTCTGTATTGGTTAGCATACCTGGGAATGTCTGTCAAAAATACTTTTTGAATAAATTAATTCAGGCAGAGAACTATTCCATAGAGATTTTGCACATCTCCACAATGATACTTACATCTCTCAATCAGAACATAAATTAATTGTAGAAAAGTTTTAAATAGAAAAAATTATATTATTTTTCAACTATAATATTGCTTTATTATGATCCTCATACCTGGGGAAGATAGACTTTTTATGTCATTTTATTTCTAGAATGTCTTATATTCAGAATGTGTTTTAAGCCATATTAAGGCCCAGAAATAGATTTATAATTTAGTATTTTAAAGATATATAATTAAATCTATTTCGGAACCAAATTTATAAATGTATTATAATTGAATGTAAGTAATACTTTGTAGATATAAAAGGCAATGCAATAAAACATTTCATTATTTATGTATTATTTAGTTACAGATTTTCACTAGATGGCAGACTTAGATAATGCATTCACTTTCTCAGTTTAAAATAACAATGGTATAGGTTCATTTATATAGAACAGAAATGGTACATCATATACAATTTTTTTTGGTTCTATCTAATTTCCACTCTATAAGTCATTTAAGTACAATGACCAGGTCACTCAGTCATATTACCACTCACTCTTACTCAGACCTCAAATATATAGCTATATATATAATGTGATATAATGTGTTAGAAAAGGATTATATCATCCAAGCAATCATAAATGCATCCAAAATTAGAATAATAATATCTATGAAAGATAAAAATCTATATTTCTCAGAGAAAATGAAAATTTCCCAAAAGATGAAATAAATTTTTGTTGGTTTGCAACTATGTTTTTCTCACAAATTACTTTTCTAGCCTTATATCTCAACACTGTCCTGGATGCTTCTCATAAGCTATCCATTCACTGGTGTTTTAATGCTACATAATCTGTGAAGACTCAGTCAGCTATATTTATCACCCCTAGAAAAATATGTACAGCCTTATAATTTATAAATTTTTGTAGTTCCCTCTAGGTAGTAGGGTCCAATTTAAAGGCAAAAGTTTCACTTTATACTTCTTTTTATGTCCTGGAGACCAGAGCTGTCCAATCACAAATACTTGATCATGACTTGTTAACTTAGATATTAAATATTGCCCTCAGTAAATAAAAATAACAATAATGAAATTATGATCTGACAACTACTATCATGTGTGTATGTGTGCACGTGTGTGTGTGTGTGTGTGTGTTTGTGTGTGTTTTGGGGGAAGGAGGTGAATAGGAAGAAAGTTAATGCAAAGCTATGGGGTTAAAACTCAGGATCCTTTAGAATAACACTATCAATTGAGCCTTGGCCTCAATTCATTATAATGAAATGTTATTTCAGCTGAACTATTTTCTCTTCTCAGAAGTTCATGGTAGCAAGATTTGACATTTAAAATTGCATACTCTGAGAATAGGGAATCTTAGAAGATCAAAGAACTCATATTATGGACAATAAGCTCATCACGTGATATCTCTGTCAATCAGCATATTCATCTTACAAATTTCTATTTTAACATTATCCACAAAGTCACCTTGTAGCTTCTTATATCAGCTTCATGAGTTTCTCTTCTATGCCATTTCATAATTGTAGAGAGAAATGTCTAATAAAAGCCAAATTACTAAATTTATTTTTCTTCTAGTGCTAAAATGTTGGTTAAAATATTCTTTGGAAAATAGTGTTGCATTTTTCTTGCATTGTACGGACAGTTTATGTGGCAATGCCTACTGCTGTTAGTGTAATGCAAATTTTTGTTTGTTTGTTTTTAACGTAGGTTGTTTTCCAGTCTCAGTATTATCACAGAACTCACTCACCCAGCCAACATGAGATTCATGCAATTCAGAGCCAAAGACTGTTACTCTCTTGCTCTTTCAAAACTGGAAAAGGTAAGACTTCATATTAAGGAAGTTGCATTTAACTATTTTTCCTGAAAGAGTAACTCTGAAATTCCTATATGTAGAAATAAATGCTATGAGGTAGTAAAAATAAAAACGCTGTTTTGAATTCTTATTTTGGATCTAAAATCTTAGTTTACAATTTCTTAATGTGAATTGATGGATTTGAACCATTTGTATCACAAGTGAACATAATGAAAATATCTTGTTCTCTTGTCATTTATTATAAATTGAAAGCATGATCTATGAAAGAGCTAAATGCAACAAGAATGCATATGCTCACTTATAATGTCAGTTATATTGTTAATATCATGAGTGCTATATCAAGAAATCTGTGTTTATAGAGGGCTTTGCAGTTTAAAATAATCCTGAAGGCCCTAGAAAAGTTGTAGGCTTTGTTGAAAGTTAGCTTCCCAAATGTCACCAACACAATCTGAGACAAAGCTGAGTTAACTGCTTACTTATTTAAGGGAGAGCATCACCTCAGGGGAGCTTTGGCAATGCTTCAGAACTGGGGAAGCAAAGTCAAAGTTTCTTGAGTCTAGGAAATCTTATTTAATGAGGGTCTTTGGAATGGGGGTTTGATTAGATTTGGGAAGGGAACAAGGTAATGTGAGTGGACAAAGTAGGATTCTAAAGTTATGTTATATGGCC
This sequence comes from Halichoerus grypus, assembly GCF_964656455.1. NCBI lineage: Eukaryota > Metazoa > Chordata > Mammalia > Carnivora > Phocidae > Halichoerus > Halichoerus grypus. Next base: position 132,664,366 of record NC_135718.1, read on the forward strand.
AGAAAGGTGTGGTTTCCATTCTTAATGTCTAGCCTGAGTGTGGCTATAAATGGATTTTGCATCCAGCATTTACTTGATACTAGTATATTGGAAGAATTTGATGTAAGAGAAAGCAATAGGATTCAATCTTACTCATGTGAAAATGTGTTAAATCTATGCCATCTTTATTGTTTATGACAATATAAAAGGTACAGATAACGATGCCGTACATTTGTTATTGTTGTTTGGTTAGTTCATTTTTTCATGTGATTTTGATTACCCGTTATGCTCAACATTGTCCTAATTGCTAGGAGACATATTGCTGAATAAGGGCCATTACTGCACCCTGGTTTGTTGATTTCCCTCTTCAGTCAGAGCCGGTCACATATGTTGTTAGCAGAGCCCTCCCGCGGCTCCTTTGTAGTCATAGTTAAGGTGCTGTTACGCACTGCCTTCAGAAGAGGAACCTGAGTGTCAGACAGGGAAAATAACTTTTCCAAGATTGTACAGCTATCAAGACAGTGCAGTAAGAGAATCCTAAGGACATTATGTTCAGGACAGAAAAATTCCATTATGCCCCACTGCTTTAACAACATCGAAAGGGTGGCAAGCATGGCTAGATTGGCTCAGCACCCGCAAGCAAACCCAGTTATCAGGAATCCAGCTGGAATCAGTGCTGACATGGTGTCTGATGGTCTCCTTTGCTGCAAACTAGGATTACCTAGTGATGAAGAGTATAGGCTCTGGAGTCAGATGGGCCCATTTCTCTACTACTTTCTAGGAATGGAACCTGGCTAAATTATTTACACATTGATAGCTTTGGGATTCTTCTCTAGTAATAGTGGTGATAGCTAAATAATAAGGTTATTGCAAAGATTACACCACATGATCTATCCAAAACATTTAGCCCGGTTTTGGCGTATAATCAGTATTCAAATAAATGGTACTACAAACATAATTATAAATTACTGTGGATGTCACTAATAAATATTCCATTCTGTGTATTCAATTTTACGCCAAGTGAGTGGATGTTTCAAGGTCATAATTGTGGAAGATGTTTTCAATAGTGTTGAGTGTGTGTGTCTATATTATTGTGTGTCTATTGCATTAAGGAAAAAGAAGAACAATATGAGATTAATTCCCTTGTGGGGAATTAATTAAAAATAAAGTCTTCTACCAACCTAGAAATCCTCTTCACAAATGTAGGAAAATTTTACTTGAATAAGCATTAAACCAGACTGTGATATACATCTTAAGAAATCCACTAAAGAGATTGCAAAAATAGAAAGGCATCTCACTCTTTTATATAGCTAGGCAAATACCATCACTTGCATACATGTTAATTGTCTTAATGTAAAGGAAAAATAAAACTTCTTGTATCTTTGCAACAAGCAAGAAGTTACAACTTCCAGCCAGATACCTAGACTAACCTCCCCAAAAGACAGAAAGACAGGATGCTTTATGCTCACATTTCAGAAAGATAGTCCCAAGGCTTCCAAGAAAGACTTCACTGAGATACAAAACTGGCTAGAGATTATTCAGGTTTTCAAAAGGTTTGCATCCCTCTGAAAGGGACATAAAAAGGATTTACAATCGTAAGTTTTCTAAAGGAAATGCTCTAGGGAAAAGAAGAGGAAGAAGGGAGTTTTCTTCTTTTGGCATCAGGGAAATTCATTTATTTTTTAGATTTGTATTTACTCTTACATATACTAGATATTTCCTTAAAAGAGTAAAGGAATTCAGTATATTCTCTAATTATTAAGGAGTAGAGGGGCTTGGGTACTTGGAATTGAAACCAGTTGGTTCGGAGGTTATAAAGCCATAGAAAATTCTTTTCAATTCAGTTCTTACCATTTTATCCATTGAAATAGGGATTTTGTCACATAGAAACTTTTTAGACTTTAGTGCTGTTATGGCTTAAATTGTATTCCTCCCCCCCAAAAAGATGTGTTGGAGTCCTAGCCTCTAGTACCTCTGAATGTGATCTTATTTGAAGATAGGGTTTTTATAGAGGTAATTAGATTAAAGAAGGTCATTGATGTGGGCCCTAATCCAATACAACTGGCATTCTTATAAAGACGGTAAATTTGGATACAGAAACAGACACAGATAAAGGGAAGACAATGTGAAGAGAAACAGGGAGAAGACAGCCATCCACAAGCCAAGGAGAGCAGCCTGGAACAAATCCTTCGCTTACAGCCCTCAGAAGCAACCAATGCTGCTGACACCTTGATTTCAGATTTCCAGCCTCCAGAACTCTGACACAATAAATTTCTGCTGCTCAAACTACCCAGTCTGTGGTACTTTGTTATGGCAGCCCTAATAAACTAACATATGTGCCATCAATGATATAGTAACTGTTCATTTCCAATCAGTGCTTTTTATCTGATACAAATACAGCTAACTTAGTAATTATCTTTCTGTATTTGTAGTCTGGATACAAGGAGATATTTTTAGGCTTGGGAAATTGATCTTTATTTCTAGTATTGAATAATATTCCAAAGTTATTATTGGCTGAGGAATAGGTAGGTTTTTAATCTTTCAAACATATTTATGAATATCATTTTATTCTATCTATAATTAGATGCATTTTCACCTTCATAGATAAAGCCTTCACCTTTAGAAACATAATCAAGGTTTTGAATTAGAAACAAACAACAGCTCAGCTGCTTGACACACTTTTTTGACACTAAGTTGTTTTCATTTAAACTTAAGAAGTGCTAGAATTTGTTAGAACGAGTGTGGGAGATTAGATTGCATTGACCCTGGCTGCTTTACTTGTATGATGATTACGTTTGGGTGGTTTCCTGGTAGACCTTGAATTCTAATAGAACACTCGTTGCCACTGGTATTGGAAGTGATAATCTGTAAGAACTCTCTGGAAGAGACCACTCACTGAAGAATATCCACAATAATAAATTTCATTAGGAAAAGGAGAGAACTGAGAGCACAGAAGGATCACTGGTCTGTGACAATGATGTGAGCAATGAATGAATGATTGTTGAGGACTCCTGTCTGTTCTTGTGAAAAGGAAATTCCTTGATTATTCCTTGATTATTTTTTTAGATTTGCTGTCTCGAGGAATTCCCTTGTCTGTTGTTTTATGTGACCTTTGTGTCACCTCAAGCTTCTTCCTGAGCTGTTTTTAATCCATGTCACTTTGGGAGTACATACTTCTTGCAGCCTGTGTGAATTTTTAGCCTGCTTATTGCGTATGCAAGTTTGAAAAAAATCTAAAAATTTTTAAGCTTATGAAAGCATTTTTCCCCTAAACTTTTAAAGTCTAAAGATTTCTTAGAGGAGTCTGCTAATTTCTTTCAAAACTTGATAAACTTCTGGTATACTTACTTCCATAAATTTTTATGACCAGATGATGCCCAAAGTTCCTTCTTAAATATAATTTTTAAGTTCTTTATTTGTTTGCCTTCTTAACCCATGCATCTCTCTATCCCTTTGGAAGCTACCTTTGACGTTATCGAGACAATAGTGCTGGGTTGGACTTTGTTGTTCAGTGCCTTGTTTCAGTTTTCTCTCCTGTTGGCATTTAGAAGCGCACAATTTTTAAATATTAGAGGCTCCTAATCTCTGAGCTCCCTGTTTATTTTTAGTCTCTACTTGAAAATAATTCTTGCTTGACCTACTGTCTTTCTTGAAATGTACAACTAAAGGCAGCAAATAACAGTATATACACACCAGTAGTAAACAGATGGAAGTTTTTATGGATCAGGTCTGGGAGGGACACATAGACTTCCACTAACATGCCATTGGCTAGAACTCAATCTTTTGGCCACACCTAACTTCAAGGGGGACTAGGAAATGTAGTCCAGTCACATGCCTATGAAGAATAGGGCAATGGATTTTGGTAGACAGTCCACATTCTCTGTCACGTGCAATATACCACAAATTTATGAAATTTGTCAAAACATTTTCTGAACATCTGAGCTTTAGCTTGCATTTTCCCTTTGTTGTTGTCCACTTTTGTTCTTGAGTTGTTTTGTTTTATATTATCCTTTTTTGTCTTGGATATTCCCATTACCACCATTGTTTTCCCAAAAGTACTTCCCATGTTCGGTCATTGGTTATGTTGGGTCATTGACACTTCCTCTAAAAAAATAGGTGTAGCAGGCATCAGAAACACAGTGTATGAGCTAAGTGGACATGGAAAATGTGACCGGTAATAAAAAACAGAGAAGAGGAGGACATCAGTAGGAAAAAGAGACTTTTTCATCTCATTTCCCTATAAAGACTTACTTCATCTCGTTTTGATGCATTTTATGAAAATACCTTTTATTCATGCTTATGGCACAATTTGCTTTAAAAAATTGCTTTTGAACTATCACCATTCCCCAATAATGATCATAATTACACTTAAGCTATCATATGGTAATTTCACACTGATGTAAGAAGCAAAGTAATGAAAAGTGAGATGAATAGTGTGATATATATATATATATATATTTGGTCTTTGTCCCTGGTTCCTGACACAGAGCTTCAAAAACCCCTGGAATTTATGAGTAATAGGAGTGTCTTTTGTTATTCATATCGTTCAACCATACCTGATTTTATGCTAAGGAAGCAACTCATGGAGGATCCTTTGGGTAGCTTCAGGATGAGAGCCAGAAAAAGTAACCACGTGATTAGAATATTGAAACTTTAACATCTTCATCACCTTTCAAACCTCCAGGGACAGCAGAGGGGCTGGACGTGAGTTTAATCATGTGGCCAATGATTTAATTAATCATGTCTACATAATGAAACTGATAAAAACTCTGAAAAAAAAAAGACTTGGAGAGCTCCCTGGTAGGTGAACATAATGATGCACCAGGAAAGTGGTGCATCCTGACTTCATGGAGACAGAAGCTACTGTGCTCAGGATCCTTTCAGACTTGACCTATGTACCTTTTATCTGCCATTTATTTTCATTCTTTATAATAAAATGATAATCATTAAGTATAGCATTTTCATGAGTTCTGTGAACATTCTAGCAAATTATCAAAACTGAGGGAGTTGTGGGAAGCCCCAAATTTATAGCAGGTTGGACAGAAGTACAGTTGTCTTGGAGACATCTGGGACTTGTGGCTGGTGTCTGAAATGGGAGTCGTCTTGTGGGACTGAGCCCCTTAACCTGTGGGGTCTGCGCCAACTCTGGGTAGTGTCATAATTGAATTGAATTGTAGGACATCCAGTTGGTGTCAAAGAATTGGCGTCAGAATGCAAAGAGTCATGTCTGTAAATCATATCACTTTGTAGTCAATGATAGAGCAAAATGATAAAAATTGGAGATTGCATCTGGGAGAAATAAGTGAGACTATCAGATTTATTTTTTAATATATTCGCTGTGTAAACAAGTAGCAAATTCTATATATTCTCAGTTTAAATTCAAACCAATAAATATTTACTGAGCACCTGTTATGAGCCAAATACCTTGCTCAGTGCTAGATGTTACCAACAGAATAAATACATGGAATTTATAATTTGATGGGAGGCATAGATATATAGGAACAAACAAAAACACTTGACCTTACTTTTTTTTTTTCTGTCCAAACAAGTTGGACTACCTTTTATTCATAATCGTAGTATTAGAATGGCTGAACGGAGTTTGGTGCCATCTGCCTACACTGGCTTTGATTCATTAGGAAATTTTTTTATCCCATTTTTAAGAAAATATTTACCTTTTCCCATGGCTGTCCAGAAAGAATTTGAAGAGAATATTGATATTAGTTTATATTTCCTTTAAATATGGAAAAACATTACCTGATCCACTCTAGAGGAGTGATAAAATGTTATTTATGTGGATAATTATTTTAATATGTAAATTTATCTCTTAAGAATGTGCATAGTATTATGATTTCATAAATATGTCCAAAGTTGCCATAGGCTGAATGTTTGTGTCCCTCCCCAAAATTCATATATTGAAACCTAGGCCCTGATGTGATGGTGTGGGCCTTTGGGAGGTGAGTAGGTCATGAGGGTGGAGCCTTCATGAGTGGGATTAGTGCTTTTATAAAAGAGACCCCAAAGAGCTCCTCCACCATGTGAGGACCCAGGGAGAAGATGACTGTCTATGAACCAGTGTGGGGCTCGATCCCCTGACCCTGAGATCATGACCCGAGCCTAAATCAAGAGTCAGACACCTAACTGACTGAGCCACCCAGGCGCCCCCTTAATCAGTTTTTTAGGAACAAAACATATGCAACGATCCTTTGGAAGTAGTCTGAAAACCAGAAAATAGTCTAGACTCAGCAATGAGTCATTCATTTGAACTCCTGTTAGTTTTTCAAAATCATGACATAATTTTCATCGACAGCCCTTCATGTCATAAAACTTCCACAAGAAATGTATGCACCCTTTGTTTATCTTCCAAGGACTCGGGTATATATTTTTTTTTTTTTTAAAGATTTTATTTATTTATTTGACAGAGAGAGACACAGCGAGAGAGGGAACACAAGCAGGGGGAGTGGGAGAGAGAGAAGCAGGCTTCCCGCGGAGCAGGGAGCCCGATGCGGGGCTCGATCCCAGGACCCTGGGATCATGACCTGAGCCGAAGGCAGACGCTTAACGACTGAGCCACCCAGGCGCCCGGACTCGGGTATATTTAGATATTACCCTTAAACTCATAGGCTTCCTTACTTAAAACTAGTCTCTTGAATGATGCTTTTATTCTTAATGAAGGTAAAGCAAACTCTTTTTTCAAGTACCCCTCAAAACATCACATCTACACCGATAACCTAGTCAAACAATGTGGATTTTCTCCTCTAATTATCATGTCAAGGTTGTTTTCTAACCTTTTCTGTTCCAAAATTTCCCCCAATGGGGACTGCCAACTGCTTCTGCAGACAGTTTAGTTGGCTCTAATTCTTCATCTCTTTTCAGCGAGGTACCAGCATTTCACAAGCTGTTTTATTTTTCAGGCCTTCCTTCATCATGGGGACTATTGTTGATTTAGCCTGTTTTAGTAATTTTTAAAACTATAGTTGTGTTTTATGAGTTACAACTTTTGAACATCATTAAATAGTACAGAACTTACCTTTATTTTTGAAAAGTAAATACACATAGTTTATTTCATAGTTTTATAAAAGCACAAAAAAGAACAGTGTTTGCTTTTCTCCAAACTGAAGCTAATAAAAGTGTAAATATTTTAAATCTCTTGTTCTATAAAAAAGCAAAAATAATAAGATCATGCATATGGAATGCATGATTTCTTCCTATTTGGCAAACTTGTCTCTTAAGGTTCAACTATGATGTCATTTCATGTATGACACTATCTGCATCCTCCTTAGGCTTCCTTAATACCTGGACTTCTGCAGGCTCATATCACATGGTTTTGTAGACGCTTGATTTTAAGTCTGTCTTCTATGTAAAACTGAATACCTGCAAAACTGGAATCTTCTGTTAATGACCTCGGCATCCTACCAACCTAGTTCAGTGCTTGATATATAACAGTTCATGGATAAGTGTTTCTTGATTACACAGCTTCATTTTTTCTGAAGCCATGGGAATATTCTGTAGCCAAAACTTTCTTCTGTTTTTTTCTTAATTTAATACACATTGTAAATGTGTTTTTAGTTTACTGTGTTATTTCTGATATAAGTTACTGTTTAAACAAGATGTGCGCTAACAGATCCCTTGACTCATTTCCAACTGTGTATCTTATCGTCCAAAGTGGAAATCAGGAGCCTGACCATGCAATTAGGTGATACAGATAAATAAAGTGAATCATATGTAAGAAAAGATGAATCTCATAAGAAGCAGATGCTTTCAATTCTGGCCAGTTGTTGACATGACCTATGATATCAGATTTTCCAAATTTAAAAGGAATCAGAAATTTAGGCTTTTATGTTAAATGTTGGAACTTATTAGACATCAGTAAATATATGCGGGCCAAATGAAATTCCTCTGTAGTTACGATCTGGATTATCTATTGCCAAAGTATAAAACTTCTAGCTTGTATGTTGCTTTTGCAATACAGAGAGGTAGATAAATGATTTTGTCACAATATCATATTGGAATGGACAGTAAGACTAAGTATTAGTTATCTCCAATTCTTTTTTTTCCCACATATAATAATGGCACTTATAAAGTGCAGTTTAAGAAATTAATCCAACTTCTTCATCATCTAGAAGTAAAGAAAGAAATTGTGGAATGTATTCTCATCAGGATGAAATGAGTTACTTGAGCTCTTACTTTTTAATGTAACTTTAAAACTAGTAGGTCTTGAAAATAGTGTTTGTAAGATCTTTGGTGTTTTTTCTCTACTGTAAGGAAAGTTAATAATAAAAAAGGAGAGTAAATCACAAATGCAGAATTATTCACACAAGCAGAAGAGCAGTATCCTTGGCTGTGAAAGGGTTTTCTGAGGGTGTGAAGCATACTAGACATTTAGAGAGTGGGGAGGACGTGCAGAACTGATATTAAGAACAGTGAATTCTCCAAGATGAGAATGTTATCCATACTGACATGAAACCTGAATCTGGGGAAAGAATTTTAGGATTTCACCAGACAACCAATCTGACTCAACAACAGTCCATGCAAGGAGGAACGGAGAAGTCATCTGCAAGGAGGAACGGAGAAGTCATCTACAAACGACCTACATGTACTGTTCAAACGAAGCATTCTTGACACCTAGGCTCCTAAATTAAAGAATATACTATGATATAATGGAAACACACAAAAATGGGGGCACCACTTGCTTGTTTTACCCTTTATTCTCTCCCTACAATCTCAAGTGAAGGTATTCTTATAGTCTAGACAGTCTTCTCAACCACATCGATGTGATAGATGTGGTGGAATAACTCCTCTTGCTACTTGGAAGGGCTGAGTCTGTGTCCCAACCTCATCTGTTTGTCCAGGGGATGCCTAGGGGTCAAGTCACCCTCGTGCCTTCACAACAAGCAACAAGAGTAGCCCTCTTTCGTTCCTTGAGTAATACTCTTTGGCACACAGTTTTAAAATCTGGGTATGGGAGGCTTTCCTTCTCTTGAGGAGCCTCCAAATTTGCTACATTGGAAACAGGAGCTTCCTTGCATTGCCTCAAAGAACAAGGACTGATTTTTTTATTTGCTTAGCTGTATCTATCTTTCCAAGTAAAGCTGGCAACAAATAAAACCAGCATTTTTGAGATTACTGTTTGCTAATTACAAGATTAACTTAGATTCTTAAGAAACTCCTTACAATCTTACACAATCATTTGCTCTCATGTCTTCATTCATTAACGGAAGATAATAGCAACAGAATTTTTCAGAAGAAACTCCCACACACAGCAATATGCACACACGCTGTTTTCTTTTCTTCTCTTTTCTTTTCTTTTCTTTTCTTTCTTTTTTTTTTTTTTTTGGCATTTACAGAGTTTAGTTGCAGCTGCAGTTTGGTGTGGCTGACACAACTTAAAAGGCATTTAGAGAAATGAAAACTCAGATGAGAGAAAGTTGGAAGCCACTGGATGTGGTGGCTTCTACCTGCCTATTTTTGTGTCCTTACATATATTCAGAATATCCAGAATATTCAAAGGCAAAACTTCCAGGTGTTATGATATGTTATGTGGCTTTAGGCTTTGTTTGTTTTTTTACATCTTATTAAATGCTTTTATTGTGTTTGTTCCTTTTATTATATTACCTCAAGTCCTTTGCAGAAATATTTACGAAGAGTAAATACTCTTAATGATGGAGAACAAACTGATGGTTACCAGAGGGGAGGTGGGTGGGGGATGGTTAAGTGGGTGATAGGGATTAAAGAGTGCACTTGTTGTGATGAGCACTGGGTGTTGTATGGAGGTGTTGAATCACTAAATTCTATACCTGAAACTAATATTGCACTATATGTTCACTAACTGGAATTTAAATAAAAACTTTTTTAAGGAGAGTGAATACATGTTTAGTGTATGAGAAGATTAGCCTTCCTTATAAACATTAAAGGGACATATTAAAAATACAGCTATGTATACTTACTATAATGTGTGAAGTAATGTACATTCATACCTAACAACTATATAATGAAAATATCTTCTTCACATATGTCAGGAAAAGTTAAGCAGAAAAGCATAAATTATAGAGCCCTCACAAATTTTTCTATTTCAAATTTCTGAACAGAAAGAACGAGAGAAAGGTTCTAATTTGGCCTTTATGTTTCGACTGCCTTTTGCTGCTGGGAGGGTGTTTAGCATCAGTATGTTGGACACTCTTCTCTATCAGGTATGCAGTGTTTCTTTTTTTCTCTCTAAAATGTTTATTCTAATTTCATTTAAATTTTATTAAATGAATAATACATCTAGTGTTTCTCATGGAGCTGTTAACTTATAATGGGCCCTAGAAGTAATTCAGTGTTTCATTTTGTGTATTTAAGGCAAATGTGCCTATGAAACATTGTGTAAGGAAATTTTTCAGAATAATCAAAGATTATTTTTCAGAGTAATCTATGAAATAATTTTTAGTCATTCTTTAGCATCAGTGTCCTACAGTGTTTTTTGTGACATTTTAATATATTTTGCTTATTACTGTAAGCATGTTACCAGAGTAAAAAAAGAAGGTAAGAACAAAATGACTATATTAAAAAAAAAGACAACCTTCTTCATAATGCACATTTAAAAAAAATAAGACATCAAAATGATGTCAATAAACTGATAAACCAAGGATATTTTAAATATCCGCTAATTACCACCTACTTTAGAAAAAATATAAAAAGATCTTGCAACAACTAAGAACCATTTAGTTTGTTCCTGAATGCCAAACTTAAAAGAAATAAATAAATAAAATTGTCATTTGATCATAGCTAAGAAATTTATAGAGATATTATTTTGCACCAATATATTTTAATCTTTTTTTAACTCTACCAGATACTGAATAGCACTAATATTTCATATTTTCTGATTCAAGTAATCAGACAATTTATAAATATTTCTATTAAGAGAAAACAGATATTCATGGAGTTTTAAATTATTTGATAATTTTAATCTCAAATTAAGCATTCAAACATTTTGTTGTGCTATTTTCTTTTTGATTATGTATTTTATGTACCCTCTTCTGCAATGCTTGGCTGAATAAACTAATCTGAAGATGGCTAAAGCTTTTCTACTGGCCTTTCGGCTAATTATGCCCAGGAATATGCTTCTAGCAATGTTACAAACCATCTGCTTATGTCAGATGAGTGCAGGAACAAACGCAGCAAAGGAGAATAAGCACTCCTGTTCACCCTAAACTTTCCAGACACATTATCTGGGCACTCCAAGAGGGGGGCTTCCACCCCACACACCATTACCACGCACATACTTCTGATCTCTTAGAGAGGGGATTGGAGGGGAGGAATTGTTTGAAGAACGATGCTGAAACTGAAGATTTTACGTCAGTAGCAGTCAAATGCTTGATGTCATTATGCACCAGTGGTTTTCAGATTTTTTAGCCCTGGTATCTTATGTTTAAATAAAATCTCATGAGAAAGTCTACTAGATGGACTAAACAGAAGAGGAATTGTTCTACGGAAGTGGAATGCAATAGTTCTTTCTTTCTCTTCATTTTTACCTTATGTTATTTTGTTGTAAGTACACAAACAGGAGTTAATTTTTTCTGAAGCTACTGCAGAAAGGGTGAAGCAGAACAATAATTTTCAAAGTAGTAACTGCCTATTTAGCTTTGCCTGACGTCAGACAAGATACGTTATGTTTCATTTTTTCAGATAAAGAGTATTCATTTATTGATTAAAAATAAATATTAGAAATCAGATATAATTCCTAAAAGTGCCTGTCACCACTGCTCTTGGTGGCCTCTGGTTAGTTCGTGTTATAACCAGGATACTAACACACCTCAAAACCAAACTGCCCTTTCTTTGGCCTGAGGAAAGGGAATGGATATGGTTCCTTTGTTCTTGTTTAGAAGGCAGGATTTAGTTTTCTGATGCTAGCTGTTGGTAAAATAGTAATGAACAAAGGAGCCTAGTAAATTTATTTAAAAGGTATTAAAAAAATATTTGCGATGCAAAATAACTAGATGAGTATTTAAATTTTTCATTTGTTTAACACTTGAAGATTAAATTCAAGACAGTCATTTCATACAATCTATGAAATAATTATTACATGTTATGGTGAAGTGTGCTTGTATCTGTTGAAAGTTTTTCTTTTCACTCAGAACTAAGAATAAATTCACGAAATTGAAAGCATTGTTAACTTAATACTCTGTTGAGCAATGTTCTAGCAATATATCAAAATATATCTTATATACTAGCACATCAAATAGTCTGATAATGATATTTAATACTAAATTATTAATTCATTAATATTTAGATTTACTGAAATATTAGAAATTTATTCTACTAGCAAAGAGCTTAATCCTAAAAAACCTTTTGGAATATTTCCTTGCAAATTTCAGTTTTCAAGTTTTTTTTATATTCTCTATTTTAGCTCATAGTTTTTTGTTATTAAAAAATCTAATTAAAATCTGTTTTATCATGGGGCACCTGGGTGGCTCAGTTGGTTAAGTGACTGCCTTCGGCTCGGGTCATGATCCTGGAGTCCCTGGATCAAGTCCCACATCGGGCTCCCTGCTCAGCAGGGAGTCTGCTTCTCCCTCTGACCTTCCCCCTTCTTGTGCTCTCTCTCTTTCATTCTCTCTCAAATAAATAAATAAAAATCTTAAAAAAAATCCGTTTTATCATGTCTAATAGTACATAAAACTTAAGCATGTCCAGGATATTCTAGTGAATAATTATTCCCCATATTTCTTCGTGGACAGTTTACCTGTACCTGTGTATTTAAGACACTGAGAAGATAGATTTTTACTTCCTTTTTTTGTGGGGGTTTAATGATGTGTTATGAGAAGTAACCTTTTAGAAATGGTAAGATGTTCTCACTGAGCTATTCTGTACATTTCATACACATAATAAATACATATGTTGTTTATATTGCAGTCATTTGTAAAGGATTATATGATTTCTATCACCAGACTTCTGTTGGGATTGGACACTACTCCGGGATCAGGGTTTCTTTGTTCCGTAAGTTAATATTTGCTGGAATAGAAGATTGTTCTAATAGATGTTTCTGAAATCCATCTATAATGTACTTTGGCTAATATGTGCTCAAAGAATATCTTCACAGTTTTTTAGTTCTTTAAAAAATTTTCAGAGACAACATTATTTTAAATTAATCATGAAAACAGCCATTCTATACAAAATTCAGAACAAGTGTTTTTTTTCTAGCTGGCATTTGATACCGATGGTTTCTGACATAAGATGCCACACTGTTGAGGAAAACAGCGACCATTAAGTTTAATCCCACCTCTTTTTTTTTTATAAATGAATATACTTTATCCAAGTGTATTCAATGAGGCGACTTGCCAACATTTCACGTTTATGATAAGCAAAGGGGGACTAGTACTTATGCCTCTGTCTGGGAGCCCTAGGCTCATTTTGTTACACCCTTTTGTCAATATGAGCATTATTAGGACTTTAGATGGACAATTTCTTTTTGTGCTGGAGTGTCTTTTGCATTTGAAAATTTGTAGCATCAGCAGACCTTGTCTGCTAAATTCCAGTAGCAGCTTGTAGTCATTGCAACATTCAAAAAAGTCTACACCTGTTTTCCAACACCTCCCAATTACGAGTGACTACTACTGTCTACCGATACTGAACTAGCACAGTGTTGTGCTGCCACAAATTCAGTAGTTGGTCTTCTGAAGTTTGTGGAACCCCGGGGATAAGCTAAGGTAGAGTCCCATAAATAAGTTCAGTACATGCATAAGCACTTACGAAATGTCACTTTGAGATTTCAAAATATTCATACATTTAGCCTTTAAAAAATGAAAAATAACCCCTGATGTTTTTTTTTTTAATAACTCATGTATCTTATAGATGAAAATCACTGAGGATGACCTGTGGATCAGAACTTATGCCAGACTTTACCAGAAGCTGTGCTCTTCTACCGGAGACGTTCCCATTGGAATCTACAGGACTGAATCTCAGAAACTTGCTACATCTGAGGTTTGGAAATAACAAAATATTCCAGTTTTAATGATTAATCTGATTGAATATAGCCATTCCTAATCTTGGAAATGGATTTCTAAAAAAAGTCAGAAAGTGAAAAAGAATACTCTCTGAACACACAGTGTCAGTTCTCAGAGGCAAAAAATTTAAGTATTTGTTGAAGTAAATTATATCAGAATTCCCTAAAATGTTGTTGGCTAAGGGACTCTTCTAGAGTTTGTGAACTTTGGGCTCTGAATGCCTTCTGTAGGTCTAGGATTTTGCATGTCTAGATTGTCAGGAAGCAAATTAATTTTAAGTAACCTTCCGACATGTAAGAGCAGTTTTCAGGGCAAGCCATATAGCTTTTTAATATACTCCTTATTTCACATATACACATTTGGAAGGAAGTTAAACACAGTTAGTAAGCATTGAAATTCACATTTCTCAAACTCTAGATTAAAGACTACTCTGAAACCAAGATAAAACTCCAGGAGTAGTACCAGACCTTCCCAGAGGAAAGCTCAGTATTTTTAAAAGCAAACTAGAATCTGTTAATATGGAACAAAGTTTCTAATGGCTTCATACAGCTAAAAACATCCACACTGATGTGGCCACAGTATGTGGTTCTAAATAGTTTTTATATCCTTGGTAAAAAATCACCTTTTAAATTAGATTGTTTTATGAAATAAAAATTTTGGATAAATACACTATCCTACCAATATTTATAAAACTGTTTACTATAAATTATGGTTTGTATTCTTGAAATATTTTTCTTCTCAAATATCTTAAAGTTATTCAAAATTTTGGTTAGCCATATCTATTTTTGTCTTATGCAAAGTTAACTAAGAGGCTCAGATCTGTTATTTGCATTTTAGTAGTCCATGCAGCCATTAAACTGGTTTATATTAAAATCACTGAATCCATATATAGCAAAAAAGAGCTTTATAGAAAGCATATGAGCAAAGGAGTGGATTTTTGTTTACTTGCTAAAATTTATGGTTTGACATTTAAATAAGTAATATTGAGGACAGCAGGAAATTGTTCAGTTTTTCTGAGATGCTTTCTAGAACTTTCACTGTAGATCAGGCATGCTAAAAGGAACTTTATTGCCATCTCTGCTACTTTGTAGGATAGTTTGGCTAGATATGCCTAAAATTTTAAGAATACTGTATCTAGAAAATTAGTATTTGATTAAAGGTTAAGAGAAGACAAGTGCTTTCACACTTAAGCAATTAACCACTTCTTATTTGAGCTTGTTAAGTACAAAGAAAGTTTCCATTCACCAGAGTATTATTATGCTCTTATCTTATGTATAGCCTTTGTGAATTTGAACATAGTAAATTCTGCCCTTGGTCAAGTTCATATTCATGTCATCATTTTATATTATTAAGGAACTTTGTTGTGTGCTGTTTACATTATAGTAGGGAAAGGATAATTGATGGCAATAATTGTGTTGCCATCACAGAGCATTTAACATTACATTTTGGTCAGTTCTTCCCATCACATAAAAAGATCTTTCAATAAAATGCTTATAAATCCCCAAAACTCTAGCTTGTATGAAAAACACACGTCTTTGGGAAGATAAAAGGAAACTAAGTTAAATAAAGATAACTTCTGTCTTCCTATATTGAATTCAATTCATCTTTTGGCACATATATTTTTACTTAAATTTTATATTCTGCCTATTGTGTAAAAATTGAGGCAACCTAAATAATTAAAGATAAAAATCTTTAAAAAAAAATGAAACCATCAAGATTTTTTACAACACAATATATTAATAGAGACAGAGAAATTAATGTTATCCTACATCTAAAATAAACTGAGTGTTACAGTTGAGCCAGAATTCTACTTTTACTTTCCTGGTAAGTAAGGCAAAAATAGAACTGTTGAATTATATAGTAATTATAGTCTGATACATGAAAGGATAAAAGTTAATCTTGAGAAAGATTTGCTATTAAAAGAACACGTATATTATAGGTTTTCTTATTTAAAAGGTTTTAGATAACATGAAGAACAGTATCTATCTTCAATCAGAGTTTTACAAGATACAAAAGTGCCATTAAAGTGAATATCCTTTAAGTTAATCTTTTATTTTTTTTAAAAAAAAGGACATCAATTAAATAATAACACAAAGACATTGGATTTTGTATGAAGAGGAAAATTTATTTTCCTGATCATATAAAAATAAAGAATAAGACCTTAACATCTCTCCTGAGATGAAAGATGGGCTCATACATTCCACCACCTTTCTCAAATATCAAATGGTTCAAGAAAAGTCAAGCGTTAGAATTCAGGTGATTTATCTTTGCCCCACATGCCAATTTTCTCTTACTTTAATTAAAGAAAGACACCGATTTCAGGAGGTAGAAACTTCATCCAATAATTAGAATTGAAGAGTCTAACATATTCTTGCATAAATAGCTGTCAGATTCCCATTCCCCCTCACAGTTCACACAGCTGTAGCATGCAGGCAAAGATTGAAGGTTTGTTTCTATGGCAAGAGGACACAGATACTCTGTGGATTGAAGGGACAGGTGAGGGCAATAATACCACACTAAATTCAGAGAGCTAAGTGAAAGGTCTATTCTGTATACTGTACCCTTCAGCCCCAGATTAGCGATCTTCCCTAGGGAATCCGAACAATCCAAGTGAAATACCTAAAGATGTAGACATGGGACATTCAGTAATCCGGTGGTCACCTTGAAACTCAATTCTCACCCAGAGCTTTCAATAAATTTTATTAGTCCCCTACTTTTAAGTAGGAGAAGACAACTAAAAATTCCCTATGTTGGGAAATAGAATGAACCACAAAGGCACAAAATAAACAGGAAGGAAAAAAACATGTAAGAAGGGCAGATCATTGAGGAAGAAGACAATTTCAAAACATGAAATAAAGTATTTACCCAAGAGAAATAAAAATATATCCACCCAAAGATTTGTATACAAATGTTCTTGGCAGCGTTGTTTATAATAGCCAAAATTTGGAAACAACCTAAATGTCCATCAACTAGTAAACAGATAAGCAAAATGTGGTATATCCATACAATGGAATACTGTTTATCCATAGAAAGAAACTACTTATATGTGCTATTACTTGGATGAACCTCAAAAATACTAAGTTCAATGAAAGAAGGCAGATACAAATTGTATGATTTCATGTTTATGAAATGTCATAAAAAGTAAATGTATGCAGACAGGAAGGAGATTAGTGATTGCCTAAGTCAGGGGGAGGTGGAGGAAATGGGAAACCAGTTAATGAACATGATGGGGTTTATTGGGGTATTGGAAATATTCTAAAACTGATTTATGGTGATGATTATGCAACTTAGTAAATTTACTAAATATCTCTGATTTTATATTTGAAAATTATAGATGTCAAATATGTATCAGTAAAATTATATATTGAAAAGCTAGAATTAATATTATTAGAAAAATAAGATATTACTGGGGCACCTGGGTGGCTCAGTTGGTTAAGCAACTGCCTTCGGCTCAGATCATGATCCCAGGGTCCTGGGATCGAGCCCCACGTCAGGCTCCTTGCTCAACGGGGAGCCTGCTTCCCCCTCTCCCTCTGCCTTCTACGCCACCTGCTTGTGCTCTCTCTCTCTGTCGGGTAAATAAATAAAATCTTTAAAAAAAATAAAAAGAAAAAGAACATATTGCAAAGATGAAAGATGAACAGGAAACTGAATTTTTATCTTTTTTTTTTTTTGAGAGATAAGGAGGAGATGGGATGGCAGAGGGGGAGAGAGAATCCCAAGCAGGCTCTGTGCCCAATGCAGAGCCCCATGCAGAGCTGAGATCATGACCTGAGCCAAAATCAAGTCAGATGCTCCACCAGCTGAGCCACCCAGGCGCCCCAGGAAACTAAAAGAACATTTAGGAAAAAGAAAACCTTGGGAATTGAAAATATGATAGCAGAGGTAAAAAAAGTTAACATCATAAAGTTGAGGAAATCACCAAGAAACTAGAGCAAAAATTCAAACATGGAAACAGTAAAGAAAAGATAAGATTAGAGGACTAGTCCAGGAGGTCTAAGATCTGAATGATAACACTTCCATACAGAAAGAATGCAGTAAGATATCAGTGTCATAATTTAAGAATAATCCCAGAATAGTAGTGTGTTAATTTCCAAATGGGAAGGGTCACCAAATGCTCAGTATAATGAATTAAAATAGACTCACATCAAGACACAGCACCATAATATTTCAGAATATTGAAGCAAAGGAGAAGGTGCAGGAGGAGAGCAAGGGGTAGGTCACATGCAAAATATATTTGGGATTTTTCAAAAGCAACACTGTAAGCCAAAAGACAATGGAACAATTCCCTCAAGATCTTGAAGGAATATTTCCAAACGAGAATTCTATATTCAGCCAAACCTATCAAACTTGTGTAAGAGTAGGATAAATCATATTTCAATATTGTCTCCAAAAACATTCTACCATGCCTGCTTCCTAAAGAAACCACTCCCACCAAAAGGAATGAATACACTGAGAAAGGAATCATGGTATGGAGGAAACCAGACATTTTATGGAATCCAGGCAACAAATATGAAGCCAAGGAAATCCCCAGGATGGCAGTGAAAAGACCATCAGACCTAAGGGAACCTGGAATGGGTTAGAGGATTTCAGAGAGATTTCTTCAGGAAGATGAAATCTATAGAATATCTTACATATCTCAATGTCTTAAAGAAAGATTAAACAATTGCCAGAGATCTCAGGGTGAATTACGTACATTTATAATTAAGCAATTATAAAAATAACAAAGTTGTTAACTTTAGGAATATATTATCACCACCACCACCAACAAAAAAATGTATGCAGGAAATTAATAGTAACAGTGTTTCCTGTATAGCTCATCTGTAAATTGCACTTAGTCATAATATGCCCTCAATTTTGATCTAACCAGAATTACACTTGAACAATTTTGAAATGATGAGAGATGGCAAAGGTACTGGAATAGGCGGAAAAGATTAATTTCTTTTCTTCCAGAGTGTGAAGTGAATAGATGAAAGCAGAAACTGAAAAAAAAATAAAATAAAATCAAGCATGTTATAGAGAAACTGAGATAAAGACCTACATATCCAGCTAAAAGAGATAAAAGTAGATGTGTCCTAGGAAATAAAAATGATCATGGTGGAAGCTTCTATTTTTCAAAACAAATCGTAACATTTTCTGACAACACAATGTATTTATAACTAATAAAAACAACTAATAGATTTATAGTCATATGGTAGTTGCATTAGACATTGATCATTTTTTCAGATTATACTTTTAAGTATTAAATTCTGTCCTATTCTATGGATAATTTTTTATTAAGTGCCAACATTTCATATCAGAACATGGTAGGAATAAACACAGGTAAAAACTAAGCCTTGCTTCCTTATTTCATGGAGTTTAAAAAAATACAGTTTAAAAGCCGATGCAGGATTTCATGCCACATCATTTTCTAGTGTGTCTTCTCATGTTCTATGTATAGAAAAAAAGCTATTTAGCTTTGTCTGTGGGAGTAGGGGAAACAGTCAATACTTAGAGCAGATGTCTTTGGGAAGACAAATGATGATAAAGAATATTTATAATTAAAATTATAAAATGTACAAAAGACCTGGAATACAATCTCAGTTTTTTGGTGGGCTGAATATTGGTGGAAGGAGAATTCATACAAACACAAAGAATAAAGTGGAGGTGCATACAGTGACTCAAAAATCAGCCCATGGATACAGCTATATTGTAGGGTGCAGCTGGATCCTGCCCCTTTTTACCTGGTTGTATATCACCTTGCCAGAGCTTCTACCACCATCTATATATGTCTGTTTAAGGGAATCTTTATAAACATCAGAATCTCCTGGTTCAAAAACATAGGAGGCATAGGGACTAATGCAGCTCTTGATGACAAAGAGGAACTATACTTCTGTCCATAATCCTTTATCCACAATTCTGAAATCCAAAAAGCTCAGTAAATTTATTTTACCTCACTTTATTTGGGAAATTTTAATATTACTCCATGTCAAGTGAATATTCTTACTTTTCATTGCAGATATATTATTTTTATTGTGAAATTTATTATTAAATTTTATTATTAAATTTATTATTTTGTATTATGAAATGCTACCCAATTTTTTATTATGAAATGTTACCCAAATGCTAGGGACATTTCCTACCATACAGTATATGGTATAGTACTACCTTTCCAAAATCTGATAAATTCTAAATTAATAAACATATTTGTTCCTATGGTTTTTGGTAAGAAAATGTGGAACTGTATTTACCTCCAGTTTTCCAGTGTACATTTGCTTGAAGTGTACTATAACCATTGAAAATTTTACTAGAAATTAGAGATCATTTAAAAACATATTAAAGTACCAACATCTTTTCAATGTACACAATAAATTTGTGAAATATGTTACTCTGATTGTTGGTCACTTTCTTTTTTTTTTTTTTTTATTAAGATTTTATTTATTTGACAGAGAGAGACGCAGTGAGAGAGGGAACACAAGCAGCGGGAGTGGGAGAGGGAGAAGCAGGCTTCCCGCGGAGCAGGGAGCTCGATGCGGGGCTCGATCCCAGGACTAAGCCACCCAGGCACCCTGTTGGTCACTTTCATAATAGCAAATCTTATAACTTTAAAGCATTTGATATAATGGAATAATCATTGATTTTCCCATCTACCAATCATTAACTCTTTACTCTTAAACTGGAACATAGTATTTTTAAATGTATTATTGAAATTAGTTTATCTTTTGCAAAATCACATTAATAAAATTATTTTAATAAGGATTGAGATAGGATAGTTTTGACATTCTAGCTGCCCATTCTCTCCCATTATTCACTCAAGCAACGTTTTTATTCTCTTGGGCCATGTGTTAAGAATCCTGAGATAAACAGTTTTAAGGAGCCTATAATCAAATGTTTATTATGCTTTTTTTACATTTGTATCAACAGTTAAAAAGGTAGATAATTTGCTAGACTTGAGTTATGTTACACCAAAGAATATAATTGAAAATTTTGTTTCTACTTATTGAAAAATGAATAGGATATTATTCCTTAGAATTGAAGACTAAGATAGCATAGCTTGTATTGCCCCTCAATATTTAAGAGTTATATGGTGACTGGGAAGGTCAAATGTTAGACTTCGCAGCCAAGGTGAAAGCTCAGAATATTTCTATAAACTAATTAAATTTATACATCAGGGAAAAGCAATCTTATGACAATATCTAAATTTAAAAGTATTAAATTTTAAAAAACAATTTTATATGCGATCTAAATTTTAATACAGTACAGATATTAATGCCAATAATGGTTATTGAATGCCAATAATTATGTCCAGTATTCTCTCATGAACTTTATAAGCTCCTGTCAATTGTTTTATTTTCTCTACCGGTACCACTTTTTTCTTTCTATCAAAACCTTAGAGAGATAATTTTACTAAACAAACAGACAAAAAATAATCTAACAGGAATTTTTCTGCTACACTTTTAAAATAACTTATTCCTTATCTAATTTTATTCAGAAGCCCTGTAATAAATAATGAAACACATAATTGTATTATAAGTGTTAAGTGGGGACTTGTCAGATTTTGTCCTTGTTGCTGTTTCGTGTGTGTATTATTTAGTCATGGTTTAAACTGTATTTTGTGTGTTTCTTTTTTCCCTCCCTCTGTGTCAGTCTCGAGAAACAGCATCACAAGTAAGTATTTTTGTCTCCCTTTCCTCAAATAGTTTAATATGTGAATTCAGAGCTGTTAAAGGGAAAGAGAATTGAATTCAGTATTTCAGATGTTAAAATAAATTAATTAAGCTGAAGTGTTATAAATGTTCTATTTTCAAGTTAGCATGTCTATAGTTCCCTAATAATATTGCAAGTTCATTTTACCTGTTTGTCTTGAAATTATGTTTGTATATTAATCCAATCATATATTTTACTGTGTGTTGTCATTACTGCTCGTCGCTTACTGGCTGTGTATTGTCTGTCTGTCCTTGAATGAGGTACCCACCTTCAGTGCAATCAACTGAGACTAAAAAAGGGTTGGCAGTCATGGGATGTGAAACTTACCTTTCCCCATGCTACCTATGTAGGCTGGTCCTCCTAGAAAGGGGTATAGGAACAATAGGACCTGGGATGGCTTTCTCTAGTACACTTTTTAACGTTGAATTTATTCTTTAATAATTTTAATTTATTGTCATTAAGAAGCCATCAGTTTAGTGTTTGATAACATTGACCTGGGCTAATAACTGATTTGTTACAATAAAAATAAAATTCTTAATAATATATATTATGTATGTATACATGCACTTATATTCCTAAAACCATGATATTATCTTCATGGGATTTGTATTTTTAATTTTATTTTCCATTTTCTTCATATAAACTATGATAAATAATTGTCATTGTGTTCTTAACACTTAATGCAGACTCCCAAGCATAAATATAATTAATGAAACCATTACAAATATAAATATTTTCCACTTTAAAAATTGCATTTTGAATGTCAAAGCAATGGTAGAATTTAGCACATTAAGTGTAAAGCTTGTGTGCCAAAGTTACCATCTAAAAGTACACGTTGATTTAAGAAAAATAAAATTAAAAAAAAGAAAAAGAAAATGAAAATAAAGCTGCAAGTCTATTTTTGAGCTTGTTGAATTTAGAGAAAAGTTCTATATTCATAATATCCACATTTTTGATGTAATGACTGTTAACTACATCATAGATTTGAATCCATATAATAAATGCAAATTTTGTTCATTAAATTCTTTTAAACATCTTAAATTATTTATGATTTTATGAGCTATACCTCTGTTATATTTTTCAATATTCTTATTTTGTTTTATTATATATTGAATCCTTCAGAATTTACTAAATATTACCAAGGAAGCTTCCCTTGGGCCTGAATGAATAACATTTTAGAGGAGTGCTTTCCTCCCATCATGGTCCACATTGAAAATGTAATGTTTGTTTGGCATGGAGCTGCTTAGGGGTTTCAGCTACCATGGCTACCTGCAGGTTGAGCAAATTAAAATTTTAGATCAAAACAGAACATATTCCTGGCACATACTGGGTTTGGGGAACTCATTTTATAGTTTTATTGTTGCTTTTTTAGAAAATGTTTTATAATGAGATCAACATATATTTCTAAATTTTTAATTTATACCAATATTTGACCTGACCAGCTGTACAAATAAAATCGCAAGGGTATTGAATTGGCATGCATTAATTCATAAAATATTTTAGTAACATGTCAACAGCAGAGTTGTTTCACCTTGTCTTTCCTAAAGGGATTCTCAGGTATAAGTCCAGACCTGGTCCTCAATGGTAGAAACACTTGCTGTTCACTCTATGTCCCAGAAAGATCAGAATTTTCATTTGGTTAAAAACTTTATAGCTTTATGTTTGGAAGTGGAGTGAAACTTTTAGGTGTAGGTTTTGGCTATGTTGTAGTTCTATGTATTGATTCAAATGTTCTGCACTTTTTATTCAGATGTTACACATCTCTATCACCTCTTTTCTCTAACTTACCATTTCAGATGCAGGAAGGCAAAGGTTTGGCTCATTTCTGAATCATGGCAGCCAATTGCAAGTTGACTTTTGGAACTTTTTCCCACTAATTGCTTTCTTTCTTATAGTTATTATTCTAGGGTCTCGACATCCTTCAATCAGTTCCCTATGTAAGCAAAGTGCCTTCCCTCTACTGGGAAGTTTGAGTTTTCCAATATAAGTATTTTTCTTACAATCCTTTTTATGAAGGAAAAAAGAAACTCTAATTGTACTTTGGATATGAAGACATTTATCTTTGTAATCCATTTGTTTCTACAACAATTCCCATTCTTTCCAGCTCTAGTTTTTGTTTTTAGCGTTTTTTTTCCTCTCCATCAACTCTCTCGCTTTACCTTCAAATATACCCAAGTTTCCCCAGTTCTCAAGAAAAATTTTCCCTTTTATCCTCTTTTTTAAAGATTTTTTATTTTTAAGTAATTGCTATGCCCACTGTGGAGCTTGAACTCACAACCCCAAGATCAAGAGTTGCATGCTCTACTGACTAAGCCAGCCAGGCTCCCCATCATTCAATTTTTACTTATCTTATTCTTGTTAAGCTCTGAGAAAAGTTCGTATATGCTGTCTATTCTGTTCCTTATCGGTGTCTTCCACAGTTTTTTTCCCCACTACTCTATTCATCCTGTTCTTGAATCAGTAGAAATCTTTAAGCCAAAATCCTTGGCATTTTATATTAGTTTTTATTTGTTTAAACATCATATAATCTTTAGCAGGGTTCATTACCTCCTACATTTTAAAATTCTTTTATCCTCAGTTTTCATATTATGAATTACTTTCTTTACCTGTTTTACCTGTTTTTATTGGTTTATTTCTTAAACTTTTCCCCTTCTTTCTACTGTTCAGTTTCTGCCTATAACAGTTCATTTCAGATGCTGCCAATGTGATCTTCATCTGAAGGCTT
Source organism: Halichoerus grypus (assembly GCF_964656455.1). Classification (NCBI taxonomy): domain Eukaryota; kingdom Metazoa; phylum Chordata; class Mammalia; order Carnivora; family Phocidae; genus Halichoerus; species Halichoerus grypus. The sequence continues at coordinate 132,688,738 of NC_135718.1, forward strand.
CTCCCTAACCCATTGTCCCTGGGATTGGCTCTGGAGCTCAAGACTCCAAGTAGCTGCAGCAATCTGCCTTTGTCTCCCTTCTAGGACTGGACTTCATCTTTAGTTTCCAGAAAATACTCCGTTAACCACCTGAAGGTAGGCTAAGCTTCACTGCCGTTAGTCTCACCCAGAGCCTTAATCTTGATCCCTGCACAATGCTAAGCACTTTATCATTTTATTTAATCCTCACCAGAAGCCAATATGGCATACAATATTATTCTTATTTTTAAATAAGCAGAGATGTAGACAAGTTAACTTGACCAATGTCAAAAACTTTGGAAGCAGCCAACCTGGTTTTTAGAATTTATCACTATCTGACACCAGAGCTTCTTTTAATCACTGGGTCTCACTGTAGCAGCCTCTACTGATTTCTGAACTACATCTCTCTGTCACCATCTATTTTGAGGTCCTCAAATGCTTTGGTTGAGAATCAATATGGGAAATGACACTTGAACAGTAACCAGGCATTTACTAAAGTTATGTTTTATAGTCTTTTGGTCTTTTTCTACACTTGATCTCAGAACACTTGTTATGTCTTGTGGTTTCAATTATTACTTCTATGTTAATCGATAGCAAGTTTGTGTTTTCTGTCCTTCTAATTTCTAAAAATGAAGAACAAGCTCATTTTCTGCCAGATTCTCTTCACTTTACTATCTACCAGAACTACAAATATTTATTGAGCACCACTAGGCACCAGATGCACCCACCTAGATGCTTGGAATGCATCAGTAAACATACAAGAAAGATTTCTCAGAAAGCTAACATGAAAATTTCATGCCTATTCTTTAATTACTTCTTGATGGATTTACTATATCTAAATTCTCTTCCCTTCAAAATCTTACATAGAACAGACAGATTAATGATCATATTCCTTACTTTACTCACATGATACATGATGCATATAGTGGATGTTTGATGCCTACTTTATCAAGTCAAATTTCTTGTTGCTGGATTTTAAACTGCTTTATATTCTGGCCATTCTTTATTGATACTCCTTCTGTTCCTGTTCCCCATACAAATCATTTATTCAATTATTCTGTCTGACCAAATAGCAATGGACTTGGTACCAGATGATCTGGGTCTAAATGTTGGCTCTTCCTTTTACTAGCTGTGTGTGAAATGGCCCATTCTCAACACATAGCAAAGTGAAGACTAAATAGGGAGCATATGATTATCACTTCACAAATTATAAAAAGGGGCAGATATGTGTTAATTGTTCATAGCTAATCGCAAACAATTCTGGGGTAAGTACATAGAGTAACATAGATCTTATTTCATCAATTTTCTCTGCTACATCACTTTGAGTGGATGGCATTCCCTTAGAAAACATTTGTTTCAATACACTTACATTTATAAATAATATAATAGTAAGTATTCTCGTAATTGGATAAGTAAATACCTTGTAATATTAGTCAAACATAGATATATTCACTAACCTCAAATGCACTCTAATTTATACAAACACACACACACACACACACACACACACACCCCTTAAGTCTGGGCTCATCTGTCATTTTCTTTCACTTTCTTACAGAAATTTTACTCTTGGATCTTTTTCTTACCTTATTTTACAATTCTTTTAAAATATTTTCTGGCTCTGATTCTTATCTTGTGCATTTCCATCCCCAGGAAAACATTTCTTACTTGCATTATTTATTTACTCTAACTTAATAAGAATCTCAATGGCATACTTATTAGCAAGAAGCTGTTTAAACGCATCCAATCTGTTTGATTTAATTTAACTACATAGTCATGGCTTTTTGTCCATTTAACATCTTAAACTGCATGGAGATCATTCTTTCACTTTGCACTGCCATAGGAAGTAAATTAAGCCTTTAGTCACAGCCCCTTGTTGAATGGCTGCTAGAGTCTCTAAAATAATCAGAGCCAAATGGAAAATTATAAAGTTGATCTAGGTCACCTAGGTTTTCATAAAGGAGTGGTGATATGTAAGCAACAGTATACTTGGATCAATAATACTGTTTTGTATAGATTCTTTACATAAGAATGTGAATATTTATATCTTCCAAGTCTTATATCATTATGTCTGTTCTTTAACTAAGACATTACATATATCATAGAAATTTTCTTTCCACAGGCTCATTTATCCATAACTGCATATGCTTTAGGGCAGTGGTTCTCAAATGATAGGAAAGAGGAGTTTGTGTGTGTGTGTGTGTGTGTGTGTGTTTAAAATGTTTGGGGCATGGCAGAATTGGTGCTATATGCCTATTAGAATCACAGTAATAGTTTCTCATAAATTCATATGCTTAGGTCCTTTTTTCCTGGAATGTAGAATACTGGAGGTGATAGAATGATATCCTCCCTGACTTACCCTATAGTCTGTAGGACGTACCTCACACACATATACCCATGGTTGAAACCATTGCCTTAGGCTGTGCATTCCTGTAATTCTGCAAAATGATGAGAAAATTGAACTGTGAAGAGGACAAACCTGGCAATGAAAGGATGATTCTAATAATGTAAACCATTGGAGTACATTTATGAGCATGTTAAACCTGTGTGCTTTTTCAGTGCTCTTCTATTTGTTGATTATTTGTTTGTTGTAGGTCAGTTTTAGAGTTTAAAGCAATTCAAGTGTATAAGCTATTCTCTATACACACATATATAAGTCTGTATAGTATATGAAAACCTATACATAGAAACCCCAAAAGGATGTTTTATGTAGAAAGCAAATATGTTCTTTTTGTTTTGTTTCGTTTTGTTTTTATTAACATATAATGTATTATTATTTGTTTCAAGGGTACAGGTCTGTGATTCATCAGTCTTACACAATTCACAGCGCTCACCATAGCACATACCATCCCCAATGTCCATCACCCAGTCACCCCATCCCTCCCACCCCCCCTCCACTCCAGCAGCTCTCAGTTTGTTTCCTGAGATTAAGAGTCTCTTATGGTTTGTCTCCCTCTCTGGTTTTGTCTTCTTTCATTTTTCCCTCCCTTCCCCTATGATCCTCTGCCTTGTTTCTCAAATTCCACATATCAGTGAGATCATATGTTAATTTTCTTTCTCTGACTTATTTTGCTTAGCATAATTCCCTCTAGTTCCATCCATGTCATTGCAAATGGCAAGATTTCATTTTTTGATGGCAGAATAATATTCCATTGTATATTTTTACCACATCTTCTTTATCCATTCATCTGTTGATGATCATCTAAGCCCTTTCCATAGTTTTGCTATTGTGGACATTGCTGCTATAAACATCGGGGTGCACGTGCCCCTTTGGATCACTACATTTGAATCTTTGGGGCGAATACCCAGTAGTGCAATTGCTGGGTCGTAGGGTAGCTCTATTTTCAACTTTTTGAGGAACCTCCATACTGTTTTCAAGAGTGACTGCACCAACTTGCATTCCCACCAACAGTGTAGGAAGGTTCCCCTTTCTCCGCATCCTTGCCAACATGGATGTCTTCTTTGGAAAAATGTCTGTTCATGTCTTCTGCCCATTTCTTGATTGGATTATTTGTTCTTTGGGTGGAGTTTGATAAGTTCTTTATAGATTTTGGATACTAGCCCTTTATCTGATATGTCATTGAAAGCAAATATATTCTTATATGTAGTTATTTCTAGACATAAAATGAATGAATTGGTTAAGGAAAACCACTTTTTAGTTTCCTTATAAAACAAAAATTAATGATGGAGAAATCAGTCTAAATTTGGGCCAGATTTTGATTCTGATCTATTGGACACACATCAATGTATGGAACACAACAGTTAAAATTAAATAACTATTAGAAGAGTAAAAAAGTATCTTGAGACCTACAAAAAAGTAGTTGCAAAATGTACAATAATAACAATTCTGATGCTGGTAATATTATCACTCCACCTTAAAAAAAAAAAGACAAGCATTATTTTGAAGAGAAGAAAAAATGCTATACCAGAGAAGATAAAAAACATTTCACTACTACACAGTGAAAGAAGGTGGACATTGTCTGACTTCATAAGAAAAACAATGAGAAAAGTGGTGTTAGTGGCATTGGTTAGTAGCATTGTCATAGAAACATGACATAATTAAGGCAATTCATTAAATACTTGAAATATATTTCTGAATACTACAACTCAAAAGAGTTATGTATACGTTAGAGAAATATTAACCCTTAAATATTGTAAATTACTATTTAGAAAATTCATCTCTCAGGATTACCAGTAACCTCTATAACATACATATGATTAGAAGATGTAAAACCTTTATTAAAAAAATCTCCCATCATAGGGGTGCCTGGGTGGCTCAGTCGGTTAAGCATCTGACTCTTGATTTCGGCTCAAATGATCTCAGGGTCATGAGATCAATTCCTGTGTCAGGCTCTACACTCAGGGGAAGTCTGCTTGAGATTCTCTCCCTCCCTCTCCCTCTGCCCCTCCCCCACCTACTTCTCTCTCTCTCTCTCTCTCTCTCTCTCTGTCTCTCTCTCTAAGTAAATAAATAAGTCTTAAAAATAAAATCTCCCATCATAGGTAATGCTATGATCCTAAATAAGCTAAGACCTTTTATTACTTCTCTTCTTCTTCCTTGGTGTCTCTATAACAATAGATATTATTTATGATATGTATGTTAGAGGGCAAAAAGCTGTAGTAAGAACTATTTGATAATATTCATCATCCATCCTATTCCATGAAAAATACTTCTTTCTTGGCCTCCATGATAATCAATTTTTCTATACATTCTCGTAGTCTTAATTTCTTATTTTTCTTCTACTTTCCCAACTGAGGATATTGAGGTATAAAAGTTAAAATTAGGGAGTTATCTCTAAAACACATCTATCTTTTCATTATTGTATCCCATGTACCTTGAACAGTGCTTCACACAAGTGCTCAGTATGTTTACTGAACTCAGTCATAGGTATCCTCAACATAGAGCAATCCTTTCAAAAAATCCTGTTCGAACTTATGTGATTTTATTTGTATCTCCTCTGTCACTAATTTTGGTGCTTAATTATTGTTTTACTCTTGAATTTCATGTAAATGCTTAAGGACATCTGCCTTGTAATTCCTGTTCTCATAATGTATAGCATATGACTAAGGTGGACAGTTTCTTGCATTGAAAGCCCATGGGCAATTTGGTCATTGTGAGTAATTCAGAACTTCCAGGATTACTAGAGGAGGAACTACAGTAAAGGCATCTGGGGGTAGAGGGCAGAGGAGGGAAAGGGGAAACTAATGTAATTGCCTGTTGTATTGCTATTTGGAGAGAATCTAGATTCTTTTGTTGTAACTCATTCTGTGTGGGTAAATTTGAAAGTAGCAGCATAAATGGGCTTTAAAAAATTGTAAATGAGGAATATGTTGCTTCCAGAACCCAAAAAACTAAAAGATGTAGATTTGTTTTAATATTATTTGTTCTACTAGATCAATAACTTTTTCTTGATGGTATCAGAGTTGGAACATCCCTTGACTGACCAAATACACCCAGAAATTTTACTAAGTTGAAGGAACCTTGCATTTTGTGCAAGACAATGGCCCATTCCTTTTTGTGTTCTCCTTTGTGAATTTTTATATGTCCTGAATGAGTATGTCAAATAAATCCCCTTGCAAGAGATATCATCAGTATAATGTCATACCTATGTTCCCAGGGAAAGTTGGGTGCAGTAAAGATCTTGCCTGCAAAGATTGAGTGCATTTGCCAGGCTTTTAAGGTATCCTATATGTAGCCAGGTAAAGAAGTATTTGTGTTCCTTCGAAGGTGAAATTGGTTGAGAGGCTGTCAAAGTGGGCATGAAACAGAAGATGTTAGTCAAGTCTATGACTGCAAAGTATTTATCATTTGCTGATTGAATGGAGTCAATAATTACAGTAATATTGGGTATTGCACTTTAATACTTGACAACATGTCATTAAGGTTGGGATACTCTACTGTGGGGTTCCATTCATTCTTTCTGAGTTTAAGAACTAGTCGAATGGACGTTAAATGGAGAAGCAGTGGTAATTATCATCTCTTCTCTGAATAGTTCTTATAATTGATTTCAATCCTTGAAAGCCCTGTTCAGTCCTTGAAGGCCTTATTAACTATTTACATTGGACATACAGAAGGTTCAAATGGCCCCATTTTGTCAAACCAATTGTAAGTGGCAAGGATTTTATTTCATTTTTTTTTAAAGATTTTATTTATTTATTTGAGAGAGAGAGAATGAGAGACAGAGAGCATGAGAGGGAGGAGGGTCAGAGGGAGAAGCAGACTCCCTGCCGAGCAGGGAGCCTGATGCGGGACTCGATCCCGGGACTCCAGGATCATGACCTGAGCCGAAGGCAGTCGCTTAACCAACTGAGCCACCCAGGCGCCCAGGATTTTATTTCATTTAATTTTAATTTATAACTCAGTGGATTAGAGTGTGCAGTGTCTACTAGGGGATATTGTAGGGCAATGGGTGTTATGACCATGGGGGATTTAGGCAAGGCGATAGTTCTGATGGTTAAGATGAGGTATACCTATGTACCTATGTGTTTTTATTTTATGTGTGATAATCCCTATTGGGATTACCTTAATTTTAGTGCAATCTCCATATTTACAGTACCTGAAGTTTATTGGAATCTCCAGTCATAACTATAATGTGAACCCCAACCAAATTAAAAAAAAAAAAAAAAGCCCTGAAGGTTTGCCAGTTGGTACAGTTCAGGAGATATTAAAACTTGGAACCTATGTTGCAGAAGCACAAAGCCAATCAGCTTCCTTTTATCTTTTGTTTTAAAAATACTTTTGGTAAACTAAGAATTTTCGAGTTGAACAAATTGTGGACTTTCTGTTTCAGTTGTTTCCTCCCATATATCCAATTTTTTGTTTGTTTTTTCCTTCCCTTTGATTTCCTGGTTAGAGCTGTCTTTGGTTGCTAGACCCTCAGGGGGATCCTTTCTACCCTGCTCATGCTTATACGTCTCCTCTTCCAGAGAGTCTCAAGTCAGTTTCATTAGAGTTATGGGTCTCCCTGATGGCAATGGTTGCGTTATTGGATTTATTTATTTATTTATTACGAACCTAAGGCTTCACTCAGTTTTGCATTAACCCCTTAGCTATGCCACCCAGGCCCATGGGTACTTTTCCTTCTAACTGTGGGGATCAGGATCTTTGCTGTTACAGAGTCATAGCAGCAGAAGCAGCATTTTGTAACACCTTAGTGAGCCGTTTTCTCAGCATGGCCACTGCTCTTCCTCCCCACAAGCAGCCATGTGATAGACCTGTATAATACACAGAATATCAGTTCTTCCCCTGAATGCTCTATGGAATGGAGATCGATGCCTGGTTGAGGCATACAACCAATGGTCGTAGGGTAAGACTCATTCCCTGAACTTAGTGTCTGTCATGCTTCGTACTGATACCTGTACACAAAATTCAGTATGAAACACACAGATAAGTCAGAGACATATGGCATAGGGCCACGTTAACAAAAGCCCCAAACTCATACAAATGGCCCGGGCCATTAGTAGTTCTACCTGGATTAGGTTCTTGCAGTTTTCCATTGACCTACATCACAGAGTATGATAATATCAAGAGAGTCCTAAAGGAGCTCTTTTGTTCTCAAAGAAGAGTAGCCATTCACAGAAGATGGCAGGGCTTTGCTCCAAAATTCTAAGGGCCTGAGCTGTAATTCATTTATTAGGGCCTGCCAAAGGCTCCAAACAGCATCCCTATCTGTCAGTGACATTGCACACACCATTGGTTTTACTCGATCACATAGCCCAAGTGGCAAAGCATCTAGCATAGAAGGCTGAACCTCTTACAGAGCCTTTTTTTTTCTGGACTCTGCTAAAAATTGGCAGGGTTTTGGGTCACTCGGTAAATGGGCCATAGTAACACACCTAAATGAGGAATATGTTGCCTCTAAAATCCAAAGAAGCCCACTAGATGTTGTGCTTCTTTTCTGGTTGTAGGAGGGGTTAGATGCAACAACTATTCTTTACTTTGGAAGGGATATCTTGCCATGCCCCACACCAATGGACCCCTCAAAATTTCACTGAGGTAAGAGTCCCCTATATTTTTGCCAGATCTCTTTTCCGTCCTCTGACCTGCAAATGTCTTCTCAGTAAGTTTTGGATAGTTGCTACTTCTTGCTTACTAGGTCCACTCAGCATAATGTTATCAGTGTAATGAACTGGCATGATACCTTGTAGAAGGAAAGGATGTCAAGGTCCCTGCAAACTAAATTATGACATAGAGCTGGAGAGTTGATACACCAGTGAGGTAGGACGGTGAAGATGTATTGCTGGCCTTGGCAGCTGAGCACAAAATGATTCTGGTGTTTCTTATTGATGGGGATGGATAAAAAGACATTTACCAGATCGATAGCTGCATACTAGGTACTAGGGAATGTGTTAATTTGTTCAAGCAATGAAACCACATCTGGTGCAGCAGCTGCAGGTGGAGTTACCATCTGGTTAAATTTAGGATAACCCATTGTCATTCTCCAAGCTCCGTATGTCTTCTGCCCTTGCCAAATAGGTGAATTGAGTGGGGATGTGGCAGAAATCACTACACTTGCATATTTCAAGTCCTTGATGGTGGCACTAATTTCTGCAATCTCTGTAGGAATTCCCTATTGCTTTTAGTTTAATATTTTCTTAGGTAGAAGCAGTACTAGTGGCTTCTACTTGGCCTTTCCCATCATAGTAGGTCAGTATGGTCAGGGAGCCAATGTGGGACTGGAACTGGGGAAATATCCATAGGATGGGTTCTGGGACCTACTGAGTCCACTGTGAGACATACCTGAGCTATTGATGACCTCCATAAGCTCCTACTCTAACTTGTGGACCAAAGTGATGTTTTAAGTGTCGTGGAATTAGTATCATTTCAAAGCCAGTCTCTACTAGTCTCTAAAAGTTCTGATTATTTCCTTTTCCTCAGTGTACAGTTACCCTGGTGAAAGGTCATATGTCCCTTTGGGGAAGCCTGGGAAAAAGATTACTGGTATAAATTTTTGGCAGTGTACTGGGTCCTTCCAGAAAAGGAATAAGCCTCTCCTTCATCGAAGGGTTTTGGTTCTGTAAACTGGCTCAAATCTGGGGATTATTTGAAAGGTTGTTACTCTCTATTTTTATGATTCAGGTTAGAGTTTTGTTCACTTGATCTAGACGTTTTCTGCTTATGCAGATTAGGTAAAAATTTAGTAGTTTTCCTATCTGTTTTACCTATAGGAACACAATGATTAATTAGCCAGTGCCATGGGTCTGGGCAAGTCAGACTATTCTGATTGCTGCTTTGACTCTGCTGTCCGTTATAGCAACCATGTTCACTCACCTTGCCTTGGGCAATTGATTGCCACTACTTGGCCCCTGCCTCCTTGGGATTGAACTACTCCCATTGCATTTAGTGACTGCAATTACCACTCTAAGGTCTGGTCTTAGAGAGAAGAGTAATCGTTGAACTCTTCAAGGATACTGGGGCTCTGCTCACAAATTTATTTCTCACAGTTGTGGTCAAAGGAATGCCTTCTAGACTCTCTCACTGTGGGTCTTAAATGACAAATCTACTCTTACATTCCAATCTCAAGGCTTCAAATCCCTTGCTTTACATTAAACCAAATTAGGTCGTGCATGTCCAGCTTGCTTACTATGGACCACCTTTTGGTACATGTTACAGCCAACCAACCAGATGAACTGTTAGAACCCTTTCTAACTCCCCAAGCTTCAACTCCCAATGCAGAATCTCTGCTTAATGAGTCCATATCAATAAATTATGCCTGATTCAACTTAATGTTTCTTCCACCATTATCCTGCACCCTTAATATCCAGTCCCACACCTGTTCCCCAGATATTGGTCTGTATATGTTTGAGAACTCAAGTAGTTCTTTTGGAGTATAACTTCCTGAACACATGGTGAAAAATAAAATAAGTAACATATATGCCATCTATCTATCATCTACCTATTTATGAATCACTTTATAGAGGACTCCTAACATAATAATACAACCAATTAAAATAAGGATGACATTCCCTTCTCAACGTGCTCTTATTAACACAGATGAATTATTTAATTTATTTAAATTAATTATTTAGATTCTAAGGGAAGACAGCCACCATTTAGTTAGCAATAGTATTCAAGATCCTAAAGAAGGCAGAAAAAAGTACTATTTTCTGGGTTTAAAGCACTAGGAAAGGCAGTAGGCAGTTGAAATCTCTGTACATTAGTTGTTTCTGAATGACAGTTTTGAAGGCTCAAGGGAAAAGAAATTAACCACCAATGTGGAAATACTACCAAGACAATAAATTAGCTAGGTTTCAAATTCCACAGAGACCAAAAAAAGCAAAGATATAATCAAATACACATACACACATACATGCACACACACATACACAAAACCAGATTGCCAAGGATGTGTGAATAGGCAACTTGATGTGTAAATTTAAAACAAACAATAAAAAAAAGAGATTGAACTCATAAAAGTAATTGACTAGGTTTATTTTTCTTTTAGGGATAATAACAGAAAGATGGGTGTTGTTTATGGGGTGGGGGAAGAGGGAAAGAGAAAGAGAAGAGAAAAAAACAAAGAGAGGGAGATGTAGTCTGTTCAACAGTAGTAGAAAACTAGCCTAAATTTGTGGATTATTTAGCATTATCTCTAAATAGAGAACCTGGACTTTTTTTCACTTGGACATAAAATTAAATTTTGACTCTCGAAGTTATGGGATTGGAATGACAGGTTAATGGAGGTTCTACCTACTATGAGTAAACCTTATATTCACAGAATAATAGATGAAATAGAAAGCTACCTAAGAGAATATGTAGGTGAAATATCTGATTTTTAGATATGGAAAATAAAGTCAAGAAACTGAAATAATTTTTGTTATTCCACCAAGTGATTAGCTTTAAAAAGAAAAAGCTATTACTTGAACCTAAATTCTTGAGTTATTATTTGGCTTTAGAATTTATGTTAGAGTATTACTACAGATTCTCTTAAGTTTTGTTTATTTTGTCATGAGAACTGTGAAAATTGTCACTATTTTTCAAGAAGTTCAGTTGGTTTGTTTGAAGTCATGAAGTATTGACTGGATGGGATTGAAAATACAACCTAGTATTTGATTCCAAATTCAGCATTTTTTAGACTATAGTATTGATTATTCTCTAATTATCTCTATGATTCTGAAAATATGTTGAAAATACATCTAAATACAGGACACCTGGGTGGCCCAGTCGGTTGAGCGTTCGGCTCTTGATTTCTACTGGAATCATGATCTCAGGGTCCTGGGATCCAGCCTTACATGTGGCTCCATGCTGGGTGGGGAGTCTGCTTAGGACTGTCTCTCTCCCTCTCCCTCTGGCCCTTTCCCACTCCTGTGCTTTCTCTCTAAAAATAAATAAATAAATAAATAGACAATACATCCTAATACAATGTAACTAGTTATTTTCTATCTCTACTTAGATCACAGACTAAGTGAACTTATAAACTGAGCCTTTATAGAAAGTACAGAAACATCTTTGTGTGAATTTTTTTTTTTTAATACAAAGAAATTTCCATGGAACCCAAAGTCACTAGCCAAGGTGTATATGGATTTAAATATAGATGATGTCTCAAGTATTCTTGCAATTTAACCTTCCTTTAATGGAAAACATTAGATAGGAATTCTTTTATAAAATGTTAAACTAAGGGGAAAAAGAGAGAGAGAGGCAAACCATAAGAGACTCTTAACTATATGGAACAAACTGAAGGTTGCTGGAGGGGAGGTGGGCGGGAGTGGGCTAAATGGGTGATGGGATTAAGGAGGGCACTAGTTGTTATGAGCATTGGGTGTTGTATGTAAGTGATGAATCACTATATTCTACACCTGAAACCAATTTTACCATATTTATTAACCAACTAGAATTTAAATAAAAACTTGGAATAAAAAATAAATAAAATGTTAAACTAACATATCTTCAGTGGTTTCATTTTCCTCTGTTTTCTTTAGCAACAATTCAGAATGTCTTCAGTCATAAATCAGATAGCACAGTTTAAGGCTATTTTAAAGCCTATAAAACTATTCTTAAGGGAGCCATGAATCCAGATTACAAACAGTCACTTTCAAACTACTGAGCGAATTGATTTATTTTAAAATACCACTTTATTCCACAGATTGCTCAATAACCTTATGACATGAATAACTTCAATAAAAAAAATTGAGAGGAAGTTGAATTGGGTCATTTTGGGGTGTGTGTGTGTGTGTGTGTAGAGTGTGGAAAAGAATGTTTGATATTTATTGTGATCCTGACACTTTCTGCCTTTCTGAAAACAATGAAAGTAATTAAGCTCTTTTAGGCATAAGAAACATTTTCTCATTTATAAAGCTGCCAATTCTTATTCTTGTGAAGAAATATTTTTAGCCCTTTTTAAAAACCATATTAAGTTTGATAAATATTTGGAGAATATTTAAATATTTAAAAAATAATAATGCCTTAAATTTATATGAAAATTGTTGATTAATGAATTTTTCATTTCCGTATTGAACTGTATAAATACGGTCCCAGAAGCATTTCATATAAAATATGTCTTATTCATGTTGCTATAATATAATATGTCCATTCAAGTTGCTATAACAAATTACCATAGGCTGGGTAGCTTATAAACAATAGAAATGGATTGCTTACAGTTCTGGAGGCTGCAAGTGGGAGATCGGGGTGGCAACATGGTCATGTGAGGGCCCCCTTCTGATAGCAGATTTCTCATTGTATAATCACAGGGCAGAGGGGCTAGGGATCTCTCTGGGGTCTTTCTTCTAAGGGCACTAATCCCATTCATGAGGACTCCACACCTATGGCCTAATCACCTTCTAAAGACCCCACCTACTAATAGCATCACCTTTGGGGTTTAAGATTTTAACAAACAAATTTTGAGGGGACATAACATTCAGATCAGACCATAGCAATATGAAAATATCTTTTTTCATTCTCATAAGCATTAGTATTAAATCTTGATTTTTCACATTAATAATTATATCAGTCTTTTGATAATTAAAATACAAAACATCAAACCATAGTCCTCTCGTTATTCATAGAAATAGTGAAGAATAATTTATAGAAGCAGGGCAGGGCAATAAATCTCCACTTTAACTTAAATATTGTTCTCTTCTTCAAATTCATGAAACTAACCAAGGAATCTTTACCCCTGAGGGTTTGTTTCTAGCACCTTGATTTCTTGTGAAATATGGTCACTGATAGAGAAAACTGCATCACAAATATGAGTCACAACCTGTCTTTTTCGTACCCATTTCTCACTTTTATATAATCCCTCATAATTATTTCCTCTTCTCTCTTTTACTGTCTTTTCATACCAGATCGTGAGCCATAATATTAACTAATATTTAGTGAGCATTTGCTGAGACAGGCACTATATTATACCCTTTTCAAGTTTTATCTCTTAGATCGTCTCAAAAACACTGTGGGCAAAATAAAAATATAATTACCATTTTTCAGATAGGGAAATGGGAATAATCTTAGGCGGTTTATGTAACCAGGAATACAGAGCTGGTAAGTGATGAAACATGTATTTAAACCCAGGTCTATCTGATGGCCAGCACACTTGCTTTTAAGCATTCTATCACTCTGACTCTAATTCAGGAAAAGGTCCTATGATCAAGGCACTTCTGTGTCTCCAGCACACTGTGTCCACTAGATGTGCGTCACGTTCAAAACACAATAGAGTCAAATCAGATGATGAAATGACAGCAAGAAAGTATATTTATAAATGGACACACAGGCATACACATACATATTCTGTACCCAGGAATAGAATAACTAATGCTTATTTCCACTGAAATTGATATTGTCAATAATCATTTTAACTAAGATATATTAACATTATTATTATATGTGGAAATTTATAGTTGGCACATGTTTTCTTTATACATTAATGTATTATAAGAATTTGTACAACATTTCTATGAGGTAGAAGATGGGCATTATTATTATTCTCATTTTACTTAGTGATTAAGCAGTTTTGTTGTAGGAACAAAGCTAGGAAGTAACCAAAATATCATTCAAATTTGTAATCTTACACATAAAATTCTATGTCCTTTTCATTATGTCATATGGAAGGATGGGAGAAAGACCTGCAAATTCCAAACATAGAGAACAATCTATTTGTTGTCGGTTTCGATTTCTAACCCTCAAATCCTTCTGATTACTTTTTTTGGTACTTAAAGTGAAATATACAAAGAAATGATACTTATTTTATTGAATACTTGACAAAAAGACCTCTCGATTCCTATGGATTTTATGTATAAGTCATGCTATTCTTTTCTTAGGGAAGTTCAAAACAATGATGAATAGGGTATTCAGTAGTGTTTAACTAACACATACATAGGCTTCAGTTCATGTTCTAGATGTTTACTTGATACAATTCCTAGTATATATAACTAAGAAAAAGCATTCACAAAGACAGATAGTGTTTCATCCTCTACTTGAATTATGGGACTTGCAAGGCTACTATTTCCACGTATTTGTAGGAAATCAAACTATTACTCACTGGGACTTATGACTAGAAAGATCACTTCAAATAAATGTAAGATTGTGATTAACAAAACTCTGCAAGACAAATGTCTAAATATGAATGTTTTCATTTTTGCTACAGAGTACATATAAACTGAAACTACTGAACAAGGATTGATATTCTTTACTGATGGTAGATATTAGTCATGGCTTATGTATTTTACTCCCACAGAAGAGGGTTTTCAGTATATTAAATAGGTGAGACTAGAGGAAGTTAAGACTTATAAAGGTATCCATTATTGCAAAACCATGCAACAGTCTACATTTTAATACTTCTAACGTAAATTCTATATCTCAAATAAGTTTTCTAAAAATATTTTAATAAAATGTTCTCTTACTATGGAGACTTGAAAGTTAAAACAAACTATTTTTAATATCACTCACTGTTTTGAAACAGAAATATGGATGAATATTTACATTTTTCATTGAATTTAAGTGTGGGATAGTTTCATAGCTTGCCACTAGGAATTGTACGCAAGTCATTGACTGAGACTCCATCATTTATATTCACTTTTAAAGGATTTTATTGGATCTACCTCTTGACCTTATTTAAATTGGTAATTTAAACTCTATTACTTTAAAAGCCAGCAAAACATGCCCGTTAGAGCTGAAGTTCAAACTTCAGTCAATAGAAGGGAAACACAGTTGGCAGATTCATGAACGTTGCTGTTATGCACAGTATAATTCAGGAAACTGTTCATTTGCATTACATGCTTTTAGTAAGTAAAACTTCCTGCTTTGATCTGTGTTGCATTTCATTTAACTTCCTGGTATCAAAAGCAACAGTTTGAAACAGGAAACTCTTATTTATTAAGGGCCTACAATCAAAGGAAAGCTTCTTACTTTAAAGTCAGATTTAGTAGTAAAAAAGTAAATTAAAATAGACTCTCTGAGTTTGTTCATTGTTTTTCCTTCCTCTGGAGAATAGCCTGATTTAAGTTTTATTTGTGATTCTAGAATACATTTGTGAAATATTAATATTTATAACATTTTTCACTTAGAATACTGAGAACAGTTTCTGAAATATGTTTTAATATTTTAATCAAAAAAAGGTTTATGTGGTGAATAATTAATGTATGAATTAAATAAAAAGTGCTTTTTGTTTTCTTCTGGCTCAGAGGAGTGAATTAAAAAAAAATTCACATTTTACAAAGTTCATTCCAATGCCATCTTTAGAAAGAGCAATAATTTAAAAATCTTTTAAAATATTATTAATTCCAAAAGTAAAACAATTTTCATAACCTTAATTTAAATTTCATATAAAATACCTGTTGTAGATTTAGAAAAGTCCATTACATTGACTTTATTTGCAGATTTAAATTATTATTTTTTGTTTGTGTTCCAAACAACTCTATGCGAGCTAGTCATTTGATAACAGATGCATGAAAAATGAAATCCTTTCATAAAAACTTATATTGGAGATGCAAAGCTATTTTATCTGCTTCATATATAAGTTCAAAACAATGTATTTTCAAATAATATTTTTAGTAACAACAAAGTAAATCAATGATTATGATTTGTTCTTTCTGTGAAAATTCTCATGAGCTATATAATGATACCAAGTTATTAGCAAAAATTATTAGCCTATCTCCAGGTTTCAGTAGTTCCTAAGATATCTAATTATCAATATCCATTTCCTTTAAAGTCTCAGATATCCATCAGTGTAGAAGAGTGGGAAGACACCAAAGACTCCAAAGAACAAAGTCATCACCGAAGCAACCACCGCAACTCAACTTCCAGTGACCAGTCAGACCATCCCTTACTGCGGAGAAAGAGCATGCAGTGGGCCCGAAGACTGAGCAGAAAAGGTCCAAAACACTCTGGTAAAACAGCTGAGAAAATAACCCAGCAGCGACTGAACCTCTACAGGAGGTCAGAAAGACAAGAGCTTGCTGAACTTGTGAAAAATAGAATGAAACACTTGGGTCTTTCTACAGTGGGATATGGTATGCTCTTTAAAAGTATTGTATGCTATGGACTTGTGATTCTTGCCATAGTCTTTGTGTAGTTGGTTCAGATTTAGTAAGTTAAGAATCACATTTTTGTTTCACAGGCCAGTTTGAAGGAACTACTGACACATATCTAATACAGAAAATTATGATGACAGTAAAAGTAAATGCTAAAAATTATTAAGTATTTGCTTAGTTCTCTAGGCACTCTGCTGAACTTATTATATGAATTATCTTAATTTTAATTTTCTCCAAAACTTTTCCATTTTAGAGATAAAGAAACTTAGTCAATAACTTGCTAATTAGCTTTTTAATAGCATGGCTGAGATTTATATCCTGTTCTGTCATGCTCTTACACACACACACACACACACACACACACACACACACTCTCACACACTCACACACTCTCACGCACACCCAAACCACATTTTATTCTAGGAACTGGGATAATATGAATTTGAGGCATTGGCAAGTAACTAAATGTACCAGTCACAAATGAGCCAAATCCATAAAATTTGTTTAGTTTCTTGTGGTCCAGAAATAAAAGTCTACAAAAGCTTTAATTTGAAGCTCAAATAGTACTTGATTTCATACAGCATAGATTGCATCAATAATTATTAAGTTCCTGTGTTGATCTATGATTGCCATATAGACCAAAAAGCACAGCTTAAATAAATAATGCAAAGATAATTTTAAAATATATTCTTTACTACTCTATGAATTTTATTTAAAAAAGAAATTTAGTCAACTTAGAGTAAAGCCAGATGATAAAGTGGTTTTTGTTTTATATATATAACTTGGGTAAACCAGAAGCTAAGATAATATAAATATCATGCAGGTTAAGGATAAAATGGAATGCATTCTATATTTGTCCCATCTCATCTTTATTACTAAAGTCTCAACTTGAAACAGTGTATATAGGGAGAAATTTCAATTATTGAATTAGGTAGAGTTTAAAAGAAGTTAACCTGCTAGAACTATGCAAGGTGCTTTATGTGTATTTTTTCATTACTCCTCATAACCCTGAGTGGATAAGTGTCCCACTTTACCCTAAGAATTTGAAGCTTAGAGCTTAAAGACCTTGCTCAAGGGCATACAGTTGAAATGTGTTGGAGTCAGGATTCCATATGTAATTGAAATAATTATTTAGTACTTACTTAAACATAGTACAGACTAATCTGTTAGCAATAATTTTAATATAATCACACAAGGTCTTACGTTAAAGAGTAAATTCAAAGAAAAATTGATCTTCCTTTTAAAAACTATATTAATAATTCTTTGCTAATTTGATGACAGTATGATTGTATTTCTTATAGAACTATAGTCCTATATTTATGTGTACTTTTGTTAGTTATTATTCAGCTACTCTTTCTTTTTTTGGAAAGTTCTAGTAAATGATTGTTCATCCAAGTTCCAGCTGTGTTTCATGAACATTATAACTCAAGGCTGGTCCTGTAAGCAGTGTGGCAGATAACAGTTTGACTCTAAGAGACACAAAAATGCATGAACTGGCTGCATGGGAGAATCATCAGGGAACATATTATGTTTTTGCTAATGAAACTTCTATCAGGTACCTTGCATTTAGTTATTCTCTGTGTTTTTTTTTTTTAAATAAATCTGTTAATTTAATTCTCACACTAACTCTTACAGAAAAGAAGAATGGATATTGTCCACCTTCTTTTTTTCTCTCTCTTTTCATCTTTCTTTCTTCCTCTCTCTGTCCCATTCTAATCATCTACTCATCCATAGGTCCATCAATCCATTCTAAGGCCATGTACTAGCCACCTTTAATAACATAAAGATTATGAAAACAGGATTGGGATTTAACACATCATGAGCTTCTGGACTTCTCCATGTGTTCCTAACTCACAATAATTCATCCATCCAACAGATAATATTGGGCTACACTGGGAATAGAATAATGACCTATTCACATAGGACCTCTGCATTTTTGGAACTTATATTCTAGTATCAGCCAGTAGGCTCATTGAATTATTTAACCTCTCCAAGCCTCTTTTTATCACTGTGAAATGGAATTAATAATGTCTGTCTTATAAGTTTCTTGTGAGGGACAAATGGGATAATGAATAATAATGTGCTGAGCCCAGAACTGGCATTCAGTTAATACCACAAATCTTCCATTTATCGATTTAAGTACTACTGTATGTACATCTGTGCTTTATACATAAAAGGAGTAGATTTTTCTTTGCCCACCTCAGCCAAACCAAACAAAACAAAAACAAATTTTGTACCCTCAGGGGCAATATTGCCTCCATTGAGGATGCGTGCTTTAAAACAATTATTTTGCATGTTTGTCTTCCTTCCTTGAGAGAAAGGGAATATCTTACTCATCTTTTCAACTTTGGATCCCCAATATATTACACATTTCCTGACACATAGGAACCCAGTAACTGCACATTGAATGTGTGAACAAATGGAGTGCTTACAGGTGAGAAAACAGGGTCTCAAATATAAATGATTTCCTAGCCTACTAGACACTCAAGTCAGTATTTTAACTTACGACTTTTGACTCTATGTCTCTTTGTATTTCCACTACACCACATGTTCTTTGTGCATATCATCAATATTCTATAGTGACTTATAGTTGAAAAATGTTTTTACATACATTAAAAAAATGCATGATGATTGATTTAACCATAAGTCATAATCTACTTTTTTCTGAGTTAGGTCTGGCGTGCTCCAAAAGAATGAATAGATTACTTTTGACCTCTTGGATATGAGACATAAAGGAGAGGGAAAGGGAAGAGTCAAAAGATGACTTTTGAGGGTTTTCATTTGAACAATTAAGTATATGGTGGTGACATTCACTGAGCTTAGAGAAAGAAGACAAATATGTTGGGGTAAAGATAATAAATTTAACTCAGTCCTAACTAGGCAATGTTGTAAAAGAAGCTGGATATCTGCTCTCTGGTTCTCAAGAAAAAGAAATGAGATGTTATATAGACTTAAGACTCTATATGCTGATAGAGCATATGGATTTTAATTAAAATTGTAGGAGTAGATGAAATAACCCCTGGTAAAGGACTATAAGAGAACTTTGGAAAATATTTCAAGAATGTTAAGGGAAGAAGTATTTTTTAAAAACAAGAGACTGAAATGTCTAGAACTGAATTACCCAAAATATGATAGTATGCTATCAATTGGTTACATGATTTATCATGACATTGATCCTTTATACTTTCAGAAGGCCATGTGGGGCCTGGGGTGGTCAGAGGCACTCCTCAGGCTGGTTACTTCCAGCCATAAGCAGTTTTGTCTGTTACCCCAATGTGAGTACAAATATCATTTGTTATATGTTCTATGATGTGAAAAAAATGGTGGAAAGTATTGGACTGAGATATAGGGGGCAATGATTAATAATGCCAAAGAGTGTCATTGAGTGATAGATCATTGATGGACCTTGGTAAAAGTAGTATCAGTTAATTAGTATGTGTGCAAGCCAAATTTGAGTAGCTTGAGGAATGATGTGAGGTAAGGATTTGAATATAGTGGATTTAAATATATTAGAAACCCCAAGGTATTGGAAATTTAATGTTCTATCTCATTGCTCCACCATTTATTGCTTCTATTGCCAAAATCATGTCACCGTACAAGATAGATGTGGGAACTCCAATTATTTTGTCCACATTCCATCAAGCAGGAAGGAGGGAGATTACCAGAGAAGGAAAGGTCTCTTCAATTAAAATATACTATGAAGTAATTGCACTCACCATTTCAGCTAAGTCCCATTGGCAAGGAATATGTCTTATTTTTGGTGGCCCAAATCTAACGTTAAAGAAGACAAGAAGAATTACTCTATTGAGAGACAACTGTCTGTCTGCCACAGCAGATATTTTTAAGAAGTTTCATTGTGAAGGAGAGGTGAGAATATGGAGTTAACTGGATGGGAAAGTGGAGAGGGAAGCGAGACTGTTTGTTTTGAAGAACAGAGAGATACGAGCATGTTTATTAAAATTGAGCCATTAATGAAGAAGTTGAAAATACAGGAAAAAGATCATAGTTGGAACCTTTTGCTTTGGTAATTGGAAATGAAGAAAAATACATGTTTTAAATGCAGTAAACTTGTAGGTATTTTGACAGGAAGGTAAGTAACATTTCATGTGATATTACATAACGCACGTTGATATGACCAATATTATTTTCTAAATCTAGAAATTCAATTCTGGAACATATCTGGCCCCAAGGATTTGAGAGATGGAATTTGAGGACCTCTATATTTTGGTAAAATAGCTAAAGTGAAAATCTACAAATTCTGCTTGCTTTCCATTGAATTTTGGGGGGAAATTTCTTCACTATAATTTTTTAAAACTTCCCCTCAAAGTTCATGGCATTGTATACAACAAACTGGCCATGTGTTTTTGGGGCAAGTCACTATCGCCCTGAAATTCATGTTCTTTAACCATCAAATGAGGATAATAAAGCCTTCCTAAAGGGGTATGGTGTAAAATAATAAAATGTATGTGAAAAAATGACTTTTTAATCTGTAAGCTATACTGCAAATATGAATAATTATACTTTTCTTTATGTTCATAACTGGCATTATTCTTCAACAATCTATTTAGAATAGCTCTCACATTCACAAAACAAAATTATTCTTTCTAACTATTGACAGATTCTTAATGATTAGCTCACAGAATGGCGCACACTAGTGAGTATAAATTGGCAAGTAAGTCTTCCTAGTGTGACTGCTCCTACAGGTGTTAGCCAATTTTGACATGGATTGTTGTAAGTTTCATACTGTTACTAAAAGATAAAATGCCAAGGTAGAAAAAAACCAAATCCTTTTAAGTGACAAAGAGATAACTACTAGTTATCCACTGGCTTTCATTACATCTATCAGAAGGTCTTAGTTTCTTTCTAAAGTAACTTTATAATTGCCTGAAATAATGGACAAATTAAACAAGTACTATTTTTTTTTAAGACAATAAGGAGACTTAATCCTTTCATTCTCTTTCTTATGGGAAAGAAATAAGCAAAATTAACAGAAAGGACTGTTATTTCAACCCAAAGTTATGATAGATAAGGTAGTGGTAGTAGCAATAGTAATAGTAGTGGTAGTAATAGTAGCAATCATCAACTTCTCATATTCTTTTGTAAATCAATTATCATTTTTATGTAAGTTTTAAAAATTTTTTCCGAAAATCTTAGTCAGTAAGTCAGGTACCTTTTCTAGTACAAAATTATTTACAAATTTTCCTAAAGCAAATTACCAAAGAGGGAAAAGGTACCATAGCTAGATATTTCTTCAAGAATGGTGGAGGGTGGGAGGGATGGGGTGGCTGGGTGATAGACACTGGGGAGGGTATGTGTTATGGTGAACGCTGTGAATTGTGCAAGACTGTTGAATCACAGATCTGTACCTCTGAAACAAATAATACATTATATGTTTAAAAAAAAAGAAGAAGAAGAAGATAGCAGGAGGGGAAAAATGAAGGGGGGGAATCGGAGGGGGAGACGAACCATGAGAGATGATGGACTCTGAAAAACAAACTGAGGGTTCTAGAGGGGAGAGGGGTGGGAGAATGGGTTAGCCTGGTGATGGGTATTAAAGAGGGCATGTTCTGCATGGAGCACTGAGTGTTATACGCAAACAATGAATCATGGAACACTACATCAAAAACTAATGATGTAATGTATGGTGATTAATATAACAATAAAAAAAAGAAGAAAAAAGAATGTTTTGCAGATTTTAGTACTTAGGAGGAATAATATAAGTATCTGAGGTCACTGTAACAAATTTATCAACAATTTAGCATTTCAAAATTAATTGATATTAAATTTTTATTATTTTTGAAATGTGTTGTTTACTTTTTTCCTATAAAAATGAGTATAAGAATATTGATATGCAAAATCAATATACTCCCAGTATAGATTCCCAGAATATGGATGATTTTATGTTACTCTGTATTTCCAGAACTGATTCTCATGAGGAGGCCGTCAGAAACAGAAGGATACATAGATGAGCTTGTTTTATGTTAATCTCATTCTGTATATAGAATATTAATAGAAAAAAACAAACTCAATGGTTTCCTCAATAGATAAAGTAATGAACTTTCAAAAGGGGTAATTGTTGAGCTGATAATGATTTTTGGTAAATGGAAATATTTGGGCAATGAATTTTTCATATATCCCTAAATTAAAACTATATAGTTTTGTTTCATGGATTTGTAACATGTCCTTCCCAGAACATTAATTTTTCAATATCAATATCTTTATATAATTTAACATTGCAGTCAACTGCATTTAAACATACATATACTTTATCATTATGACTAGAAGTTCAAATGTGTTTTAGCATGTGTGTAAGAAGAATGTGGCCAATTTGAATAAAATGAAATATTTTTTACCATTGAGAAAAAAAGTTTATTGGTTGAATGAACTTTTACTCAATATTTTTTGAGAGGGCAGAGAATGGCTTCCTAACTGCATTAAGATAACAAAAAGAAACTTCCAGTTATGATGACCATTTATGTTCTCAATTTAAATAACTTGAAAAAATATAGATCAATAGTGTGCAGACTCTGGACAAAAGAAAGCATATAACTTTGTTACTTGAGGAAAGGGAATCAAATGAATTAAGACTTATACAGGCTAGAATTCAATGAGATGGACCCAAAATAAAATATATATTCATATATATGAGCTTTTCCAGTAGAAAAATCAATCAACAGAAACAGATCCAGAAAAATGTGAATATTAAAGTAGTTATTACAGTATGGTTTATATGCTCAAGATGTAGAGGAACACAGAAGCATGATAAGGAGAGAAACTAAAGATATAAAAGAGATCATACTGAACCTCCTAGAGGTCAGAATTTATAAAAGAGACCATACTGAACCTCCTAGAGGTCAGAATTTATGATGCAGTATTAAAAATGAAATGTGTGCTGGATGACGTTAACATCAGGATAACTGTTGCAAGAAGAAAATATCAATGAACAATAAACTATCCAAAATGCAGAATAGAGAGGGGGGAAAAAATAAAAACCTTGAAAAAATAAAGAGTGTTACTTACTGGTGGGACAGTACCAAGTAGTCATGCAATTGGCGTCCCAGAAGGAAAGAAGAGAATAGATATTTGAAGAAATAATGACCAAAATTTTTCCAAATTTGATGGGAACTCTATTCAAGATCTTAGAAGCTCAATGAAGCTCAAGCCATATAACAAATGAAATAATGGCAAGACACAGTATACAAAATTGCTGAAAAACTTCAAAAGGAGCCAGAGAAAAAAGACACTTTATGAATGAAAAACAAATACACTTGACTCTTGAGCAACACAGATTTGAACTATGCAGGTCCACTTATACATGGATTATTTTCAATAAATATACATACAATACTCTAAATGTATTTTCTCATCTTTATGATTTTCTTTACAACATTTTTTCTCTAGCTTACTTTATTCTAAGAGCACAGTATATAATACATACAACATACAAATATATGTTAAGTGACTATTTATTGGTAAGGCTTTTAGTCAGTAGTAGACTATCAGTAGTTAAGTTTGGGGGAGTCATACATTACAAGCAGATTTTCTACTGCACAGGGGGCTGGCAAACCTAATTCTTGCCTTGTTCAAGGGTCAGCTGTACAAGGATGACAGTAGCCTTCTTGACAGAAACTTTGCAAACCAAAACACAATAGAGGAATATCTTTGGAGTACTGAAAAAAATAGTTTGCCTAAAACTTTATACACAATAAAAATATATTTCTAAAATAAAAGCAGATAAAGACTGTTTTAGACAAACAAAAGCTGAGAGAATTTGTCAACAACAGATCTGCACTATGAGAAATATTAAAGGAAGTTCTTAAGACAGAAGGAAATTGATGCCAGGTGGAAATTTAGATCTAAAAAGAAATGGTAGGGGAGCCTGGCTGGCTCAATGAAAAGAGCATGTGACTCTTGATCTTGGGGTTGTGGGTTCTGGTGCCATGTTGGGTGTAGAGATTACAAAAAAAAAAGATAAAAAGAAATGTAAATATTGAGAAAATATAAAATATATGTTTTTATTTTATACATTTTGTTTAAAGACAATTTACTGTTTATAACAAACATTTTAAGATTTATAGAACATATAGAAGCAAAAATGTATGACAATAATAACTCAAATAATAGGAAAGTAGAAATGGAAATATAATTTAGTAAGCTTGTTATACTACACATGAAGTGGCATGTTATTTAAGCATAGCCACTGAGAAGTTAAGGCTGTATATTGTAAACCTGGGAGCAAGGGCAACAAGTATAGCACATCTGATTTTGTTTAAAAAAAAAAAAAGCAACCATCCTTGCTTGTTTATGTATTATCTATGGCTACTTTCACTTTATAGTATAAACAATTTACTAAATACAACAGAGATCATATGGCCCAAAAGCCTGAAGTATTTACTACCTGGCTCTTCACAGGAAAACATTTGCCAAATGATGACCAAGAGAAACTACAAAATAACTAAATTAAAGAGATATAACAATGCCCAATAGTGCAAATACATTGGAATGATTATAAGAAGAAATTTTTTAAAATCTCAATTAATCCAAGCAAGGTAGAGAGGGGAGAAGAGAGGAACAAAAAACCATATGGGAAAAATAAAACACAACTACCAAGAAGGTAGATTTAAACCCAACTATATTGATATTTATATTAAATATAAATGGACTAAACATTTCAATTAAAAGACAGAAGTCATCATATTAGATTAAAAGAGGCAAGATTCAACTCTGTATTGTGTATGAACCCACCAAAAATTTAAAGAAACAAACAGGTTAAGAGTAAAAGCATGAAAATATATATTTCATGCAATCATAAATCCAAAGAAAACTGAGTGGCTATAAAAATATTAAAGTAGATCCATGCTGTAACATGGATGCTTGATAAACATGTGAAGAAGAAAAAAGCCACACAGAAACACACTGCATACTTCTATAAAAGTCATTGTTCCTAGAAATCACTGATTGCTAAGGGTTGGGCGTGAGAGGAACAATTGACAATAAAAGGGCAGGAGGGACCTTTTTGGCATTATGAAAATGTTCTCTATCTTAATTCTGGTATAAGTTGCATTACTGTATGCATTTATCTAGACTCTGTGCACTTGGAATTAGTGAATTTCTTTTTTTTTAACCAGCAAGTCTATGAAATAAACAGAACAGTGATGATTATCCTAAGATAATTTAAATGTTATGCTTAAAATCATATAGGAAGTTTACAGTTAACTTATAAGTAAACCTATAACTAGAGATGCCTGACTCCTCTTGTGAAGATTGTATCTACATAGCATACTGCCTTTCAAGAAAATTGCTTAAAAGGTGTATGAAGACAAGGACTTTGCCTACCTTTTCATTACTCTGTCCCCAGATTTAGAATTGTGACTCTAATCATGTCCAGTTAACATTATTAACTGACTAAACTGAAGAACAAAATAATACATGTGTGACAAGTTATGATTATTAACTGTCATAAAAATGCCTCCTATAAATCATATGGAAATACTACAGGAGAGCTATAAAATTGGAAAACATGTTAATTTTAAATTGTTCAGGTAATATGTTCAATATATTTTTCTTCAGTCTCAGATATTATTTCAGGTGAAGTATCTTTAAATTTAAAACAGTGTGTTCAGTTGTTAAAATGAAAAAATAAAACAAATAAATGTGGTCTTTCCAAAATCTTTTAGACTTTCTGTAGTATATTTATTCTACTTTTTCAGATTATCAACTAGAATCATAGTTTTAAATTTAGAAGTACTTCACCTGAAAACATATAGAACACATTTGAAAATGTAATTAATGTTCTATTTAAAAATAGGTGTGCCTATAACCCTTACTTTGTAAACAATCTGTATCACTTTGGCCCACATCACTTAATATAGAGTATCTGTCATCATAATATTTTGAAAGAAAATAGCATTTATTGAGCAAGTCCCATTCACTGGGATACACAAAAACCTCTGAAAGTCAGTACTTGGTGGGGCAGGGAGGGGGCACACACAGCAGAGAAAGCATTTTAACAAAGCAAAACTGGACTTTACACCATTGAAAAAATATGTTCTTAGACATTATTCACTTTCACTTTTATTAATTTTGTTTTTGAATTCTCTATCATATTAAAAAAATTGCAAGGGGGTTTTGGTCTTTTAATATTTATAAAAGGTAGTAGATTTTAAAAGGTTAGGAAATATTGAATACTGTATTTTAAAAGGAAAATTGGGCCTACAAGAACTAGTTTTGTGTATGAAGCTTGTAAGTGATGGAGTAGCTCTTGGCAGAGTTGAAACTGAACAATTTCTGAAGCTTGGCTTTATATCATGCTACTTGTTTCACTAATTTGAAACAATTCTAAATTGTTCTAATTCTAATCTTGATTTCTTAATGGTTTATATGAAGGGAGGTTAAGAGAGTCCTGATATTCATCTTGTGTATCACAAAATAGTTCTAAATTATTGGAAGGTAATGAAAATTATTTTAAATAGAGGTCATTAAATAAAATGACTGTTTTATCCTTATCTCTAACCATGTTTTTCCCCCTAAAATAGACTGGTAAGTTCAGTAAAATTGACAAAATAGTTGTATTCATAGGCGTAGCTTGGTACTAAACTGAAATACATGAGCAAATTAGTTCAATGCTATAAAAATAGCCAGTTTTATAGCTGGATAACACGTAACGTGTTTAGAAATTCAGAAGAGGGAAAAATGAAATCATTGCTGGGTTATGCTATTACTGATTATTTGGATTATTGGACTATGTAGAAGAAGTAAGCACTTGTGCAACTGGGAGTATTTCCCTCAATAAGGTATTTCTTGTAGTGACTGAAGAAAAATATACCGTCAGTCTAGTACAGCATCAGTATCTTCATCTTTATTTGCTTTTTGCATCAGCATCCATATATGCTGTTGTATCTCCCTTCTAAAACAATCTCAGTCTCTCCTTTCCTCCCTCCCTTGTTCCTCCCTTCCTTCTTCCCCGTCTCTCTCCACCTCTACTCTCTCAGGTTCTCTAGCTGTCTTTTCTTCCCTCCTTCCAAATATCTTCCATTTCCATTGCTCCCAAGCCACCATCATCTTTCACCTGGGTTTCTATATTGTTTGTCTACTCTTCCTGAACCCAGATTTGAGCCACTAAAGTCAATTTTCCACAGAGCAGCCAAGTAAGGTAATATATTCAATAAGAAATTAGATCATACCACTTAGTCTCCCACCCTTGTAACCCTCCCATGACTTCCCATTGCTTTTAGAATAAAATTTGAACTTCTGATCAAGGTCTGTAAAGCCCTAAAGGATCTGCTCCTAGTTTGACTTTTCAGCATTGTCCCCAATTAATCTCCTCCTTGCTCACTTTAGTCCATCCACAAGGGCTTTTTAACTCAACCATCTCAGCTTTCCCATTGATGTTCTCTTTGAACACTTTTTCTTTCCTGTCTTTGCATGCTAACACCTTCATATCGCAATACCTGTATGGTTATTATTTACAAGTTATGGATTGATTTTGCCTGCTACAATAATAGGAAACCTTTATATAGCACTTGATATAAATGAGGCACTGATTCTAAGAACTATATATTTATATTGTTACTTTTAAATTATATTTATTATTCATTTATAATTTAATTTGAACAATAACCTATGAGATAGTACTATTGTTCCCCCCCCCATTTTAGAGCACAAGAAATTAAAACAGCACAAGAGATTAAAAGAAACTAAGTAATTTGCCTAAGGCCTCAACATGAGTAACTGGGAAAGCTGGATTTCAACGCAGGCACTCTGGTTTCAGAACCTCTGTTCTTAACTGAGTCTCTTATTGATACCTTTGTATTA
Source organism: Halichoerus grypus (assembly GCF_964656455.1). NCBI lineage: Eukaryota > Metazoa > Chordata > Mammalia > Carnivora > Phocidae > Halichoerus > Halichoerus grypus. The sequence goes on from NC_135718.1 coordinate 132,717,031, forward strand.
TTTAGAATGTCTCTTTAATTACATAACACATAATGCATATGTTTTTAGAAATATTTAGTGAAATCTACACCATCATATGTAAAATTTAAATTTCTTTCTGATCAAGCCCCGCATCCATCATCCATCAGGCTCCTTGCTCAGCGGGAAGCCTGCTTCTCCTCTCACACTCCCCCTACTTGTGTTCTCTCTCTCGCTGTCTCTCTCTCTGTCAAATAAATAAATAAAATCTTTAAAAAAATTAAAAAAAATAAAGTACTCTTAAAATTCTTCAACAGGAAATATTTTGTAAGAAAAGTAGGCGTATAAATCCATTTCCTTTCTAATGTGATCTATTGACATGAAACATTCTAAGCAAAATATTTGCTCTATGGAGATTTTGACTTAATAATTGCATGTGCTAATTAATACAGCAAAATAAATTTCTTGGTAAATACTACTAGAAATTTTTTAATTTGACTCTATACAATTTCTTTTAAAGTTTTTAATATTTTGGTACATTTGTTTTAATTTTTCACAAGAATAGCTTCATTTAAGATAATTATATCAATGATTAAATAATTTTAACAAAACAATATAAATATGTAATGATATAATGATTTTTATTTTGCCAGGGTCAGAGATTACTTGTCAGGAACACATCGAATATGCTCACAACAGATTTTTTTAGCACATATTTTCCTGATAGGAAATAGAATATTGATTCTGGTTCATGAACCAAATATTCCAAAGCAATTTTATTTTATTCACTAAATATGTTGTAGTTTTGGTAAAGAGCCTTATTTAATTCACTGGGACTTGTCGCCACCAATGATGATGGTGATGATGATGATGATGATGATTATGGTAGGATACTTACCACAGTTTCCCTTCCAGAATTCAGAAATAACAAAAAAATAAATATAAGGAATGACCGATAGAGAGTAATACCAGACTTGGCACTGATAAAACTAGATCGTTGAATATGGTTTTGATATGTGACCACAATAGGTTTTTAAAACCTTGCTTTCTAATTCTTTTTTTTTTTTTTTTTTTTTTGGCAGAGAGAGGGAGAGAGACAGCGAGAGAGGGAACACAAAGCAGGGGGAGTGGGAGAGGGAGAAGCAGGCTCCCCGCCAAGCAAGGAGCCCGATGCAGGGTTAGGGTTAGGGGACCCTGGGACCATGACCTGAGCCAAAGGCAGACGCTTAAGGACTGAGCCACCCAGGCGCCCCTAAAACCTTGCTTTCTAATTCTTAACCACAGAGTCACAAAGAGGAGAATGAACTGTAGGACTTCCAACAAAGCAGCATGACAGAGAAAAAGCAGATAGAATTAACTCTACAGCAAAGCAGACATGAAAGACCAAGAGAGAATAACTTTGAACTCAGCAATTTATTTTAATTTCTTTTAACCTAACACTGAGGAGAAGTCAGCGAGGGGTGGGGGTGGGGGGGAGAGCGTGGGGAAAGAAACCATGAGTGATGAGTTCTGATTGTGTAACCCATGTCTTGATATAAATCATATAGGACCACTGAACTGAGCACATTAATAAAACATTCCCTTCAATTTCTGGAGTGCATGGAAACATGAAAATCTTCAGAATGATAAATAAAACAGACTACTTGAGCAGAAAAAAAAATCAACACAATAGTTATATCTACTGCTGTAAAGTTCTTAGTTATCTCCACAGTTTTTACACTTGTAACAGGAAAACCAAGTCACCGATATATCTTGACTTCATGCCAGAAGACAAATGAGTACAACATTATGTTAATAATCAAGGAAAGAGGTTGGGTATTGATATTGACTGAGAAGTTATTTGTTAAAATTGTTTTCTCTAATGCCATTGTTTAATAATGTTCACTGTTTATATGAGAAATTTCAATAATGCCACTGTTTATATAAGAAATTGAGTTATACATAGCCAAATGAGATGGAGATTTTCTAGTAGACCTGATACATTTTAGAGTATCCTGCTTAAGTCTCTAGAATGTACTATGGATCTGTTCCTTTGTACAGCATTTATGGAAATTCTCATAAGGGGAAAGTTTCTCAAAAAGTATAGATAAATCAAAATTGCTTTTTATATAGAAAAAGCACCTTGGTCATCTCCTGCCAGTACAATATGTTTTGAGTTGGAATTTTACCTTATTTGAAGTAAGCTCATCATTTTATATTCATTGGAATTCTGAGCTCCAACTGGTTGAGTTAGCCATTTACCCCTAGGTATAATGGACAGGTTTAAAATACAGGGTACGAGTAAAAATACAGGATTCTCAGTTAAATTTGAATATCAGATAAACAGCATATAAATGTTTTAGTATAAGTATGCCACAAACAGTATTTGGGACATATTTATACCAAAAAAATGTTAATTTTTATCTGAAATTCAGATTTCACCAGGCATTCCCTATTTGGCCTGACAACCCTATCCCTCTGACAGGATACAATTCCTGTGTCCACCCTAGAGATATGCAACCAAATATGTTCCTTTTTTTAAATATAAATTCGATGATCTTAGGATTATAATAGTTTTACTCGCAAACTTATGGTAAGTTTGATTACACTGCAGTTTATCTTCCTTGTAAGATAAGGATGTTCATTTATAGACTTTAAAAATAGGACACATCTGCATGGCAACTTAAACTATCATAACTGAAAATATTATTAAATTTTACATATTCAAGTGATAAGCTTCTAGTTAGATGAACATAGTGGTAGACATTATTTAACAAAAATGATACAGATTTTCCAGGGCAGGAAATTATCAGAGTCAAATATGTTGGCCTAAAAAAGACCTTTATTTTAACTTTATGCATTTGAGTATTGATGTATCTCCATTGGTATGAAATATATTCTTAGATTTTGGATCAAACTGCAAAATTTAGTACCTTGTTTTAGGAACCAAGCTTATCTGCAACTGAAGTGGCTAGAAGGATACCATGTATGGCTCTAGAGCAGGATTTTGAACAGCACTCTCAACAGCCTAAAAATGTCACCCTTGGGAGGATTAATGTTTATTGAAGTATGTGTCCACATGGCTTTACATTTACATCTTATCATAGCTTGGCAGCTAAAAAATTGAGATCTCAAAGCTGTTTTCTTTTTCAGTGTCCTATATAATATCAAGTTCGCTCTCCAAACTTGAAGACTGACAATGTTTTCAGAGTGAATTGAAAAAATTAAAAAGACAAAGCCTTTTATTTTAAAAATACATATTGTTTTAGAAGAACAACAAATAATTTAGTAGTACACCTCCCTTGAAACTTATAGTTAATTCTGCTCTGCAGGAGTCTGTATTTTGCGAAAACATTAGGATGGCTTATATCAGGTATATCCTATAACAATGTGAAACATTTAGAGCCTTCAAGGTTTTTAGATACATTTCTGTTGTGTTTTTTAAACAGGATGTCATCAGATGACTTTTCACAGAATTTCCCATATGAATATTAATATCTGGCCATCTATAACTACAATTATTTTTTATAATTGAGAAGACATAATAAATTAATAAACATCTTGTCTAGATATTTCTTAAATAGAAATACTTTTTCAGTGTAATAGCTTAAAGGATAGAATATAACTGTAGTTGTTCTGAACAGAATTAGATACTTTATTTTTATCATCTGTTGGGAAAAAAAATGAGTACCTGTCAGATATTTCCAATGACAGTAATTTGAAAATAGTCAAAGTTATGTACACAATCATGCTGTGGGCAAAACTATAGCAAGTTCTCGTTGACAGCTGTATGGTTTGAAGATTAGATGCTCTACAGTAATTCCTGTAATTTTCTGTAAGTAGTATAACAAACTTGGCATTTATTTATCTTCTAGATGAAATGAATGATCATCAAAGTACCCTCTCCTACATCCTGATTAACCCGTCTCCAGATACCAGACTAGAGCTGAACGATGTTGTGTAAGTTGATCTCCTATTTCACATAAGGCATTTATTTTTAGAAAACCAGGGACCATTAAAGTCCCTTATTTCTTGTTTCATAAATGCTTATAAACTCCAAGTCTAATTTTTATGTTCAATAAATAAATGCATTTTATGTATTTCTCTGTGTAATACTGTAAAAAAAAAACGCATTGTAGAATTGTAGAGGTATAAAAGAAGAAAATAGCAGCAGGAATTCTGTATTCTGTGAGCTCATATATATTTGGAGAAATAAGAGAAAACATGCAGAATAATAAAAGAACAGCTCAGAGGCAAACCTGAAATACTCCACATTATCTAGTTCTAAATATCTTAGTGTTCCCAAAAGCTCTAAGTAAAATAAGTCAAAACGCTTACTAGGAAAATGTCTATGGTAGTAACTTGGTTAATCAAAAACTCTGTGCCATGCATGTACAATTGCATTAGTGTTTCCTTAAAAGTGTGATATAGAGATAAGACATTTTTCCTGATTTCAAAGTCTTACACTCTAATTAACAAAATACAATTTAAACATAAAAAATTTAATAGCAATATATAATATGACTTTTTTACTAATGAATTAAGCATCAACTGAGTGGAACAGTGCTTTTCTAATTTCAAAGAGGAAGACATTATTGTGAGTTACAGTGATTACAGAGGATATAAGGATTTGAACTAGACTTTGAAAAGTAGATAAGATTTGTGTAGGTGGAGAGCACAGGACATTCCAGAACAGGGAAATGGCTAGAGAAAATGTACTAAGTGGGGATTGCATAATGTGCTTCATTTGGCAATACTACAGAGTCCAGTTTGACCAGAGTAAAAAAGCTTTGTATTACTAGCATGTCTGTTGTTCACTAAACATAATATTGGAAACGTGTATTAAAACTGACTCTGGAAGGACTTTAGATAACAAAATAAGGAGTTTAAACTCAGTTTAAACCTTATAGGCAATGGGAGGTACTTCGATATATGAAGAAGAAAGTAGCGAGATTTTAGAAAAGGCATTTTGACCGTTAATGGTGTAAGCCTAGGGGAGAAATATCTAATACGGATTTGCCCTTGAGGTCCATGGTCCTGAGGCGGAGCAGGATCAAGAGCTGCTGAGCTAAGGTAGCTAATTCCAGATTGCATTACTGAAATAATACAAATACCAAAGATCCAAAAGTTTTGGTGGGTGTGAGGTCAACAGGATGTGTTTGTATCTATAATCAGGAAAATCAGGAATAAAGTCAGAGACTAAGAGGACTGAGAATATTCTGTGATGCAGAGTATAAGATGGATCCATGCAAGTGGTTTAGAACTAAAGCTAGTAATATGCCAAGAATTAGAAGGCTACCTTTATATATTTTGTGGGAGGTTTTGCCTGGGATGGAAAGGTTATATATATATATTTTAAAGAGCATTGCAAGAAGTAGAATTTATTGGCAGGATGGATTAAAGTTGAAATAGGCATGAAAATAGGGAAACCAGTTAAATTGCTGTTAGGAAAGTATGAGGAAGATAAGAATCTCTCATAGCATTAGGATAATGGATTGTAAAGGGAGGCTTCTATGTAGATACACTTAGGAAGGCAAAGAGTAAGACTTGTCATTGGTGTGGGAATTGGAAAAGAAGAAGTCTAACATGGCTTTAAGATTTCAATACTATAGAGAACCCAGAAGTGGACCCACAACTATATGGTCAACTATCTTTGACAAAGCAGGAAAGAATGTCCAATGGAAAAAAAGACAGTTTCTTCAACAAATGGTGTTGGGAAAACTGGACAGCAACATGCAGAAGAATGAAACTGGACCACTTTCTTACACCATCCACAAAAATAAATTCAAAATGGATGAAAGACCTAAATGTGAGACAGGAAACCATCAAAATCCTACAGGAGAACACAGGCAGCAACCTCTTTGACCTCAGCCCATAGCAACTTCTTATTAGACATGTCACTGGAGGCAAGGGAAACAAAAGCAAAAATGAACTATTTATTGGGACTTCATCAAGATAAAAAGCTTCTGCACAGCGAAGGAAACAATCAACAAAACTAAAAGGTGACAATGGGAGAAGATATTTGCAAATGGCATATCTCATAAAGGGTTCCAAAATCTATAAAGAACTTACAAAACTCAATACCCAAAAAACAAATAATCCAGTTAAGAAAGGGGCAGAAAACATGAAGTAATGCTTTTCCAAAAAAAACATCCAAATAGCTAACAGATAACACGAAAAGATGCTCAAAATCACTCATCATCAGGGAAATACAAATCAAATACAAATCAAATACAAAAGATAAGATGATGAGATACCACCTCACACCTGTCAGAATGGCTAAAATTAACAACACAAGAAACAACAGGTGTGGGCAAAGATGTGGAGACAGGGGAATCTCTTGCACTATTGGTGGGAATGTAAACTGGTGCAGCCACTCTGGAAAACAGTATGGAGGTTCCTCAAAAAGTTGAAAGTAGAACTACCCTACGCTCCAGCAATTGCACTACTAGATATTTACCCAAGGGTACAAAATACAGATTCAAAGGGGTACATGCACCCCGATGTTTATAGCAGTATTATCAACAATAACCAAACTATGGAGAGCCCAAATGTCCATCAACTGATGAACAGATAAAGAAGATATATATATAATGGAATATTATTCAGCCATCAAAAGGAATGAAATCTTGCCATTTGCAACGATGTGGATAGAGCCAGAGTGTATTATGCTAAGTGAAATAAGTCAGCCAGAGAAAGACAAATACCATATGATCTCACTCATATGTGGAATTTAAGAAAGAAAACAGATGAACATATGGGAAGGGGGGAAAGAAAAAAAGGAGAGAGTGAAACAAGCCATTAGTGACTTTTAATGATAGAGAACAAACAGGGTTGATGGATGGAGGTGGGTGGGGGATGGGCTAGATGGTGATGGGCATTAGAGGGCGTTGTTGTGATGAGCATTGGGTGTTGTATGTAAGCGATGAATCAGTGAATTCTACTCCAGAAACCAATATTACACTGTATATTAACTAACAAAATTTTTAAAAATTTCAATTCTATGTGATGGCCAAATAAATAAATAAATGCTGGTTCACTGAAGCAAATCAGAATAGGGAGGCAGTTTTCTAGGAAGAAAAGGGGAATTTTTGGCTGTGGAAAAAAAGAAATGATGAGTTTTCTATTATGAATAAATTTGATATGAACATCCAAAAAAAAAAAAAAGATGGTGAGGTAGAGTTTAGATACATGTCTAGAAAGCATATAGAAATACAGTACTGGAGCTTTGAAGAGAAGCTAGTTATGTAGAAAATATTGATTTTTCATCTTCCAGATGAACAAAACTAAAAAAAAAAAAGAATGATTTTACGGTAGAAAGATAAGTATGTTTCAAAAACTTCATAGGAAAATACCTCAGCAGGAATAACTTTAACCCAAAATCAGTGTGAAAACAATTTATAATGCACCTCAAATACAACTAATTAGTATAATGCTTTATATTGCCATCTGATAATTCTGGTTAGAATATTAGAGCTTTAGGGAATGAGATTCATGATAATTTCACCTGCTTGAATTCTTTTGTGTGTATGTGTGTGTTATTGGTACATAGCATTATTTTCTTTTTTTAAATTTTATTTTATTATGTTATGTTAATCATCATACATTACATCATTAGTTTTTGGTGTAGTGTTCCATGGTTCATTGTTTGCGTATAACACCCAGTGCTCCGTGCAATATGTGCACTCCTTAATACCCATCACCAGGCTAACTCATCCCCCCACCACCTCCCCTCTAGAACCCTCAGTTTGTTTCTCAGAGTCCATAGTCTCTCATGGTTCGTCTCCCCCCTCCGATTCCCCCCCTTCATTTTTCCCTTTCTACTATCTTCTTTTTTTTTTAACAAATAATGTATTATTTGTTTCAGAGGTACAGATCTGTGATTCATCAGTCTTGCACAATTCACAGTGCTCACCATAGCACATACCCTCCCCAATGTCTATCACCCAGCCACCCCATCCCTCCCACCCCCCACCACTCCAGCAACCCTCAGTTTGTTTCCTGAGATTAAGAATTCCTCATATCAGTGAGATCATATTATGCAACCATCAAAAAAACATGAAAGCTTGCCATTTACAATGACGTGGATGGAACTAGAAGGTATTATGCTAAGCGAAAAAAGTCAATCAGAGAAAGACAAGTATCATATGATCTCACCTGCTTAAATTCTTAAGGCAGCTGTCAAAAATTATGTCCAGTGGTGATGTTGAATTTGTGGAGGACTTTAAGTTACATGAAAATATTTATGATGCATTGGCATTTAACTGCCCATCCTGGAGACTTCACTTTGTATATTACTATAATAAAACAAACTGCTCTGTTTTTCTTGCATCCATATTTATACATGTCTTCCTTCCTTTAAACCTACAAAATTGGGCAATTTTTATTAATTTTCCATCCTCTCTATAATCCCAACCTTCTTATGCCTCCTTTTCAAAGTAGTAATAATTATATTGATTATGTAGTTTTTTAAAAGATTTATTTATTTATTTTAGAGAGAGAGAGCGTGTGGAAGGAGGGGCAGAGGGAGAGAATCTCCAGCAGACTCCCTGCTGATCATGGAGCCTGACACGGGGCTTGATCCCATGACCCATGAGATCATGACCTGAACCAAAACCAAGAGTTGGACACCCACCATCTGAGCCACCCAGGCACCCCGATTCATAGTGTGTTTTAGGGAGTTATGCTTACCTTATTCATATTTCATAATAAATTATAAACTTATGAACCTAATATAATTATTTCCCATGATTATTTTTGATGGAATGGAAAGATATTGTTAACCTTTTGAGTCTATAAACATGTCCTTTCATTGAATAGATGTTTATAATTTGAAATAATTCCCTCCAAATTTAAACTTACAAATAAAATATGTATGTTACAATATGTATTTTACATGTAAAATAAACATGATATTTTCTGCCTTGTGGATACTCTTATTTTTTTATTTGTTTAAAGCTAAAACATCAGCTTGACTGCTATAAAAAAACCTTTTTTTTTTTTTTTTGCAATGATCTGTATTTGTGGCCATTGAAATAATTAAGTTTTACTATAACTGGAGCAATGATAAATATCACGAAAAAAAAAAGCCTACTGTGACAAGTAGTACATAAATACATATTTAAGAAACTATTTTATTAGACTCATAGGTTTAGTAGTGATAATAAAGAAAGCAACTTTTGCAGCTATATCAATGAATTTGGGGGTAATAGATTATATCATACCTTTTGGTTTTCTAAAAAATTTCTTTCAAAAGTTCATTTTAAATAAAGGGGCAACTTTAATTTGATTCAAAGACTAATAAATAACTAGGTGATTGGTGTTAAACAGCTTAACATTCTTGAAAAAAATGAAAATCAAAATACAAAGTATCAAATTTTGTGGGATGCAGCAAAAGCAGTTCTAAAGGTAATAGCAATAAATGCATATATTAAGAAATTAAAAAGATCTCAAATAAACAACCTAACTTTACATCTAAAGGAACTAGAACAAGAAGAACAAACAATGCCCAAAGTTAACAGAAGGAAAGAAATAATAAGTCAGAACAAGGGGTTCCTGGGTGGCACAGTCAGTTAAGCCACTGACTCTTGGTTTTGGCTCAGGTCATGATCTCAGGGTCATGAGATCAAGCCCCATCTTGGGCTCCTCACTCAGTATGGAGTCTGCTTAAGACTCTTTCCCTCTCCCTCTGCCCCTCCCCCTGCCAATAAATAATCTTTAAGAAAAAACTGAGAATGAAAATAAATGAAATAGAGACTAGAAAAATAATAGAAAGGATCAATGAAACTAAAAGCTAGTTTTTTGAAAAGATAAAGCTGACAAATCTGTAAGTAAAAATAAATTTGCCATATGATCCAGCAATTCCACTTCTGGGTATATTATCCAAAGGAAATGAAAACAGGATTTTGTTGAGACATATGTACACTCATGTATATTGCAGCATTATTCACAATAATAGATACAGAAACAACTCAAATGCCCATCAGTGGATGAATAAATAAGAAAGATGTGGTTATTATACATAGTGGATATTATTCAGCCACGAGTAAGGAAGATATCCTGCTGTTTGCAACAACATAGATGGACTTTGAGCACATTATGGGAAGTGAGGTGTCAGAGAAAGACAAGTACTGACTGATACCATTTATATATGGAATCCAAAAAAAAGTCAAACCCATAAAAAAATAGGTGGTTACCAGGGGATTGGGAGGTGGGGGATTAAGATTGATGGTGTTTAAGGGTCCAAGCTTATAACAAGAAATAAAGATAGAGATCTAATGCATAGTATAATGAATATAGTTAATAATAACGTACTATAATAATGTAATATGATGAATATTATTTCAAGGGCAATCATATTAAAATATATAAATGTATCGGGGCACCTGGGTGGCTCAGATGGTTAAGCGTCTGCCTTCAGCTCAGGGCATGATCTCAGGGTCCTGGGATCGAGCCCCATATCAGGCTCCTGGCTCAGTGAGGAGTTTGCTTCTCCCTCTCCCTCTGCCTCTCTCCCCTGCTCATATTCCCTCTCTCTCTATCTCTCTCTCTGTCACATGAATAAAAAAAAAATTAAAAAAATATATAAATGTATCAAAGTAACATGTTGTACATCTTTAATTTACAAATTGGAACATGTTCAATTTATCAAATAAAAAGTGCTTAATGTTCACATTAGTTTTCTTCATCAATCTACAATGCTAGTGATATTTAAAGTAATTATAAAGCAGTGTGCATAGACAACAATACCCATTTAAGGATTCAAGGACATTAATTCCACCTTTTATTTGATCAGAGAAAATAGACTGTAGTGCTTTAATTTGCCTTTTCTCATTTTCATTAAGGAACATATTTTATGAATAATTTTCCTTTAGTTTTTAAGAGGAAAAGTACAATCTTCATTAGAGTTCTCCCTTTAAATTAGGTTTTCTGCTTATTTTTTCTATCTCCCAAATTATTATAAAACTATGAATTCCTAATTTCATTTGCATCTGAAACAAGGCTTTGTTCAAATGCTGCATTACATGCATTTACTTTCCTCCTCTCTCAGCAAACTGTCAGTGGCTTTCCACTGCCTTTGGAACAGAAATCGAACCTACTTTATCCTGAAACTTAAAGTCTTTCGTTAGCTGTTTTCTACTTTTCTTCCTGAATTTACGTTCCACTATTTCCTGGTTTAACCATTCTCCCAAGTCAAACTCATTTTCTAAAGAGATCAGGAGCAAGCTTAGAGAGAGAAGCTCAACTCAACCTTCTCAGTAAAGTATTCCCTAATTCTCGTTGTTTTTTTTTTTTTTTTTTTGTCTTCCTGTGATGTTTGGAATTTATTTTTATTGTTTATATCTGCTTTTTAAATTAAACTCTACTAATCTTGTGCAGGACAGCGGTTAGGGTTTGTGACTTTTTGTATTCCCAGTTCCCAACACAGTATTCCAGAGAAGCTCAGGAAGTGGAAGCTCATGTCATATAGAGTCTGAAGTAAAACATCTCTCTTAAAACAAATTTTAACATTATTGAAATGTATGAGTTTGGCGGATGAACATTTTCCCATTTACCAGTAGAACGAATTAAGAATCATTTTTTATTCTTTTTTTTTTTTAAAGATTTTATTTATTTATTTGACAGAGAGAGACAGCGAGAGAGGGAACACAAGCAGGGGAGTGGGAGAGGGAGAAGCAGGCTTCCCACCGAGCAGGGAGCCCGATGCGGGGCTCGATCCCAGGACTCCGGGATCATGACCTGAGCCGAAGGCAGCCGCTCAACCAACTGAGCCACCCAGGCGCCCCATTAATTTTTATTCTTTTGTATGATTGCTCACCGTTGCAGAACCTGAATTTTAGATTAATTTCTAGATAATTAAAAGGTTATCTCTGCATATTATTCTTCAGAGCATGTATCAAATGACTACTTTTTTAGAATCCTGAAATATATAAATTAAAAAGACTATAGAAATTATTTAGATCAGATTTATTTATGAATGATAAAAGACTAAGAGCAGTTAAGTAATAGAAGGATCATAGCTGAAATTTAGGTCTCCTTGTTAGAAAAATAGCCAAAGAAAGGGATGATAAATCAACAGGATAGTAAAGTAAAACATAAAGTTTTGATAAGATGAAGGTGGTGAAACAGACCATAACTAAAAAATAATAATTCTTGATTCATCAGCATACATCATCATAATCTGCTTAGGTATAGAAACAAGACAAGTCCTGCCAAATTGTATAGGCCAAGTAAAAAGTGAATCCTTCTACCGGTGCTATGCATAGACACAGTTTAGATTACCTAAAAGCTAAATACGTTTGAAGCAGCAGTCTAAGGTGTAAGTGTGAATTAGTTTTGCCTTTATTTACTATTATAGTTATTTGCTTTGTTTTCTTTTCCTAGATACTTAATCCGACCAGATCCACTGGCATACCTTCCAAACAGTGAGCCCAGTCGAAAAAACAGCATCTGCAATGCCGTGGCTCAAGACTCTCGGGAGGAAACTCAGCTTTGATAAAAGGAAAATAAGAGACCCTTTTTCCCTACAAAAATCTTGCTTGAAACCACTCTAAATCTTAGGGGAAGAATGAGTGGTGCTGGCATGAAAGAAACATGATCAGAATATATTCAGTTCTCTCGTATTAAAAGCAATCTATTCTCTTAGAAGTCTAGATTATTTTGAAATTTAAAGTATTGCTTATCGGTACTCCTCCTATTAATCTGAAAGACATCAATGGAATGATTTTAAAAACCTAAATTAAAACCAAAAATTTAAATCGGGTATTTGTTTGACAATAATCCAAACTGTACGAAGCTAATTTTTAAAAGTATTAAGGTTTTATGAAAGTAAACAGAATATCCAACTATATTTGGTGCATCACAATGGACATAGAAGATTGTGGCTCCTCTTAAAAATTAAAGTCATATTATATTCTTTAAACTTGCCGTTTTATAAAATTGAGTTCATCATAAATGTCTAGCATCTACACAGAGATTAACCAACAAACTTGTGTGGCTGACTTTTGTGTAAGACTCATAGTTTGCTTTAGAGTATAAATCTTTAAATCATTTTAACCTTTTTTGTTGCCTTTTCATATGATATCATATTCATTTTAGAATTTGAGATGTTCACAGCATGTTTTAGAACAGTGAGGAAGCCAAAACAAACAAAAAAATATCAAGTACCTGAACTTTTTGCTAACTTTATGTCTGACACACATTGTATGCCAAGAAAAGTGTTAAAAAGCAAATATTTATTATTCTCCTAAAAGAATGCCTAACAGAGAAAATACTAAAAACACATATGTTGACTTAAATTGAAGTCAAGAATTAAAACATTAACTGGTTTTCATTAGGCTCTTGAGCTTTAACATTTTCATAATCTATATAGTGTATTTCATTAGAAAGAGACTTTAAAATTCAAACAGGCAAAATTATACCTTTTATGGAATATAAGGACATTCCAAAACATTAAAAGTCCTCCTCTATGCTTTAGTATTGAAATACTCACACGCAAAACAATGGTATGTTAAAAAATTTGATCTAATTTTGAAAAATCATCTGTAGGACATAGGTTTTAACACTGTGAGGAAAAAACATGTAGTGAAGATAGGTAGTTTTTGCCATTGAAATTTAATATAAATCATGAAGAATTTTACAGTTATAAATTAAATATAAATTGACCCTTGGTGTTATTTTATTGCTTTATTCCCCTTCAGAAATAGACTGAAAAGCACAAGAGCAGAGTTTGCCTTGTAGTTGGAATGTGTTAAGGTATTCCCATGAGAGAGATATTGATAAATTTAAAAAGATATTTTTCCTCTAATTTTGTATTTTAAAAAATTTCTGGCCTTGACATTGAATTTTAATTTCACAAAAAATTGGACATATAAGATTAGGAAGAGACATTTTCTTCTTCCTTTTCACAAAGAAGCAGATAGGTTGGAAAGTCAGTAGAAGAATTAAAAAAAAAAAAAACATAGATAAAAAAAGCCTAAAATTCCCCAAATAATTCTATGGAAATGAAAATGTAAAACGTAACATGTGAAATTATAGCTTGATAGCCATTGTATAATTTGGCTTAGAGAAGATTTGTTATTGTTGTTTTTTAGTATTTTTTAGTATTTTTAGTATTTTCCATTACTCTCATTTTAGAATAACAAAAACACCAAGAATGTCCCCTAAAACAGGGAAAGCCTATCGTTAACTTTCTTTTTTTTTTTTTTTAAAGATTTTATTTATTTGACAGAGAGAGACACAGGGAGAGAGGGAACACAAGCAGGGGGAGTAGGAGAGGGAGAAGCAGGCTCCCTGCTAAGCAGGGAGCCCGATGCGGGGCTCGATCCCAGGACCCTGGGATCATGACCTGAGCCGAAGGCAGACGCTTAATGACTAAGCCACCCAGGCACCCCTATCGTTAACTTTCTTTAATCAGTCAGGGAAGTAGAGAATTTATAACAAGTTACTTAAAATTGGAAGCGGACCTTAAAACGAAGATTGTATGCATATTCATGCATGTATGTTGTAGACACGTGAAATATATTTGGCAAACTTATATATTCATCTGTAAATTATTCAAACTAAAGGCAGAATTGAACTAATATATGTAATGGAGAACAATAATGAGTTTAATTAATTTATTTTATATTTGACATCAATTATCAAATGTGATATTTCTTTGAGTTGCCATTTCATTACTCCGTTATAGTTATTTTTAGGAATAAATGTAAGATTTTATGAATATTCTATTTCCCCAGGAGATCTCAAGTTTAATATTTTTGCATTTTGACCATTGTCAAGACTAGGACTCTAAGCTAGGACATGACTATATTTCCTATAAAACAAAAGTTTTGTTTCATAAATTTTACAATAATTATTTTTGATTATGAACATTAGTCCAAATTTAATAATTGACACAATTCGTAACAGCTTGCTATAATAATGATAGTTTATTAGTTTTTCTGTTATTTAAAGCATAAAAATGCTTCTAAAAGCCTTTTAACGAACTGTTGCCTTTTTAAAATACTTGCACACAAAAATAAAACATAAAGTCAGTAACAGTCCTTGTAATCCTATGGGAATCGGTTCTGTTTATTGTCTATGTACCATTTTGCTACCAGTTACATTGAATCGCTTAAAATAAATAATAAAAATTATTTCTGATGGTGAAAACCCTTGGTGCTTTTTGCCAAAACTTCAATTGTTTAACCAATTATGTTTTGAAACTACAAAACTCCTTTTGTCACTTCTATATAAAGCAATATAAACATGAAGAAACACCAACATGAACAATGAAGGTCATCTCACTGGAAAAGATAGCCATAAAAAACCTGTTGAATCACTTCTTAACGTAATAGTTTCTGAATAACTATGTGGTAGGAAAAGAGGAGGGAGGAAGGGTCAGGGAGAATGGAGGTAGTGAAGAAGTGAACAAAGGGAAGGGAGGGAAAAGCAGAAAAGAAAAGGAAGGTGGAAAAGAACGAATGTATGTGCTAGAAGAGAAATATTTTTTTATGAAACAGATACACTAATTTAAAGACCAAATACACTAAAGACCAGAAAAGCACTGGCTAGATAATATATAATTTTAAATGCAAAGATAGACTTTTGGCTCCAGGGAAATGGAGCCTATTCCTCCTAAGTACAGATACAAACTCTAGATATTATTTATCAAACAAGCATCAGAAGACTGAAAAGTGAAAAGAAGAAGGAAGACAGACCAGGAAACTGGGTCTTTCAGAGCAGCATGGTGGTGAGTTCCCTGGGGTTTTTTGTTGCCTCCTAGGTAGCCTGCTCTGCATATTAGGAAATGCCAAGGAGCACGGACAAAATGTCCCAGAAATAACCCGCTCTCTCCGTGCAAGGTACTGACTCGTGCAGCGGGTGCAGCTTCCAGCACAGACTTCTGATGCGCCTGCCCTTCTCCAGTCAACCTCCCCAGGGGCCAGGAGCCCCCCTCAACACCCCCTCAGATACTGTTGTCCTTGAATGCCTCCTGTGAGACCATTCCCCATGAACGACTCTCCCCACATCTCCAGCAGGTTCTGCCAGTGCCGGTACCACAGTGACTTTCTGCAATTCTGTGGGCCACAGCTGTGACCTCTCTAGCAGCCTTGAGTTCAGTCCCAGGGTCTCCTCGTGGGGCACTCTGTCTCAGCCCTGATAACGACTCCCGTTCCATACGGCCGCTGTTGCCATATTATTTTCAGTTCTCTTTACTTATTATTGACCCATCTGTCATTACTGCAAAGCTCTGCTACAGCTAATAATTCTCTACATTAAACTTTGTCTAAATCACTGTGTGGTTTCTTTCTCTAGATTGAATCCTGGCTGAGACACGACACACAAATCAGCCCTTCTTCGATCTGATTAAATCTGTGATAATGTTGATACCAAATTTCAAGGACTGCAATTTAAAGGACAGATTTTGGGAACATTCAACAAATTAAGTAGCACCTGCTGGGGAACTTTTAAGACAGACCATGCTTGGGGCGCCTGGGTGGCTCAGTTGGTTAAGCACCTGCCTTGGCTCAGGTCATGATCCCAGGGTCCTGAGATGGAGTCCCACGTGGGATCAAGCCCCCAGTCGGGCTCCCTGCTCAGCGGGGAGTCTGCTTATGCCCCTCCTTCTGCCCCTTCCCCCCACTCCTGCGCTCTCTCTCTAATAAATAAATAAAATATTTTAAAAAATAAGACAGACCATGCTCATCCTGCGGATTATTAGACCACTTTATATCATTTTGCTCTTCTCTGCTTTTTTTTTTTTTAATAAGACTGCTCTCCAAGCTATTTTATTTGGAGGAACATGTCAGCTTTAATTATTGTGGATCAATGTAATATTATACCAAATTGTCCTAAAAGTATAGTTATTTGGCTTATAATTAAAGTCTGTGTTCTATCTTACTACACAATAGAATTATATTATTTATATCTAAAAATGTTTCAATAGAAACAAAATAATGATCTGTCTTCCTAAGTATAAATATAGCAGAGATCTTTAACAAATTGTACTGTAATTTAGTCTCACTCTGAAGAAATTTATAGTTCTACACAGAGATTTATATTCCCATTTCTACCATATACAAAATAGGTTTCATTTCATGTGATACCAGGCCAGATATCTTTGCATTTGCAAGTTAAATACAATTCAGACAGGAAACATTCCTAAATTTACAGACATCATTCCCTGATCTGTATGTTATTAATATTCGTATAGAATAAGAAAGTTTAAAATGGTCTTGGAACACGAGCATTTATTTTCTTCTCTGAAAACTCTCAGCTCGCCAAAGACAGGGCTATGAGATGTTATTACTAGACCTGTGGTAAGTACTGAAGTTGAAGTTTATAAATACAGTGCTTAGTCTTACAGGACACAAATAAATTATATAATGGCTAAAGTAATCATTTTTAACTTGTATTTTTTAATACTGATGATTGCCATATGTCAAAAATTATATCATTATGCATCAAATGTATTGGATTCTAAATTTGAATGGAGACCAGAGAATGAAACCCACAAAAAAATCTGTCAATCTATTAGTCTTAGTCCATTTGGGCTGCAAGAACAAAAATACCATAGACTGGGTGGCTTAACAAACATTTCTTTTTCACAGTACTGGAGGCTAAGAAGTCTAAGATCAAGACATCAGCAGATTCAACGTTTGGTGAGGACCTGCTTCCTGGTTTATAAATGGCTTTCTTCTTGGATCACCACATGGCAGAAAGTGGAGAGAAGCAAACTTTCTTGGGACTCTTATAAGGGCCTGAATCCTATTTATGAGAATTCTTCCCTCATGATCTCATCAAATCTTAATTTCCTCCTAAAGACTTCAGCTCTTAATGTCATCACATTGGGGGCTAGGGTTTCAGCATATGAGTTTGCGGGGTGGGGGGATATAAACATTTGGTCTATAACATTCTGTCCCTGTCCCCATCCCCCAAATTCACAGTTTTTTTCACATGCAAAATACATTCATTGCATCCCACAATTTCCAAAACTCTCAACTTGTTTCAGCATCAACTCTAAAGTCTAAAGTCCAAAATCTTATCTAAATACTATCTAAATCAGACATGGATGACACCCAAAGTACAATTTATTTACTTACTGTTTTAGTCTGCTTGGGCTGTTTTAATAAAATACAATAGACTGGGGGTTTTAAATAACAGAGAGTTATTTCTCACGGTTCTGGAGGCTGGGAAGTCCAAGATCAAGGCAGATTTGTTTGGTGTTTGGTGAGAGCCCACTGCCTGGTTTGCAGGTGGCTGTCTTGGGGTACACCCAAATGGCAGAGAGTAGAGAGAAGCAAGCTCTCTCAAACCCTTTTAAGGGCATTAATCCCATTCTTGAAGCTTCACCTTCATGACTTCATCTAACCCTAATTATCTCCCAAAGGCACCTAACATCATTACACTGGAGGGTATGATTTCAAAATGCAGATTTGAGGGAGACACAAATATTTAGTCTATACTGGTCATAAGATCTCACAAGGAAACTGGAATTTTGTGATACATATTTGGCAGGACAGGTTTGGCTAAACTGCAGTAATGCATAAACACCATAATCTCAGGGCTTAATATAATAAAAGACTATTTTAATCTAGAATAATGCCCAATGAAGAAAATGACCTTAAGTTTTAGGTTAAAGATTTTATAAATATATATTCGTTGGAAAAATATACATTTCCAGATCATTTAAGTAACGTAAATATAACAGAAATGGTTATTACCTTAACTAAGAATTCAAACTTGGACAGAAAAAGTTGAGAAAACTGTAATAATCTTGAAAAATACTTCAGTTTTCATGTTTTGCACCAACTAAGCTACAAATGATTTGATTTTGAAAATAGAATATCTTATGATCACTTTTTAATGAAAACTAATTGATTTTTAATGTTTTTGGCAAAAAGCATGCTGTGAAATGACTATGACATGACTGAAATTTCCACTGGAAAACATGTTGCTAAAAATAATTAAGTAGCTGTGCTTGATTTATTGTCTCTAACTAAAGGAGCAAAGTTCTTTGGTTTGAATTACTCAACGTCCTCCAACTTCGTGTGGGCAATCCTCATTTCTCACTTTAGTGAAATTAAGATTTATCCTTGACTAGGAAACAAGCTGCAATCCAATTTGAAGTAAGAGGAAGAGTAATCAGTTACCTCTGAGTCACTGTTATAAACGGAAAAGTCTAAATGAGCAGGGTAGAAGATGGTTCTTTGATCACTTAGAAATGTAAATATTCCAGGGCACATATTTTTAAAACAAGAAATCTGTTAAAACTTTTTTTTTTTACCTATTTACTAATATGCTTGTGATATTTATCAGATAGTACTAAAAGATAAAATCACTTTATAATCATTAAATAAAATGATTTTATTTCATTGAGTCCTTTTGGGGTCATGCTATCATTTTTTCTTATTTGTTGAAATATTGATACCCGTGTACTGCAAGTAAGAAACCATTAAAAGTGTATTATAAGAATCTGTAAGAGCAAAAGATTAGTATTTCAAAATAGTTTCTGTACTATTTGTAAAGTTTTTCTTAAATAGCCACTATTAAAAGATATTGACAAGCTCTGCCTGCCTTATAATTATTAGGTCTCAGAGCAATTTTTCAATATTAGAAGAATCAAACTTTCCTGACATCTTTCAATATTCCTTAACACTTTCCTTTTGTTTACCTCTTTATATAAAATAGCCACCAAAGCAATTACAAAACTCGTATAACTTTGACATAACTTAGTGAAGTAATTTAACATCTTTTTGTATCACAGAGAGAAGATGATCTTCATCTGAGTCCAAAATACAATTCTTTCTTTGTAACTCTTCCGATATCATTACAGAATAAACCTCAGGATGCAGATGATGATCAAGGGTAAGTCATTTGTTTTGTGTATAGGATATTGACCACTCTTATCTGTGTCATAATTGCCACATCTTGTATCCTGCTATGGTTCACTGTATCCACTTTCACAGACATAGCTCTCTTGCCCCGGGGCATGCAAGAAGCTGAATGGTGGGGCATTTTGACCTCCTAAAAACGTGGTTGGTCACCCAGCATCATCTCCCTGATCTCGTAACATGGCAGTATCTGTGTCCACTTCTTATCAATCTGATGCAAAGGGAGGATTGCATAAAGTCACAGAAGGCTCTGCTGAAGGGAGTTAAGTGTTGAGTTTGCTCATGGAGACAGTACTCATGCCAACTGGCTCGGTCAGAGGCTCCGAGGAGCAGGAAAATACTGGTAGCTGAGTGATGAAATTGGGAATGATTTTTTGTAGGAGAAAATTGCAATGGATTTAGACATCTTAAAATTATGTAGCGGTTGTATGTTGTTATGAACCGAAAAATGATCGACGTGAAGACTTTAGAAGTTCAGAAATAAATCTCTGTTGAAAATTGTTGAAAATACATATAGCCGATATGCCCATTGTTTATTACACCAATCAGACTGCCATTAGCTCACAGGTTACAAACACCAGGCTACTCTTTCATACTAGTACAAAAAAGAGATCCTCAAATGCTCAAGGGCAAGCCTGAGGCCCATCTTTGATTTTCTTCTTTTCCTTCATTACTCCTTCCCATCAGTTAATTTCTGAGTTCTGTTATTTCTTCCTCTTAAATAGCTCTCATATTCTACATCCTCACCAATTGTTTCTCATACCAAAGTACTCAGACACTAGCCTCTACCTGGACTACTCCAGAGAATGTGCCAAATGTGGCCCTCCCCCATTCTTTTCTACAAATTATGATCAGAAAGATTCTTCAAAAATTTAAATTGATTATTAGTTAAAATCACCCAGAGGCTTCTATTAGTCTTAGAATAGAGACCCAAATTAGCAGGCTTAATAGATACGATCTGACCCATGCCTTTACCTTTCAGCTCACTTCTCGTTCACTATGTTTCGGTTTTTCAAACATGTTACCCGCGTTCTGTGCCTTAGGCAAAAATTCTTAGATTCTTGCTCCAGAAAGTGCTTGTTTCTTGAAAATAAGATTATGAGCCAACAAAACAATGATCATAATTAACTGCCTATTCATCATTATTCACTTTAAGATTCTTTCTGTGCCCAACAATGCAAGTTTTATGTCATGAACTTTACAGAATCCCAGTCAGTTCTCTGCCTTGCAAAACCACCTTATAGCACCCAGCCCAGGCTTTAAAACTTGACTTTCTCCTTCTGAGACACTATTCAAGTTCTGGCAAGCCAGAATTCCCCTTTATTATAGTAAATCCGACATGTAAGTTTGCTCATTAAACATCAACATCGGGCACCTGGGTGGCTCAGTCGTTAAGCGTCTGCCTTCGGCTCAGGTCATGATCCCAGTGTGGGATCGGCCCCCGCATCGGGCTCCCTGCTCTGCAGGAAGCCTGCTTCTCCCTCTCCCACTCCCCCTGCTTGTGTTCCCTCTCTTACTATGTCTCTGTCTGTCAAATAAATAAAATCTTTAAAAAAAAACCAAAACATCAACATCAGCTTTTCTGGTGGACATTTTGGGAAGTCAAAAGCTGACACAACACACAAATTTTTTCTCCTTTACCTCCTCTATATGTTAGTTATGATATTACTTATAAGTATTTTCTTGGTTCTTTAGTATAACTTTAAGTAATATATAAAAGGTTTCATTTCTTAATGTACCAAATTCAATGCTTTTGAATCCCCATTAATAAAGACTGAAGATTCCTCATTAATAAAGACATAGAAATAAATGCATATACATATTTTCCCATTTACTCTTTTAAATTTTTATTTTGAAATTGGTTAGTATTTATAGCATTTATCTTCCTGCAGTTGTTTAATCTCATTTTGGGAGTAAATCCTTATTGCCAGTGAGTAAAATCCCTTTACCATGGTTTTTCTGATCAGCACTTGATTTTTCAAATGTAAAATATATGTATTTGACCTCTCTGCCCACATCTTTCAGTGAGTCTCATTGTTACTCTTACATGTATGAGAATGTCTGCTATTGGCTTTAGATTTGAATGACAGCTTTGGTGGATTTTATAATAAACATTCTTGCATTGCTCTTTATTTTCCTCTGGACTGTGTGGAAATTGCTCTATGGCATTTTGGCGTTAGATGTGCCAATGGAAAATATCTGGAAGCCTGGGGCTACCCTGATAAGATTTTTAATCTTTATTTGCAAGGGACATGTTATTTCCGCTAGGATATTTAAAAAAAATCCTTTATCCTTGAAGTTCAGTAACTTCATTAGCATATGTCCGGGTATTTATTTTTCTGTGTCAATTTCTTTTTTTCTTTTCTCTCTCTCTCTGTTTTTTAACAAAACACTGTATGCTCTGTCAATCGGCAGATTTTCTTTCCTTTCTTTTAGAGAAAACATTGTATTACCTAATGAATACTTCTACCTGTTCTATTTTTATTATTTTTATTTGTTCTATTCTCTTCTTTTAAGGAATGACATTATTCTTATGTAAGCGTCTTTTCTGTCATGTATTCTACTTTTTTCTCTCTCTTACAAGGTTAATTTCTTTACAATTTTCCTCTGCATTCAAAATGATTTTCTTAGACTTTCTTCTAGGTTACTAATTTAGTCTCTAATTTTGTCTCTATTTTTCTCTCTTTTCTACAATTATTATTTGTAATTTCTTTTGGTTCTTAATTAATTTCCTTCTATTGTGATCTCATTTCTCATCTGATGCTTTTAGGAACTCATTTTTTAAAGAAATCTCATCTCACAAAATTATGTCCTCATTAAAATTCTTATAATGAGCCCTTTCAGATAAGTTTTTTTTCTTCTCTTTTGTTTCCTATGAGATTAGATTATTTGACTGTCTTTTGCAGACTATTCAGTTCCTCTCTCCCACTTTTTTTTAATTGAGATATATTTGACATGTAAGCTTAAGGTGTCCAATATTTTGATGTGATACATTTATATATTGCAATACGATTGCCATTTTAGCATTAGTTAACACCTCCATCATATCACATAATTGTTTTTTTGTCATGTGAATAGTCTCTCAGCAAGTTTGATGTTTATAAGACAGTATTGTTGTCTATAAATACCACCTTTTTTCCCTTGCTCATGCTCATTAGTGCCCACACACGAGTCTTTTTAGTTCTTCTTTCTGCACATCATCCTTTCACTTTTACCTCATCTTTGTCCTCATTCTACGTCTTCTATTTCTTTTCTCTTCCATTTTGTGTTTGCACAGTGGCCATTCCATTTATTTTCATGCTTATACTTAATGTGAGCAAGTTGTTGGAACTTTCTCTTTGTTTTGATATAGTGGGTGAATTCTTTGTGACCCTTTCCCCATCTAAACCATGATTGATTTATACTTATATATAATGTTTATGGACTTTTTCAAAATTTACTGTATCTTTTTTCATGTTTGGCTGTCAGAGCTGTCCATATGACTGTTGACACAGCGTAGTTACCAGTGGTATTACAAGGCATGGACTAGGGTAAGTTATTTGCACTGAGTACAATTTCAGGGAAAAAAGTGTCTTTTCAACAATGTCAAAACACTATAAGTTCACATGACAGTTATTAAGGTCTAAGATGTAAAGACAATAGAAGAATACAGTGTTCAGATTTTTCATTGCTAAGATCTTTAGGGTTCTTATCACAAGAAAAATCATTGTAACTATGTATGGTGTTGGATGTTATAAACTTATTGTGGGGATCATGTCTCAATATACACATACGTTGACTCATTATGTTCTACTTCTCAATCTAAAATAATGTTAAATGTTAATTATATCTTAGTAAATTTTTTAAAGGTCAGATTTTAAATATTTAATGTTTAATATTTTCTGCACATCAGCTACTGACAGATTGTTAGCTCATCCCCTGACCCTCCTATTGAAATATCTGAATGATAGCCTGATTACTCATTGACTCTCAATTTATCATTATGGAAATCTTTTGTCTTGCAGGCAGACAACAATTTTTCAGTTTTTATTTTTTTTTAAATTATTACTTTCTATATTTTTGTCCTACAAATAAAAGATATGTTGTTCTTATTTTATTTCATAATTATTATTATCTAGCATTAAATAATTCTAGAGAAAACATAGTTCATTTTGTTAATTTACCTAAAACTTAATAATTAGCTAATTCATGGTTTTTAATCAAACTTTATAAAAATTTGCATTAGAAATAAAAAATATTTTATTAAATATTGCTTAATGAAATTCATTAATTTTAGGAAAATGCTTTTGGCTCTAGAAAAATACTTTTTACTGTTTTATCATGCATTAGTATACACTTTATTTATAGTTTATGAATGTTTGCACTTTAATTATTGTATTAATGAAATTCATATTGAATAATATGATTCTTCTTATGGTATACATAACTTTGATATAATTTTTAAAAATATTTTTAAGAACACAGGTGACCTATTTTTTAAACTATTTCTGAAGCAATGAAGTCTATATTCTCCTTAAGTATTTAACATTTAACCATATTTTTCTCTCACATATACTTTAGTTTGTCTCGTTAATTGTCAAATCTTTTAATTTAGATATGAAAAGTCATAAGATTTGCAAGGCAGGCATAGTGTTCCTTCCCAAAATTCTGTTACAAATTAAGCAACTAATATGAATTATTCAAATTGGATTTGTATGTCCTATGACTCTTTGCTCTCTCAGCCCAAATGATTTAGCTGGAAAAGTTTTTAAATAAAGGAATGGTACAAAGCAAACTCTGATACCACCTTACCACAAATAAATCATTTTATGCAAGAAAAGAATTTTAAACACTTTAAAGCATTTATAAATAGAAACTAGGTACTATACAGAGATCTTTCTTAAGTTCTGTTAGAAAAAAAGTATCAGAGCTTAAAATGTTAAAGTTAAAAAGTGATATTATTAATAGTTAAAACCAAGATGCCTGACAAAAGGAGAGAATTTCCCATTTCATCATCCAGCAAGGAAATTTTCAACACCACGTTCTGGACTATAAATCAAAAAAAAATGTCACCTCAGAATAGTATTATTATAAAATGCATTACATTACAAATGATGTAAAGTTGACATTAATTCAGAAGTTGATAAAAATCTTCTTCATTGCAGATCAATGAATCTTCTGACATCAATAAATGTGCTCAGTTATTAGAACAGTTAAAATCCCTCAGAGATATGGAAGAACATTCTGTGTTTTGCAAAGAAATACCAAAACAAGCACCTAGGGAAGGATTATTCAAAGTGGAAATGAATACTTGAAACAAATTAGGTAATAAGGAAGCACTCCATAAGTTTGTGTATTGACTATGTGGCTGTAATAACAAAAGATGTATAGGCTTTAAATCAAGAGTTAGTTCCGAAAAGCTAAGATTTAATGAAGGGATTGTTTTATTCATTCCTCTACATTATGCTTGGAAAGCTCAGGCTCCTCAGCCTCATTAAATATAAGATACCATTGAGTCCATATTTCTGTCAGGCCAAGCAAGTTAGCTACAAGCTATGACATTAAACCTCGAATTTCTGTTAAGTTCACCTACATCAAATAATTTGGCATGAACTACTGTAACATTTCTCACCCCTTGGTCTAGCCCCCTTAGAATTCACCCCCACACGTTTCCCAGGCTTCTGTCAATATATATTGCAAATAAATCTTGCAATTTTTATAGTGTCTAGGTTATTTCTTCCAGAAGCATAGTATGTACCTGTCTTCTTGGAGCATGCTGAAATTTGACACCCGTTATGGGTTTAGCAGAAACAAGAAGTGATTGTGATGGGTCTCAAGGAAATTGAGTATCCTTTTGTGTCAGGATTCCCTAAAGAAAGCAGAGCAGTACGATATGGATCTATATCTCTATCCATCTCTATATCTATACCTATATTTATATTGTCTATATTTATATTTAATGAAGGAATTTATTTTAAGGAATTGACTCATGATCATGGAGGCTGGCAAGTCAAGTCTGTAGGTTGAGCTGACAGGCTGGGGACCCAGGGAGGAGCTGAGGCAGCAATTCAAGACCAAAGGCCATCTCCTGCAAAATTCCATTTTGTTTAGGAGAGCCCTTCAAATGACTATATGAAGTCCACCCAAATCATGGAGGGCAATCTGCTCTACTCAAAATCTACTAATTTAAATGTAAATCTCATCCAACAACACCTCCAAGTTGACACAAAACTAACCATCCAACCTTTCAAGCTATCTGCCTATCATAGACTTCAATGACTAATTTTTAGATGGAAAACTTGGTGAGACTGTGAATTCCATTGTTGTAATCCAGCAGCCCACAATTTTGCATTTGATTTTTGGCAACATAAACCACGTGGCTACAAAAATTAAGAGATTTTTTTAAGGCCATGATAGAAGCTCTCTGTTTATCAGGATGTGACTTGCGCTGAGAGTTCAGAGGACCCAAGCTTGTCATTTTCTTTCTCTAAACCTCACGTGTTCTCGAAAGAATTCATCTTGCACCACAATCATCTGTGATTACTGTGATAATCCTCAAGTGCATTCCTCAGATTTCCTTTGACTCCCAAGGCAGTGTGCTTTAGTTAGTGCTTCATTACACAAAATCACAGGGCGTAGCTTAATTAATTGTGATGCTACTGCATGCCATGGATTGCTAGCATCTCATTTGCTTTGGCAAGGAGGTCAGAACTGTACTCAAGTCCAAGGACAGGACCAGACCAATGGCAAAATCCCATCTTGGCAGTTCTAGCTCCTGGAACCACCCCTGGTATCAATTCTGTATCAGTCTGGGTCTACTCAGGGAAGAGAAACCAGACTGTAATTTGAATAGGGAAAATTTAATATAAAGAATTTTTAATGATAACAGAGTATTGGAGTGATGGGGGAATTGGTTAGTGAAGAAATAAAGACAGAAGCATATGTATTAAGGAGCAGTCATCATGCCTAAGGTTGAGATAGGGCACCTAAAGAACCATCCCCCCTAACCCCCACACCAAATCAAGACTAAGAGACAGAGCCTGTTGGAAAAGGCAACAGCTGTGGCTCACTGGTGACAGAGAAGTTTTTGTGGTGCCTCACTGGCAGAACTTGCTATAAATCTGGCTTCGGGGGTACCTGGGAAAGCTGCCTTCAGAGAGGCACTATGCTTCGGAACTTGCTACAAAGTCAAAAGAAACTTCTCTGGGAGGTGCCTTGCAGACAGCACTGTGCTGTGAAGCCTCTGGAGGGGTTGCCTGGCAAAGCTGTAAGCAGCCATGCCCCCCGGAGCCTGTTACTGGAGAAGCTGTTCACTGCAGGAGCAGAAGGAAGGCAAGCCATTCACTGGGGAATCTCAAGTTCGAGGAATGCGTGCTGGAGCAGCCTGGCATGGGGAGCACACGGGAACCAGGAAGAGAAGAAAAACAAAACCAAAACAAACTTGTCCTTGTCCAGTATCCCTCCAGTGCCCTCTAGGGACAAATCTAAATATCTTGCCAGCTGGAAAAAGAGAAGTAGTTAAAGGGCCAGGGCTGTTTTTACAGAACAGACTATGAAGAATGTATTTGGGACTGTGAGGCGATAAATTGGTGCTGGCATCGAAGGGAAGCCCTTATTTATCAAAGTGTGCTTCTAGGTCTGAATTCCATTTTAAATGATGTAATTGTTAATGTAAAGCAATCCAAGCTGTAGCCATCCAAGTTTCTATAATTTTTTACCCCAAGAAATGGGAAATAGGATCAGATGCCTCAAGAGTGACTATGAGACACCAAAGGAAAAGTTTGGGTTGTTTTTTTTTTTAAGATTGATTGATTGATTGATTTTAGAGTGGGGGCGGGGCAGAAGGAGAGGGAGAGAGAGTCTTAAGCAGACTCCACACTGAGCACAGAGCCCTGTGCGGGGCTTGGTCTCATGACCCTGAGATCACGTTGAGCCTAAACCAACAGGCCAGCGCCTAACCAACTGCGCCATCCATGTGCCCCTTAAAGGAAAAGTTTTTACCGAAGGTTAGCCATTAGGAGGGACTAATATGTGTGAATGGTTAATCTTGCAGATTTGTTGAAGAATAGTTTCTGGCTTTAAAAAAAACTGTATTGAAATAGTATTGCTCCAAGACTGATGGAGGCTTATCAAAAGAACATAGAAATCAGCTTGAGGTTTCCATTGGACAATTTAGAAAAAAACTTGACTATCAGAAAGAGTAATGTCTTAAATTAATTTTTAAACATTGAGTGGATGAAAAATCTGAGTTGGAAGTGAAACTATTCTCCCCACTCCCACCCCCTCAACACACAGATAGAGACAGAGATGTAGAGAGAGAGAAAGAGAGAGAGACTGATCTAATTTTTAGTTTAGGAAGTATTTATTCATGGGCAGTAAAACCACAAGGACACGTGATGATGGTGCGATTATGTACGTATAGCAGGTGGGAGAGAACACTGTGCCTCTTGCAGAGCTGGTAGTGTTCTCTCTCCTGACTTGACTGTGGTTATATAGATACTCTATAGTTACTTGTTAAATTTTCTGTATATGTTGTATGGGTTTTTCTGTAATTATACTGAGTTTCAAAATAAAAGACTTTTTTTTTTTTTTTTTTTTTTTTTTAAATATTTTATTTATTTATTTGAGATAGAGAGACAGAAATAGAGAACATGAGCGGGGATGTGAGGGAAAAGCAGGCAGGGAGCCAGACGCGGGGATTGATCCCAAGATCCTGGGATCATGATCTGAGCTGAAGGCAGACGCTTAACCAACTGAGCCTCCCAGGCGCCCCTAAAAGAGATATTTTAAAAATATATTTCTTATTTGATGTCTCTGT
Source organism: Halichoerus grypus (assembly GCF_964656455.1). NCBI lineage: Eukaryota > Metazoa > Chordata > Mammalia > Carnivora > Phocidae > Halichoerus > Halichoerus grypus. The sequence goes on from NC_135718.1 coordinate 132,745,642, forward strand.
ACACAGGAAATTAAGGTTACAGGAAAGAACCATTAGAAAAGATATTATTTTGTATTGACAAAAGATTCTGAAATTAGAACAACCATTTCATTTTGAAAATGAAGAGGTTAAAATTGTTTACTGGTAATTTTTATGCTTGTCATAACTCAAATCATAGTAGAGTTATTTCTCTGTGTGTTGGTGAAATGCTTTGTCACTATTTGGAGATTATCAATGAGAAAAAGGTGGCATTCAGAATCCTTTCACTCACTATATCACAACTTTTTCAATATTTTGCTTGTGGAATGAAAGCAAAGGAAGATGTGTCATACTTGGAAAAATGATCCATAGCTGAAGTAGAATTCCACTAAATTCCATCTAATGATAGGAAAGGAGAGTCTGCCAATTGGAGAAAAAGTGATAAATACCTGTATTCCCATTTGCTATGACTTACGAAGTCTTCACTGGAGTTGATTACTAAAAATTTAGAGTAAGTCAGGAAAAACATGTGTTCCAAAATTGTGCATAGTTATTTCAAGCTTATTTGGGTATAAACTATGCTCATGAAAGAAAGCTCAAGATTCCATTAAATAATTTGAAAAAAAATGATATATAAGTTTAATGCCAATTTTATATTTAATATTTTCTTTGGTACTATGTATTTTATCTATATTTATCAAAAATGTGTAAGGAACAGAAAAGAAACTATTTTTTTTTTCATGAAACCCAACATAGACCCCTCCAGTTTCCCTTCAGTTTGCTCGAGTATGCCATACACAATTTTTTTCTGTTCAGTGAAGTGAACTTCATTGGTCTGGGACACATTGCTGAACAGGTTAGCAGTGGTTATGTGGAACTGAAATGCTGCACCAAAGGAGAACATTTGGAAATAGCGGGAGATTTTTGGTTGCCCAGTAAACGTCAGTAGGTAGTACTGGCATTTAGTAGGTGGGGGTCAGGAGTGTTAAAAGTTCCACAATACTTGGGAGGCTGCTGCCCAATGAACTGTGCATACAAAATGCAGACTCCTTTGAAAAACAGTGACTTTTGTGGACAGCCATTCTTCTTAAAGATGGGAGATCTAATATTGCAGCTTCAGCCTCCATCACTTGCTGTTATTGTAATCCTTGCCCATCCTCTCAACTCCGCTAAATTGCAATTTCCTTATTGACAGAATGACTGTTATATGTTTCCTACCTACATCATCAGATCCATTTGAGGACCAGATGAGATTAGACACATCAAATTACTTTGTAAATGAAAAAGTGCTGTGTAAATATACTATCTTTTATAGAGGGAAATGGCCAGTAACAATGTATCTGTCCCTTACTTAAGTTATGATTCACTACTCAAAGGTCATAATTCCAAATTATTTTTTGAAACATCCTTCTTACAATAAATATATAAGATAAAAGACCATTCACAAAATCACTGACAAATTTTATTCTGATTCAATGCCTTTAGCTTAGGTTATACCAGGTGGTAAATTTTATTCTATTTCTTAAATTGAATGATATGAAAATGCTCTTTAGTGAATCAGAGACAGTGAATTATTATCATGGTTCAAACTAAGAAAACTTGGACTTTTGTCCATATATCTCTTTAGATTATTCAGAAAGATAGTGAATGCATTTAGATCTAAAACTTAAAAGTGAAACTTTGGATTTTCATAGGTTCATATTCCTTATTTCTTAGTTTACTTACCAAAATAAATGGCGTGTTTTTATAATATCACTAGCAGTACGCTGCTTTGCATAAGGTATGACTAATTTTAAAATTATATAATTAAAATATATCTCTTTTTAGGAATTTAATTTATGGACAAAAGTATTTTGCTAACCATCTATTAATGAACAAGAAAACTTAGACTGAATTAAGCCTTACAATGCTTCAGTTTATTTCAGAGGTCAGAGGAACTTTTTTTCAGCTTAATAGTTTAATTAAATGTAACTGAAATCTGCCTTAATGCTTCTTTCATTATTTTGTTTATAGCTAGATACATATTTACTTGAAATAAAATTTAAATTTTGTGTTTCTATATTGAAAGAAAAAAGATAATAGAAAGTTATCCAGTGACATAAATATCATGTCTTATGCTAAAGATAGTTTAATAAGCTGACAGCATTATTACTTTCTAAAAAATTAAACGTACTAATACTGACATTATGTTTCACTGTTTTCTGCTCCCTATATTTAACAAGTGAAATTTAAACATGACAAAAAAAGAGTAAAGGAATATTAAGGATACATTTTTCCATTAGAATACATAATAAAAATACACATAATCATGACAGATTCTAATTGACTGAATTTTGCCAGAAGAATGTCTAAGGTACGCGGGCGCCTGGGTGGCTCAGTTGGTTAAGCGACTGCCTTCGGCTCAGGTTATGATCCTGGAGTCTCCAGATCGAGTCCCGCATCGGGCTCCCTGCTCAGCAGGGAGTCTGCATCTCCCTCTGACCCTCCCCCCTCTCATGTGCTCTCTCTCGCTCTCTCATTCTCTCTCTCAAATAAATAAATAAAATCTTTAAGAATGTCTAAGGTACGAAAAAACAGTCCTTTCATACGCAAAAAACAAATCATTTTTGGAGAAAAGATAATCCTCACTCAAGAGAATTTTAGTTTCAATTTTATAAAGGCTGTCTTTGAGTTTAATATTAATTTTTCATCTTTAAAAAAGCACAACACAGAGTGGCTTTGCTCATTTCTAATCTTTTTAAGAAGATAATATGTGTGAGGGTGATGCACAGAGTATTAAGTGATCTGCTTCTCCCTGCCTACATATTCTACCTGATCACTCTCCCCTTTGAAAGCTGAGAAGAAAAATATTCAGTGCTTTAGAGGCTGTGCTCTGTAAAGAATAACTTTGCCTGGTAATTTGTTCCAGAATTCTAAAAGCATTGTCCTGTTGTGAGACAAAATGACTTTTCCCCCTCCTTCTAGACAAGAGAAAACTCTCTATGTGGTGAGAACTCCCAAGATTCTTGAGATGAATAAAGAGATCTCTGATTCCCCTAGAACTAAATCCTGGGTTAGGGGGGTAAAGCATGGGGTTCTCCCTTTACATTCGTGGATCCATGAGAAGAGAGACTCTCGGTTCCATTTTCTCTAGAGAAGCCCCAATAGAAGCCAAGCCTCTAGCATCACCTGTAACAGGGTGGACCTTATAGCTTTGTCTGGGGTGGGCAGAGAAAGCCCTCTGGTACCGCAGAGGAAGCAAGCCCAAATCCTCCCGCTTGCATGAGGCACACAATTGGGCAGAGGGTGTGCGTACTATATACAACAGTTAGGCTGCAGAAAGAAGATTCAAGAAAAGGTGAGAAGGAGCACATCTGTTGCTTCCCTGGTGGGAAATAGAGTGAAACCAATTTTTATTTCTGTGCCTGGTTGATGAATGGAAGCTAATGAATTATGAGTAGATTATTTTTATTTATTTGTAATTAAAAAGTGCAGCTTTTATCACCTATACCAAGCAAGGGCTCTTTGCTCAATTTGATAAATTCAGCAAAGAAAGTAAAAGAAATTTCTTCTTCTATTTTTTTTTTGCTCCAAAACTTTTTTTTTTTTAATTTTATTATGTTATGTTAGTCACCATACAATATATCATGGGTTTTTGATGTGGTGATCCACGATCCATTGTTTTCATATAACACCCAGTGTTCCATGCAGTACGTGCCCTCCTTAATACCCATCACCGGGCTAACAAATCTCCCTCCTCCCTCCCCTCTAAAACCCTGTTTGTTTCTCAGGTCCATAGTCTCTCATGGTTCATCTCTCCCTCCAATTCCCCCCCTTCATTTTTCCCTTCCCTCTCCTAATGTCCTCCATGCTATTCCTTATGTTCCACAAATAAGTGAAGCCATATGATAATTGACTTTCTCTGCTTGACTTATTTCACTTAACATAATCTCCTCCAGTCCCATCCATGTTGATGTAAAAGTTGGGTATTCATCCTTTCTGATGGCTGAGTAATATTCCATTATATATATGGACCACATCTTCTTTATCCATTCATCTGTTGAAGGGCATCTTGGCTCTTTCCACAGTTTGGCTATTGCGGACATTACTGCTATGAACATTGGGGTGCATATGGCCCTTCTTTTCACTACATCTGTGTCTTTGGGGTAAATACCCATTTCTTTATAGGGCTCTGGTCTTTATTATTCTAACAAAGTTTGGAAATCTCCAGCAGGGAGATTATAGTAAGTAGTGGATTCCCAACATTGCTTAACTTTATAATCCATTTTCATGACAAACTTCTTAATATTTTCTGGAAGACTGTGTAGTGAAAAACATTTTTTAAAACAATGCTTTATATCAAAAATAAAAGGCTCAGGTTTTTAATGATTATATGGGACATTTAGACAAGATAGATCCTTTCTTACTACTTTTCTTTTTTTCTATGTATCCATCTATAAATAATTATTGGTTTGCAATGATTTCAAACATATATAGAACTTATGAATTAAAAAGAATAATTTCTATCTTTCCTATAGGATGTTAGTACGTAGTGCTGAAGTTCAGGATATATTTCTAAGAAATCTTTTCATTGTGGTTTGTAACATACTCATTTCAAATTAGAGGTTCTATGATGGGACATTCATGTGAATGGATTATGCAGGTTAATTCAATCTCATAGTAATAGTATGTAAATTAAGTATTTCCTTTTTCAAATAAAGGTAGAAGTCTGCATTAATTCTCTCCATTTAAAAAAAAAACAAAAGAATTTCTATGTGTTGATTCTAGAAATATTCTTACCTTTTTGAACTCTCTGGCCTTAAAATTTGAAATGCAAGGATTTCAGGCAAGTATTTCTTTTTTTTTTTTCCATATCTTTGCTCAGGAAGTTGCGAAGAAAGACAAAAAGTTACTCATATACAATACCATCAGTCTTTTCCTTTCTCCAATTGGAATGCTGTTTGTGTTTAATAGGGCTTAGCAGTCTGTAAAAGAAGACCTAATATGATCTGCTATCTTTCTACTAATCATTGACAAAGAGGCCCTTTCATGTTGTTTGAATATATTCACTGGTTTTGATAATGTCTATAGCTCAGCCTACATCAGTGTTTCTCAAATCAATGTTCCACAGAATAGTTTGGCCTATTACTTAATAAATGTGTCAGCCACATTATCTCTCCTCCCCCTATAAGTGTTCCTTGCTCATATAAATTGAGAAATTTGGTAAAGAAAGTTAAACAAATATCTTTATAGGATTCTGGTCTTTGGTATTCTAACTAGGTTCTAGAATCCCCAAAAGAGGGATATAATATTGTAGTGTTCCTCAGGGATATAACAGAAACCACAGAGTATGGTATCCAGAAATCAAAGTAAGAAATTATTTCATAGTCAGGAATGGTCAAATGTCTTGGAAGCTACTGAGAGATAATATAAAATAACGTGAGAATAGAAATGTGATGACTGGATTTGGTAATTGTGTTCTTTTTGTGATTTTGACTAGAGCAGATTTAGTGGTAAAGAGTAGAGAAGCCAGTTGGGCTTGGTTAAGGAGTAAATGGGTTTGAGGAAGGGAAGAGAGCAAGGATAAAAACACATTTTGAGACCCCTGGGTGACTCAGTCGGTTAAGTGTCTGACTCTTGATTTTGGCTCAAGTCATGACCTCAGGGTCCTGAGATCCAGCCCCAAGTGGGCCTCTGCTCCGGGCATGGAGCCTGCTTGAGATTCTGTCTCTCCCTTTCCCTCTGCCCCTCCCCCCGCTCACGAGTGCTCTTTCTATAAAAAAAAGAAGCACAATTTGTTCGTGGTGGGGTGTGGGGAGATGGTGGGAATGGAAGCACAGATTTGGGAAAAGGGAGACTTACAGGAGAATGGGGGAAACAGGAGATTTATTTTAATTAAAAAAATCACTCTTTTTTGAAAGGAATGTTTTAGGAAAGAGTGAGCAACAAATAATGCATAGATGGGGTGTGATTGCAGCCTCTGAGAAGGCAAGGAAGGACCAGGTGCTCAGGTGAGAGCTGACGTTCCCCAGGAACGGGAACCATTCATCCACTTCCAGGGACAGGGCTGGCGTGGGCGCATACCGATGCTGATGCTTTCGCTCCTCAGGTTTACAGGAAACGTTCCTATTGCCTCACTGTTAGATATCCATGAGCAAAAACAGCAACAAAAAAGGATGAAATGCTAAACAAGAAATAAAAACACCAAGATTTACAAATAGGGAATGATTATGCCAGAAGAAATAGAGATAATTTAAGAAACAACAGAAAACTTTTGTGAAGACTTTAGTGTCTTAGAGAGATTAGGGAAATAAACTGATTCTGTGAAATGAGAACAAAAATAAAGCAAAAAAAAAATGTCAAGAAATGATCTCCTTAAAGTTAAAAAGATCAGTAGGAAGCTGAGAGAAAATATGTTAAAATCAAGATAAGATAATATGAGTAAATGCAGAGAACAGAGAATAATTTCAAAATCTGTATAATAGATTCTCAAAGGAAAAAAATAGTGTCAGCCAAGAGAGGACATTAAAAAAATACTGAAGCAGATGAAATTTTTCAGAGCTGAAGTATGAGTCTTTTGTTTAAAAGGGTCTACCTAGTAAAAGAATGAAAGCGTAGAGAACGTATTATATCAGTTAGATTTTCAGGCTTATGTTGTTCTCAAAAACAATTCCCACATTCCAGGGATTTAAAGCACTAAATGATATTTCATACTTATGCATTTATCCTAATTTCTAAAGGAGCTCTGCTCTGCATTGTCCTCAATTTGGAAACCAAATGAGCTGAATAGGCACTATCTAGAATATTGTTGGTCACTGTGGTGGAAGAATAGAACATTATGGAAGGCTCCCTTCAGCAACTAACTGCAGTATGCCAGCATGGCTCACATCACTTGTACTCACCCTTAGTGTGCATAGCTGGTCACATGGTCCAACCTACACAGGGGCTCAGTAGAGAGGGGCGGAAACTTTGGTGAGCATAATTAAAGGCTACCACATATCCTGGTATACATTGTGAGATTTAGGGCCATTGGTCATAAAAATAACAACCAAAAAGCTTTAGGTTATCTAAAAATAAAGGAATTTCAGATGAGCAGCAGATTTCTCTATAACACACTGTCTAGAAGACAATGGAGCTATGCCTTTAAAGTTCTAAGGGAAATGATTTTCCCCTTTGATTCTATATCAGATAAAACAATCAGTGTCTCCTGTCTCTTAAGTACCCTTCAGGTTATTGGCAGGGCTCGACTAAAATTAAAGGAAAATAGTTCAAGAAGGAAAAACAAACCTCTAGATAAATTAGATATAAAAATGAAGAAAATGCAATGATTATATTAGAGATAAAGAACATCAATAAATATTTCCCAAGGTTTCCATAACATTGTTATTTTAGATTGCTATAGGCTCGCATAATTTTATCAATTTTCTCTTCTAATTTAATCCAAATGGAAACTTTTCAGTTCTCATTTTACATGGCCTCTCAATGGCTTTCACATTGTTTTGACTCTTTTTTCCATGACAACACAGGATTTCCTCCCTAATTTGTTCTCTATCCATTGCTATGTCTTCATGTTGTGCCTTACAGGCTAGAGTTCTCTTGTACTCAGTCCTTGCTCTCCTTCTCTCACGCTACCTGATTAATTTACTTTGGTATTGAAGTAATGAATATATGCACTCTTTATGTTAATGACTCCCAAATTTAAATACATCAGTTCTCAGCATCAATATCCCTTACTCAGAACCCTTCTTTCATCTTCCAGTCTAAGAAGCATCCCCCATTATACTTAATCACAGCACCACTTACACGATTACCATTTGTATAATATTCCTATGGTCAGTTATAAAGTTATTGTCTCTCAGTTCCAAACCTACTTTCCTTATATTCTGTTTTATGAATCCTGACTATATAATGAATATTTAGACTCTTTTCCTTATATGACACTATCATTAATATTGTGATTAATACTTTTTGGGTTACATGTTTGTATTTCTAATTAAGGCTAAACACTAATTTCTAGACATGTATTAGATGCTTATTCCTTACTCCTGAATTTCCCAAGAGGTGGAGACAGTCTTTAGAGCAACAATCTTGGCCCCTCAGAATGATCCATTTGGGAGCAGGAACTGAGAACATTGAGATCTCAGCCCCTGCCCATCACCTCCTCATTTGGGGATCTACAGGCCTGCAGAAAGCATGTGCCCTGGTGGGCTTTTGTGCCTTAATTTTATTGATAAAGGCTCTTTCCTGCTAGGAAGGCTGTGTTTCTTCAGGGCAGCCTCTGGTGAAACGGGCAAGTCTTTCGTTCTGGTCTTCAGTAGTAGAAACACCATGTGGCCAGATAACTAAGGCATGTTCTCTAAAGCTCTATCAGTGGCTCAATTCTCAGGCAGAGGAAAAGGCTGCTATATATAAGAATTCTGTGTCAGAGTTTCTGAAATTGTAAGGTTTTAGAATATATTATTAAACAAGGTAATGCCAGCCTAAAAATCTCAATGACAGCACACTGACTAAAACTAATTATTATTATTATTTTATTATTTTTTTAAACAATTTTATTTATTTATTTGACAGAGAGATGGAGAGAGAGCACAAGTAGGCAGAGTGGCAGGCAGAGGGAGAGTGAGAAGCAGGCTCTCCGCTGAGCAGGGAGCCGGATGTGGGGCTCGATCCCAGGACCCCAGGATCATGACCTTAGCCGAAGGCAGCCGCTTAACTGACTGAGCCACCCAGGCACCCCTTATTATTATTTTAATAAGACATTCTGGTGGGTGGAATTATATATAATTTGTTTAGTATTTTAAATCATTACTTAAAATGCTATAGCTTATTATCCCAGATATTGAGGAAAGAGACAAACTTGGGTAATAATCACTGTCAGTAACACATTTTAGATATGATTGAGAACAGAATATTGATTTGAAATTTTACTCTTGTTTTTCTAGGCAAAGTTTAGAAAAAGGAAGGAAGGAAGGAAGAGAAAGAAAGAACTGAAGAAAGAAAGAAAGAAAGAGAAAGAGAGAAAGAGAGAAAGAAAGAAAGAAAGAAGAAAGAAAGAAAGAAAGAAAGAAAGAAAGAAAGAAAGAAAGAAAGAAAGAAAGAAAGAAAGAAAGAAAGAAAGAAAGAAAGTTGTGTAAACTGGAAGCAATATATACTGCCTAGGACATACCTTATATAAATCTACTATGGCATTAACTATACGAAGGAGAGTTGAAATAACTGTGGCTATCATTTTGGCTTCTAGAGACGATAGTTTGTTTGACATGATGTGCATAGAGTCTCTATGAATGTTGGTCTGTTTTCACCCCGTTCTCCATACTCTTTGCCTTGTGAATTTGCAGATCCCTCCAACAGAAGCAGGGTGCAATTCCTGCCCTCTGACTTGATGTTTGACCATGTCACTTTTTATAGCTAATGGCATGTAAGGAGACACAGTGCAAGCTGAGGCTTAAGCTGGGCTTGACTTGCTCTCTTGCTCTTCTATCATCGGGGTAAGAAGAATGTGCCCAACTAGCCCGCTGATCCAAGGAGGATGAGAGAAAGACAGACTTGGACTCAGCCTGCAGCATGGACTCAAACCCAGCCCTGCTCAACCTAGATCAGCTGACCCCCCATGTGGCCCACAGAAATAAACAACAAAAAAATGCTTTTTGTTTCAAGCCACTGTATTTTGAGGCAATTTATTACACAGTATGTAAGTTGTCTAGTTCTGTACTGGACATTGTTGCATCCTTTCTATCAGTCAACCCTTCTAATGGTCATAGGAGGCAGGTTTTATTATCTGCCATTCAGATTGAGGAAACAGTCCTAGCAAAGTTAAGCAATTTGCCTACAGCAACAATAGCTAGAAAACAAAACAGCAGAAATTTATTTCCAGTGTAAGAAGTTGAATTCTCCCATTAATAAAAGTGTAATTTCTAACGGAACTGTTCTAAGAATCAGCTTCAACAAAGCTGCATTTCTATGCAGGTGCTATGAATGTATTTTGCCTTGATGGATTAAAATTGGTTTTGTCTTATGGGACTACGTTGACGTTATGGCAAAGTGATTCAGAATGTGGGCTCTGAAATCAGACTGCCTGGGCGTGTATCCTGACTCGCAATTTACTATTATTTGACGACTGGGCAAGTTCGGTAACTGGGTGTCCCAGTTTCTTCATAATGACAAAAGCATAAAGCTATATACTTCATATGATTGTTGTGAGATTTGCATAAGTTAATATACTTAACATGAGCTCAATAAATATTATTATTATTAAGTAGAAATGACCAATCTTTATATTTCAAAGTCATATATGTGCTCGACTACAGTGTTGTTTGTGAGATCTTACCGCAGGAGACCAATTTCAACATCTATTATTCAACAGGGGCGTGAGAAAATCAATCAGTTAATTAACAGGAATCACCACATATGTATAATGTGAAAACATCATGCTAATTCTGAAATGGTCCAAGAAAGTTCCCTAAACCCATACTCACAAGTTATAAGAATGTTCAAGTAGGTAGAATAGTATGAACAAAGGCATAACTGGGGCAGAAAACATTAGAGGCCATGGAACAAATAAGAATCCTGATGTTTTATAGAAAAATAAACATACATGAGTGGGGATAAGAGAGAGAGAGGAATAAAATCAGGTCGGGATCAAATAGATGGAGATTTGTAATATGACAACAAGAACTTTCCTCCTTTTGGGGGGGAGGGGGGCAGTTAAAAATGAATGGAAGATTGGCATTACCAAATGTTTGCTTGAAGATAAAATTCATCCAGCAGCAGTGTTTAAGATGTATCAGTTTGAGTAAAGATTGGAAACATGGAGACAAATTATAAAGTGTGAAAATTTGTAAGGCATTTCCCAAAGATATTATTCATTGGCGAGGGTAAGTTTTCATAGCACCAAACACCTTTTTTTAAAAAAATAATATCATGTATCTCAGGTGTAATTGTACATTTATTGAATTTGATGAGTATCTTTCAGCCCCTGCCAACTTAAACTCCCTGATAGCAGAGTTTATGTCTGTTTGCTCAACATTTTATCTTTAGCACCTGTAATAGAGATTGGCCCACAGTTGTTGCCTAGTAAATCTTTGTTAAATTAGTGAATATGTCAATGATGAATAGAGAGACTGAGGGAATCCAGATAAGTGGAATTTAATTATTTGCAATTACTGTTTTCAAACCTGTCATTTTACAGCTATAAGATAAATGTTTTGACCAACATTATGTAAATTAGGTGAATTTAATTTTTGCAACTACTTGTTGATTGCAATACAAAGTTTCATTAAACTTCAAATATCAGGAATATTAAAAATCAAATATGGGAAAATACTTTTTATTCTACTATCTTCTGAAATATCACATAGTCGTGTGTGTGTGTGTGTGTGTGTGTGTGTGTATGTGTGTGTGAAATTTTAGTTAGCATTTCTAAGTATTTTGTTGTAGGAGATTTTCAACCTTGTTGAACAACAAAATACTTAGAAATGCTAACTAAAATTCTCTCTCTCTCACACACACACACATATACTACTATGTGATTATATTTAGACTTCAAAACATAATTCATTTGTTGAAATCATGCATTTGTTGGTGTGAATTTCATCTGCTTCTCCTAAGAAACTGTGAGGTCTACAAAGGCAACAATATTGCCTATTTAAAGCTGTGCTCCTGAAGTGCCTGGTACATAATTGGACACTCATTACATATTTCAAGGAATGAATTTCAATAATGTTAATGTGGAATTAGAGAAGTGAATCTGCTCTGAGTTCCAGAGAATAGTGATTCTGTTACCTTATGTCAATACCACAGTCTTAGATAACTGTTCCTTTGCATTACATTTGAAATCGGGAGTGATGAGTCTGCTAACTTCCTTCTTCTTTTCAAGATTGTTTTGGCTGTTCTGATGCATATAAATTTTAGGATTAACTTGTCTATCACTAAAAACAGTTAGCTGGGATTTTAATAGGCTTCCATTGAATTATTGATTAATTTGGGAAATGTCATCTTCCTATTAAGTTTTTTGATCCATGGACCTGTGTGCGATACCTTTCCATTTATTTAGGTCTTTAAATTCTTTGAGCAATGCTTTGTAGTTTTCAGTGTACGAGTCTTGCATTTCTTTTGTTTAATGTATTCCTAAGTATTTAATTCCACCTATTTTGTAGCTAAACTTTATTGAAACACAATCGTACTCATTGGCCCACCTGTCTTCTGTGACTGCTTTTGCTACAATGGCAGAGTAGTTTCAACAGAAAAAATGTGCTCATTCCTCATCTAGAAGAGGTCTCCTGAATATGCTCTCTGTTAACAAGTATAGCAGAAATTATTTTCCATAAATACTTGGAGAAATTTAAGTTTTCTCTCTAAAGATACAATTGAGTTATCTTTATAGTGCATAGACTGCCTCATTTTTTATCTTTGGACCATTAGCCTCTGCAATTTCTAGTACAATTTATTGTCTGCTTCAACAAACCTTCAAATTGCTATCCTCTAAATGACACACTGAGGGTCTCTAGGACCTTCAGATATTACACTTAGATTCTAGATGAGTTGTACCATTACAAGCCTGAATTTTTTGAGCCTCATAAAACAATAATAGTAACCACACCCTTTTGACACAAGCCACAGAATTCAGCGTGAAGGATGTCAAATCATCTGTGAATGATGTTTTAAGAATTCCTCTCAATTTCTGTGTATCTTGGCGAAGGTCCTCAATTGTTTGTTGCCTCTGCTGGCTTGGCAAACCTTTCAACACATGGAAATCCAGATGGTGAGGAAGAGAAGCACCTGACCAAATTAATGAAAAGATTCTTTCAGCTTGTTTCTGAGCTTGTTATTTTCCCAAGTGCTTGCTCAGTTTGTGACTGTTACATTAATTGACACTGGAAGTCCAGGAAAAGGAAATACCTTTTCTGTTATATAACATGAAAAAAATAAATAGCAATACTGAAACAAATAGAAGTATATTGTTTCTTATTTTGACATATTATTTTACCCACATTGCATACAGTTTTCAAGAAAACAGACTTAATCAATCTCCTTTGAGGGATAGTCATTCTATAGTGGTTATAAGGGACAAAAAAAAACCAAACAAAAATGAAGACATGGGACAGACCTGGAAATACAAAATAAGTTGGAGAAGACACTGACTGATGAGAATTGTTACATTTAAAGGCTCGGCTTAGAAAGAAACACAAATATATTTGGTTTATCTTTGGAATTGCTTGGTGATACCACCATCTTGTGGCCAAATTGAAAATAGTTTTCTATTGCAGATTGGGTTATTTCAATATAAAGCTTCCTATGAATAATCTACCATATTAGACTTATACAACACTGTCTTTTTTATTGATTTTACTGTAATTCTAAGCACCGACTTTGTGTTATTTAATATTCAAAGAAGTTATCATTATATAGATTTTTGAGAAAGATCCTAATATATCCTTCGAGTTTAACTCAATGTTAAAAAGTATTTAATACATTAAAAAAACAAAGTTATATTTGAATAAAAAAATTTATCATGTGATACATATATTAACTTCCTTAAAAATAAGAAATGTTTCCACCTATGAACCTACTTTTTAAACATTCTAGGAAAGTTGGCTAAAGTATGTGATCATTAAACTTGAAAAATATTTTAGAATGCAAGGACTTGAAAGATAAAGACAACAATCTTTATCTTATAGGAAATGTGTCAGAAGTGTAAAAAGTGCAATAGGAAAAAGGCCATCAAAATTTGTGTTATTTATATAAGGTGTTAATAGTGAGCATGAACCAAATGTCTCCGAATTTAGACTTCCTGTGGTCCACTCTTTATGCTGGAATGAGGGGCCATTTCAATCCATTTCTTTTTTCTTAGGAACCACTTCACAGTGCCTAATTATTCCCCATTTTCAACATTCTAAATCTAATGCCAGTTTTTCTCCATCATGCAAAATTTCTAATATTGATCATGGTCCTGGTTGTACAGAATATGGCCTCATTTCAACTTTTTTTTTCTAGAATGTATTTCCTCTATTTTTTTTTTTAAAGATTTTATTTATTTGACAGAGAGAGACACAGTGAGAGAGGGAACACAAACAGGGGGTGTGGGAAAGGGAGAAGCAGGCTTCCTGCTGAGCAGGGAGCCCGATGCGGGGCTCGATCCCAGGACCCTGGGATCATGACCTGAGCCGAAGGCAGATACTTAACGACTGAGCCACCCAGGCGCCCCTTCCTCTGACTATTTAATTTAGATTATGAGCTTATTACATTAGAGATCATATCTACCCTCTCTGCCTATAGGTACAAAGTTTGATGGGAAGAAATAGAACCCGGAGTCCTTAATCTGAAAGACAATTTAGCTATCACTCATGCAATTTCTTCAGCTTCCCAAGGAGGAAATTCAGACCCCAAAAGTGAAGCACTTTTTCTTTTGGATAGCATAGAGTTGGTTAGTTCTAGCTTTTTAAATCCTGATTTGACAACCTCTGTCATTTAACTGATGTGTTTAAACCATTCACATTGAAAGTTATTATTAATATGATTCCGATAATCTGCGATCTGCTAGATGTTTTCTATTTTTCCATTTGTTTTTTATTTTCTCTGTATTGCCTGCCTTATTTGAGTTTACATGTTTTTTAAGGTTCTGTTTTCTTCTATTGACTTATTATTTATGCTTCTTCTTGACTAAGTCCGTATTTTTCTAGGCTTTGTAGTGATCATTTTAAGTAATCTAAGCCTATATTCGTATAATAATATATCACCTCTCCAGTAGTAGGAGGACTTGTAACCATGTATTCCCAATTTCTCCATTCCCTCTTTTGCGTCACTTTGTTACACATTTCACTGTCATGTATGCCTACTAACACACAGGATATTGTAACTAGTTTCCTTTTAAACAGTCAGCTATCTTTTGGCATAGAGATTAAAATCAAAAATATTATACTTTAATTTGTTTCATTTCTGAAACTTAATTTTTTCTGTAAATCCAAATTTCTGACTTATATTACACTCTTTCTTATCAAAGAACTTTCTATATCACTTCTTACAGTTGAATTCCTGTCAAATTCCTTCAACTATATTTCTGTTGAAACATAGTCTCAATTTCCCATCTCTTTTGTAGGAAATGTTCTCTATGTACAGAATTCTGGGTTGATAGTTTGTTTTTTTTCTTTTGTCACTTTAAGGATCTTCTTGCTTGCACAGATTGTGACCAAAATATCTGCTGAAATTCTTATTCTTTTCCTACTCTGGTTAATGCGTCTTTTTTCTTTGCTCTCAAGATTGTCTCTTCTCCTTCTTTGTTTTACCAGTTTGAATATGATATGCTAAATTTTTTAAAGTTATTATGCATGCCTCTTGTTGTTCTCTGAGCTTCTTGGGTTTGTGTCTATCTCCCTGCTATTATTTCCTCCAATATTTTTTTTTTTCTAGCCACTTCTCTCTATCTTCTCCTTTTAAAATTCCAATTACACATTCTTTTTTTAAAAGATTTAAAAAATTTATTATTTGAGGGAGAGAGAGAGAGCACAGGTCAGGAGGAGGGGCAGAAGGAGAGGAAGAAGCAGAACTCCCCTCTGAGCGGGGAGTCCGACACGGGGTTCGATCCCAGGACCCCTGGATCATGACCTGAGTCAAAGGTAAATGCTCAACTGACTGAGCCACCAGGTGGCCCTCCAATTACACATTCATTAGACCATCTGGTATTGGATGCTCAGCTCGTTTTGTTTTGCTTTGTTTTATCTACCCACTCTTTCCATTTCAAGTTTTTGGGAACTTTTACTGCTCTATCTTGAAGGTCACCAATTTCCATTTAATTCTTTCTTATAGTTTTCATCTTTCTGAGGAATATATTGATCTTGGACATTCTCTACATTTTCCTTTTGTAACTTTCACATACCAATCACTTTTCTATGCCTTACACGTATGTGTATGTGTGTGTGTGTGTACAGGACATGTATGAGACAGTTGATACTAAGGTAAATATCCTTTTTGCTTGGAGGTAAGTCCTCCTTTCCTTCTGATAGGCCTTTAGTGTGGAGATTCATGTTAATCTCTTTAAGAGTAGGACTGAGTTTAAAGTTTTTAGTGTCGCTGTGGTTACCGTCCCTGCACAAGAGATTTCAAATTGCTCTAGTGAAATCTTGTGTCTGTGGCGAGCTAATTGCCAGGGTTTTATCCCTGAGTGTCTTTTCCCTGCTTGTCTTTGGGCCTTTCCTTTGTGATATTCCCTCAAGAAAATCTGCCTATTACAGCCTCCAGGTGTATCCCCCGTCTGTTTCTATGGCACACTTGCGGTGGATGGCGTGGCGTGTGGTGGTATTCTCTGCGGCGCTGCGTAAGCCCCCCTCTGAGGCGGGACCTGGGACCTGGGCTTTGGCACATGACTCTCACCAGTTTTCCTGCCTCCCTTGTCAATAGAATTTTGAGCCGAATGTGCATCCTTTCCCCTTCTCCAGGGGTAAAGAATTTCCCCCTGTCTTCATACCCTAGGTACTATGTGTTTCTACCATGCCCCAGGCTAAAATATCTGTGCTTCCTCCCCATACAAGTTAAAGCTTTCCAGAGAGGACACAGCGGAGATGGATTCGTGTAGACTTGGGGCGGTAACTGCTGTTTGCGTCTCCCAGGCAGCAACACCGGGTGACCTCTTCCAGGATCCTCCTCAGCTTTCCCATGGATACCTGGCAATGTCCTTGGAGGAAAAGCCTACAAAAGACTGTAAATCCCCCGGCGTCTGCAGCCTCCAGAGTGTCACGCTGTCCGCACAGCCCACACTCGGTCTTTACC
Organism: Halichoerus grypus; assembly: GCF_964656455.1. Classification (NCBI taxonomy): domain Eukaryota; kingdom Metazoa; phylum Chordata; class Mammalia; order Carnivora; family Phocidae; genus Halichoerus; species Halichoerus grypus. The sequence goes on from NC_135718.1 coordinate 132,762,340, forward strand.
AACCACTTGCAGGCTTCTAGCTCAATCTGCCTCCGACCTACGTTAACAGTCGGTAGCCTCTGTGCCCCGTAAGCCAATGTTCGGGGCCTGTTTCTGCCGGCAGGTGCTGTCTCTCTCCAGAGAGCGGGACTTCATTACTGTTATCATTAAATCAGCGAATTTTTAAAAACCTGCTCCTTCCATATTGAAATGTTTTCCTTACATATAAAGACATCAGAGTCTCAGGGGCGCCTGAGTGGCTCAGTCGTTAAGCGTCTGCCTTCAGCTCAGGTCATGATCCCAGAGTCCTGGGATCGAGCCCCGCATCGGGCTCCCTGCTCCACGGGAAGCCTGTTCTCCCTCTCCGCCTGCTGTGTCTCCTCTCTCGCACTGTGTCTCTGTCAAACAAATAAATAAAATCTTAAAAAAAAAAAAAAAAGACATCAGAGTCTCTGCTCTCAGAATTATCTGGTCCCCTGCACAGACCTAGCAACAAACAGTGCCAAAGAGGAGGCTCGTACGTGTGGCCCAACAGGAGGGTGCGGAGTGAGCAGCTGCACCTGACAGCGGTCGAGCCCAGAGGCCCAACGACGGAAGCGGAGGAGCTCCTCCCTCGGGCCAGAGGCGGCGCTTGTCCTGGGCTCCGGAGCCCCGTTTGCAACGTCAGAGCCGCAGGGCCCTGGCAACGCCCCAGGGGAGCTGCCTCGACTTGAGTCTTGCTGAATCTCCGTCCGCGCTTACTGCTGCTCCACTACCAGTTCAGAAACACACCCTTCATATTCACGCGTGTACACACCCCCAGTGTGCATCTGCCAGTCGGCTATGATTCTTTCAGAATCCAAGTAGTCACACCTCTGCCGGGAAAGTGCACGATCATCATGGCAACAGTTTGTTCAGACTGAGGGAAAGAGCGGCCCCCGATGCCACTTCAATAAATCAAGCAAGGATTGCGACTTAAAGGATAGACAAGGACGTTAGGGCCCTTGGCGCTCATGGTAGAGCCATTAGCGGTGCTGGTTGCATCACTCAGGATGGCAAGGTTTTGATCTCAACACTCTTACTGGAGATTTTCAGGTTTCAGAAGATGCCATCCGAGTGGAGGGCCGTTTCAGAACTCCTTCCGTCCTGGTATTTTATTACCAAGGCTCGAGTAGTTCAACATGTAGTTTGACTGAGCCAGGGAATCTCATTAATCTCAGAGTTATTCACTATGCAGTTCGATTGCTAGGGTGCAGGATATCGCCCTCAGACTTAGATGTTTAAAAACAACATGCAATTCAGTCAATGCATTCACAATCTTTATGTCATTTTTTTTTTTTTAATTTTGCTATTAGGCTCTAAGGTTGAAAAATTCTCTATCATATGCCCTGCCCACCCTCTCACTCCCAATGTGTGTGCACGCACGTGCACACACACGCACACACACTTCATCCAAAATTTGGGGCTTATTTCATATGACATGGTAATGTCCTCCTTAGTGAGAAGATTTAAAATAGTTGTTGAAAATGGAAAAGCTTTATAAAATATGCTAATTATTTTCACAAAAAAACCCAAAGTTGTGTAATTTTAGGGGTATATTTCATGGCAGTGTATACTCATATCCTAGCAGATGTCAGACTTCTGATTTTCAGGCAGTAACAGGCTACTTGCATTTTATTTCATGCTAGTTCAAACTGGTCCTTGAACGTAGCTAAACATATTTCACAGAATACAAAGCAGAGGACAATTTAAACAACACAGGCAAACACATTCTTAGGATTTGCAACTAACTGCTTCCACGTAACTTGTTTTGGGTTTAGGCTTAAGGGTGACAGGAAGGGTTGACAATTTGGGCTTCTTTGCTTCTAGGCCCATCTAGTGTAGGTAAGGAATTTCAGGGCCAACCATCTACCCAGACCACTGAAGTGGGTGTCTATCTATTCTCCTCTCTTCCATGCATTTTTTTCCAACCAACCTATTCTTCTCATTAGAGCAAGGAAGCTATGTGTGAAATGCAAATTATATCATACTATTCCCTAAGGCAATAGATCCCTGTCACCTTTAGACAAAGCCAAAAACCGTAAAGGGCTTTGCAAGGTCAGAATGATTTTGCCCTTGCCCACCTCTGAAGACTCTCCTTATGCCACTCTCCCCTCACTCTTTATGCTGGATTTATGTAAATTCAAATTTCTCATGCTTTTTTCTCACCTCCTGGCCTTGGAACATACGGTTCTTCTATATTCCTCTCTCCATCTGGCTAACCCTTACTCACCCTTGAGTCTCAACTTAATTGCAACCCCCTTCTCAGCTCTCTACAATGAATCTTGTCCACCACCCCCCACAATGTCTGCAGCCTCGGCACAGTTTGAGTAATTCAATGGTCTGAGGGGATTTGCCTGATCTGTATGTTTCCCAATCAACTTTAAGCTCCAAGAGGACAGGTACCACGTTGAGTGCTTATTTTGTTGTCCCTAGCATTGACTAGAGTGCTTAGAACATATAAAATAGTTGGGGGCTGATTAACTCACTTTTCTGCTTTGGGGCTGTGATGCTAAATTCCCAATTATGACAAAGTGTTACTTTCTTTGCTCCGTTCTCTGTGCATAAATTTCTCTCAGGCATCTCGAAGGAACTTGCAAGGGAGAACACTTATTTGTTCCCCAGCCAAATAGCATCATAATTTAATGTTAATTGTGTACCATTCATCACCGTCTCTTAAAATTCATGCTCATTTTTTTTTCTCCCCTTTCTTTGTAACTTTTTGCTCATAATTTAAGATCCATTTCACTAATGCCAAATAGTTGATGTTTTATAAAGAATAAAGATGACTAGAAAGAGATTTTTCCTTTAGGTTTCCTCATTAAAACAGCTTCAAAGAAATTTAAATTCAAAAAATATGCACATTATGAGCAGAATATTTTATCCTTTCCCAACACGTTAACTTTTATAGTATGATGCTTGGATCCAGATCTCATTAGTTTCTGTTTTGATGTTTTATTTTATTTTATTTTTTATTTTTTATTTTTTAAAGATTTTATTTATTTATTTGACAGAGAGATAGAGAGCACAAGTAGGCAGAGGGAGAGGGAGAAGCAGGCTCTTCACTGAGCAGGGAGCCAGACGTGGGGCTCGATCCCAGGACCCCAGGATCATGACCTGAGCCAAAGGCAGACGCTTAACCGACTGAGCCACCCAGGCGCCCCTGATGTTTTATTTTTTTAAATTTCATGTGTGTTTTATAAGCTGTATTGAAGATAAAACAGGATACATTTTAGACTGGGCACCAGTGAACAGCTTGAATATGCTGTTAGAAATTTTAGTTGAGGGGCGCCTGGGTGGCTCAGTTGTTAAGTGTCTGCCTTTGGGTCCTGGGGTCCTGGGATCAATCCCCGCATCGGGAGGCCTGCTTCTCCCTCTCCTGCTCCCCCTGCTTGTGTTCCCTCTCTTGCTGTCTCTCTCTCTGTCAAATAGATGAATAAAATCTTTAAAAAAAAAAAAAGAAATTTTAATCTGATTTCAATCTATATAGAAAGCCAGTACAGACCACTGATTGATTGAAACAACAAAGTTTGAAACAGAGACATAGAAACATACACGGATTTTGCAGATATGGTATTGAGAATTTTTTCTTAGTTGAGTTTTACTAATTTAGTAGCTAATTTAGATGAATTATAATAGATTTACAACAATACGACAGACATGTTGATTTTCAACCCCGCACATGGAACAAAAAAGGAATTTCTAGGTCTTCAAATGAACAGTGGTTAATAGTGGTGTCTTGTGAAGAGCAAGTGAGCAATGATGGTCCAGTCCTGGCATAACAGATTTCAGTGTTCATGACTTTGTAGTATGGTCTTCCTCATGTACAGTATTCCTGGAGATTCTGTGAGCTAATGAAATCTATTAATTATTCAATATCCATTTAAGCATTTCCTGCCTAAATAAGTCACACTTAGTTTTTGTTACTTCTAATTAATATTTTTGATGGAAACAGTGTGTACATTTTGCAAAATCCTTATTTATATATCCACTTGGATTACAAATAAATACTGTTCAAAAATTCTTAATATCTTAACTTTTATGTAGAAAAAATGTCATTTGTATTATTCTAGCTTTTGAATTTGTAAAAGAGCCACATGCAAATTTTTTCTAGTAAAATTGATTATATGTAAGTAGGAATTTATAACAAAGTGACCACTGTTAGGAATACAGTAAATTTCATTCAGTCAATGGGGCTTCTTTTTTTGTTGTTTAAAATAGTGAACTTGTTTGCATTGTCATATGCTATACCTCTTGGACTGTTAAAATAATATTATGCATGACATTCTAGATAATTTGTGACATTCCTAAGGGAGTGGGGTTACTTTACACAATTACTTTACACATGTCACTGATGTCTGGCATATCTTATATCAAGGGAAAAAAAAGAAGCGATGTGGCAAAATTCTAACAATGTTAGCTTCCTGATAGAACAATACTCTTTTGTTGCATTCAAATTTTCTTTTATTCATCCAGACAGCTAGTCTTACATTTTCTTATCTTTCATAATGTATAATAAATTAAGAAATAAAAAACATAATCTGAGCTCAGTAGCAAGTGAGAGAGGAGATAAGAGTGGGAAAAGGTCATACACTAGCTCTCAGAAAAATCTATGATCCTTGGAAGGTTGAAAACATAAGAATAGGAACCCAAAAGACTGGGGTGAAGGAAAATGCAGAGATAATAAAAATTGATTGATTTCTCTTTGCCAGAGACTGCTTTTAATATTTTATTTGAATTAACTCAATCCTTAAATGACACAATAAGGTCCTTATTATTACCTCATTTTACAAACAAGGAGACCAAGTCTTAGAGACTTAAGCACATTGTACAAAGTCACAGAATGCTAGTTGGTGGAACCAGAGAGCAAATTCAGGTAGTCTGCCAGGAGAGGTCATATTTTGAAACATCATACTATTGTACACCATTTCTCCACCTTTCGACTTGGGTGGCCCTCTGACTTTTTTGACTGATTGAATACAAACACAAGACTTATTTGTCTTGGAAGCCTTTCCTTTATTCCTTTAAGGAGCCAGCCTTAAAGGAGCCATGGGGAGGCCCAAATGTCCAGGAATCATGGCTCCCTGCTGGCAGCCCCAGCTGACTTCCCACCTGACAGCTAGTACCAACTAGTTAGTGACAGCCACCACCATGTTAGTGGCGATGAAGCAGCGATTTTTCATACTTCACCCCCAGCTGTTGGAGTGGTCCTGGCTAAGGCCTCAGGGATCATACAGCAGATTCTGATCCGATTCCTTAATTGAATGCTTTGGGAATATTAGGTTTGGGGTGAGTGTATTTTGCATGTGAATCGTTGTGGTCAGAGATACCTCCTATCCACATGGTCCTCTACCTTGTGATCTTGCCACTGCTCCATCAAGAGGTGAAGACTTTTTTTTTTCCTTTCTATTCCCTTGACTTTGACCTATAACTGTTTTGACCAATATAATAAGGTAGAAGAAAAGTTCTGGGTATAGTCCTTTGCTGTACTGACTGTCTCTAGTTGCTTTCTCTTGAAACTCAGATGCCACGCTATGAGGGAGCCTTGGAGAGAACCACATGGAGAACCACATGAGGCTCCCCTCATGTGAAGTTTCTGGACTACCGTGTGATTGAAGGAGACATACTGAGTATTCCAGCCTAGCTGTTTGCTCCATTCTAACTGAATGGAACAAGAATTGATCATCCCTGCTATGCCCTATTTGAATTGCTAAACCACAAAATCATGGGATTATTTTATGCCACTAACTTTTGAAATGTTATACAGCAATAAATAACCAGAACATTCCTACTATACACCAGAACTTTTCTCAGTGCTGGATCTTAACAATGAATAAAATAGACAAAATTCTCCTTATAAGTGAGTTGTGAGAAACAGAAAAAATATAATAATAAGCAGAAAAGTTTTAATTTAAAAAATAAGTTCTCTAAAATAACACATACATACATATATAAAGATAATGTGTACCACAAGGTAGTGTGACATTGAGTGCCTCAAGGGGAGAATGGTAACTTAAGAGATTATGACCACATTTTCTGAAGAGATAATTAAACTATGATATGAATGATGTAACTAGCCAGCCATGGAATATCTTAAGGATTCCATAAAGATGGAATAATAAGGGCACCTGGGTGGCTCAGTTAGTTAAGTATCTGCCTTTGGCTAAGGTCATGATCTCCAGGTCCTGGGATCAAGCCCTGCATCAGGGCTTCCTGCTCAGTGGGGAGCCTCTGCTTCTCCCTCTCTCTTCCTCTGCCTTTCCCCACAGCTCGTTCTCTCTCTCTTTCTCTCAAATAAATAAATAAAATCTTTTAAAAAATTTTTTAAAAAAGAAGGAACAATAAATACAAAGATCCTCAGGAGGGAATTACCTTGACATATTCCAGGAGAAGAATGAAGGCCCAGGTGGCTAGATAGTAGGAAAGGCAGGGGGGCATTGGAGGTGGGAAAAGACAGGTCGATGGGGCCTTGTGAGCTATGAAAAGACCTTAGTTTCACTGTGTGAAAAGTAGGAAGACATGGAAGGGACCAAAGGAAAGAGATAACATGGTCTGATTTAATTTTTTATAACCTTTCCTTTTTATTTTGGAATAATCTTAGATTCACAGGAAAGTTACAAAGATAGTATAGAAAGTCCCTGTGTACGCCTCACCTAGTTTCCTCATTGTTAACATCTTTTTTTTTTTTAAAGATTTTACTTATTTATTTGACAGACAGAGACATAGTGAGAGAGGGAACACAAGCAGGGGGAGTCGGAGAGGGAGAAGCAGGCTTCCCGCAGAGCAGGGAGCCCGATGCGGGGCTCAATCCCAGCACCCCGGGATCATGACCTGAGCTGAAGGCAGACACTTAATGACTGAGCCACCCAGGCGCCCCCCTCATTGTTAACATCTTATATTACCATGATACATTGTCAAACTGAGGAAGTAGCATTTGTACCTTATTATTAACTAAACTCCAGACTTTATTTGGATTTTACCAAATTTTCCTTTGCATTTAGTTGCCATGTTCTTTAGTCTCCTCTGGACTAGTTGCCATGTGTCTTTAGTTTCCTTTGGTCTGTTAGTTTCTCAGACTTTCTTTGTTTTTCATGACCTTGACAGTCTTGAGGAATGATTTATGGTTTCCATTCTGGTTGCTACGTGGAAAATGGATTGTAGGGACAGAAGTGTGAAAGTAGGAAGAACAGAACACTGTAACTGAAAGTAGAGAGATAGGGACACCTGGGTGGCTCAGCTGGTTAAGCCTCTGCCTTTGGCACAGGTCATGATCCCAGGGTCCTGGGATCGAGCCCCACATTGGGCTCCCTGCTCAGCAGGGAGTCTGTTTCTTCCCCTGCATCTCCCTACCCCCCCGCCCCGCTCATGCTCTTGCTCACTCTCTCTCTCTTTCAAATGAATAAATAAAAAATCTTCAAAAAGAAAGTAGAGGAATAGACTACCTCCCCTTGTACTAAGTTTTCCATACCCAAAGTGTATTTTACACTTACGACACATCTCAATTCAAGTGCTCACTGGACATATCGGATAGTATAGTTGTAGAATGAGGGAATTCGTGTGCTCTAGAAATACCACTCTCCCAAAGAATAATGTGAAAAACAATAACAAAAATCAAACCCTTTGTTAACAGTGTGATATTTTAAAAATGTGATATTCTAAAAAGGGATAACCAAAAATGTTCACTTCTGGCTTAGTTCACAGGGTCAGGCACAGTGATTTTTACAGTCAATGCTCTTTTGGAGACTCTGTCAGTCCATTGGCATAAGACAATTAGCCTTTCCCTAGGGATAAATTAGTTTGACAGGAAGAAGCTAGTATATGCCAGGATTCTAAAGCAAGATGCTATGTTTGGAATCCATGCTCTGAATGTAAGAAAGAAGTGTGGTGCAACATCTGTGTAGAGAAGCAGGCTTCTGTGTCCAGAGTTTCTACTTGCTTGGAAAAAGGAGAAAGGGTCCAAACACATGTAGGGAGATGAATGGCACAGGTTTCAGGCTGAGTATTAAGGAAGAGTGCCTCCATATCCAGTAAAACTGAGAAGACCTCATACCCCCTGCGTTAAACAATCTTCCTTCATGGGATGAGCAAATATAGATTAGAGCGTTTGAACTCTTCTAGGCAGGCAGGACTTTGCATGTGTATGTCACGGTTGAACAAAGTCAAGCCCAAAGGATAGCACAGTAGTCCCTCCTTATCCGCAAGGGATATGTTCCAAGACCCCCAGTGGATGCTTGAAACCACAGATAGTAGCAAATGCTAGATACACATTGTGCTTTTTCCTGCACATACATAACTATGATAAAAGTTTCATTTATACATTAGGCATAGTAAGAGATTAGCAATACTAACTAATAATAAAATAGACCAATTGTAACAATATGCTGCCTTAAAAGTTATGTGAATATGATCTATGTCTCTCAGAATATTGTACTGTACTCACCCTGCTTCTTGTGATGATGTGAGGTGATAAAATGCCTCCGCGCTGAGAGGAGGTGAGGGGAATGATGCCGGCGCTGTTCCGGAGCATGAGGCTGCCATCGACCTTCTGACAATATGTCAGAACCAGGATCATTTACTTTTGGGACTGCAGTTGGCTACATGTAACTGAAACCAGGGAAACTGAAACCATGGATGAGGAGGATTACTGTATGATGAATTCATACTCACAGGTAATCATATCAGTATGATTATGTTAGAGTAAAAAGCAGTGGAGGCACAAAATGACACAAATGGAATGGGGTGACCATGAGTGATCTACCAAGAGAAGAAAATATAAAGAAGTAGTTCCAAAATCTTCTTCTAGGGACCTCTCGACACTACTAAAAATTATTGTGGACTCCCCAAAGGTTTTGTATTTGCAGATTGTCTTGATTACTGCATTAGAAATTAGAGCTAACACATTTAAAAATATCAAATAATTTACTTAAAATTAATAATATACCCATTACGTTTTAACATAAATAACTTTTTTTTTTTGTCTAATAACTATATTTTCAAAGATAGAATGAGAAGAGTGGCATTATCTTATGTTTTTGCAAACCTCTTGGCTACTGGCTTAATAGAAGACAGCTAGATTTTCACATTTGCTCCTTCTTTTACTCTGTTCCAATAAAGGTGTCATGCGGCTTCCGGAAAAGTCTACCGAACAGTAAGAGAATGAGAGTGAAAAAGACTAATACTGTCCTAGTGTTATTTTGAAAATATTTTTGACTTCATGGGCCACCTGCAAAGGACGTGCAGGGGTTCCCGAACCACACTTTGAGAACTGTAGACCTAAAAGAATTGACTGGTTGGGATGGAGGGTTGTAGCTGCTGCCATCGCTGTTGTTACTGGATAAGACACTGACAGAGGTAAATGTGGGTTTCCTCACTCTTGGCTACAGCTTGCCCTGTTCAAGATTACCAACATGCTTCAACACTGAAAGAAGAGAAAACACATTGTATGCCAAATGGGCCAAGCTGGGTATCTGACACCTTTCACTTTATCTTATTTATTTACCTATATATTCTGAATTGTTTTTCCTTCTCACAGAAATTGTTAATCTCCGGTTTTACAAAGGAAGATAATGAAGTTCAAGATGGTAAATAACTTTACTTGGCATACACAACTAAGTAACACTGGCGACTGTTTCCTGAGGCTCTGTTCTTTCTATGATATTTATACTTTCCCCTTAAGCAATAATTATAAAATACAGCAATAATTAGGAATTATGGGAAAATGAAGATTGGTTGTGAATATAGTACAAATTGGAAAATGAAATAACTTGAAAAAAAGTCTGTTGTTAGGAAGTTACAAATAAATAGGGGTCATAGGTTAAATGTAAGGAAAACCGATTTTTGTTTAATCTGCATATTAACAAAAATGTTGGTCTCTACTGAATGAAACTAAGGCTTATATGGAGAGCATATTCTGAGGTGGGCGATTTAATTAAGCAATAGACATAAGATGCGCTCTGTGGAATAAATAGGCTTTGTTTTGGAGGCATTGAGGGAAAGGGGAAACTCAGAGATTGTCAGCCTGAGCCTGACAGCTGGAAGACGTAGGCATAGACACTTGGGTGACTGGAGTCATTACAGGATTTTTAGAGTCAGCTCTGTGGCTGATTATCTATGCAATTTATATGAATTCTACTTCAGTAACCCTATAGATGTCTATAAATAGTTTTTATGAAGTTTTTTTAAATGTGAAATATAAGATTTCAAGTGTATGGCTTATCTCATTTCATTATTCTTGCTGCCAGATTCACTTTATTTCTGCATAAAATAGTGACACCTTGGGTTATTGGGTTAGTTTTTTCTTTGTTAATAACTCTAGCTCTTTCCTCTGATAGGCAATTCAGATTATCACTTATGAGGGCCATCAAACTGCAGATGCACTTAGTTGCATCAAAAATAAAATACCTATTGCCTTATGATTCATGATATGTCCAGAGAACTTAAATATTTTAGTGTGTATAATATATTTTGTCACTGTAAGTCACTTTCACAACTGACTGTGCAAAAAGTTATTAGCTGGTTGCCAATATTTTCTCAAATTTGAATTCACCTGCATGTCATTTGCCAAACTGTTTCTAGAGACTAAATCACATAAGGGATTGCTATAATGTGTATAATGGGAGTACAGCTAATGTTAACATCCAACTGAAATGAAACATGTCTATAAGACTGGGGCTTTTGTTATCATCTTATAACCACACGTGGCTTGAAGATAGAACTGTGTCACACTTATCTGTCATCATGATAAAATTCATTTAATTCTCCATCTTGAAGATCAAACAATAGGGTAATCAAAAGCAGAGGAAAACTATCTGTGTTTATGTGGGACTGAGATAGAAATTCAGCCCTTAGGACAGTGATATCTGCTAGGGATGTTTCAGCGCCTTTAAGGAGTTAGAAAGTGTACTGTTTATAGTCCAAGAGTATCATCAGATTAATTGTCATGTCTATTAGTTTCCTGCTGGTGCTGTAATAAATTACCACAAGCTTATTGCCTTCAAACAACACAAATGTGTTATCTTACAGTTCTGGAAGTCAGAAGTCCAAAATGAGTCTTAAGAGGCTAAATTCAAGGTGTGTGTTCCTCCTCGAGGCTGCAAGGGACAATCCATGTCCTCGCTTCTTCTAGTGGGAGAGGCTGACTGCATGTCCTAGCTCACCACCTTCTCCTTCATGATCAAGGGCATCACTCCAACCTTTGCTTCCATCCTCATAGCGCCTCTTACCTTTTAGGAGGACTCTTATCATTACAGAGAACCCACCCAGATGGTCCAGGATAGTCCCACTATCTCAAATTTAATCAGATGTGCAAGGTCCCTTTTGCCATGTAAGGTCATATAGTCCCTGATTGTGGGAACCAGAAGGTGGACTTCTTTGGAAGCCATTATTCTGTCTACTACACCAAGGGACTTGATTATTGATTCTTTGTTTTTGTTTGTTTGTTTGTTTGTTTTTTGATTATTGATTCTGTCACACATATTTTCATGTACCTACAAAATGTTTTTGGAATGCTTACTTTGCCAGTTACTTTGCCACATAAAAAGCACCGATTTTGCCCTCAAATAGCCTATAGTCAAGCCTCTTATGACAAGTCTGCTGGATAATTCAATTACTTTCACGGATCATGATTAATAAGCCTAGAGTTGTCTAGGAGCATACTGGAGAAGCACTCAACCTAATCTGTGGGGCTTGGGAAGGTTTTCTGGAGGAGGCCACACCGAAGGGCAGAGTTGAAGGATAAATGGTAATTTAATTTAATTTGAATATGGTGCAAGGGAGAGAAGCACATGAATTCAACCGCCTAAACTCACATGCCTAGCTGGCTTTAGACCCCACCTGGACCTAGAATCCACTGTTCCTACTCCATTTTGAATCCTTCATTTTCTTCATACAATCACTGGTTCACTATTATAACCATTTTTTTGCATCCACTCACAACTCCTTTGTTTCTCTTTTGGACTTTTGTCAAATACATAACACACTGTTTTATTACAACTCTATGACATTTCAGTGTCTGTAGTTATGCTGCTGAATAAGGCAGGAGAAAAACATACGCATATCCTGACAATCTCCCCTTAAATTCATAACCTTAAATCTTAAGTGGCTTGTAATGCCCCCTGGCAATCCTAACACAGTCCCCAATCCCATTTCTCTCCTAGGCAACTACCTCACATCTCTAGCTCTCCCCAAATCTCCACCAACTCCTTGCTCATCAGCCAATTATTCTGCCTTCTATCTCACTCTGCAAATCAAAACAATTAGAAAAGAACTTCCACAATCTTACCCCACCAGGGCTATCCACCTACCATTCCTAGGCCCCAGAGTTTCAGGAATCATAATCTTTTCTTTACCTTCTTTTATCACAGATAAACTGTACTTCCAGATCCAATCTTTCCACTTGTACATAGATTCCTCCCTCCCCTTTTTAACCTCCTCAAGGACATTACTTCAGTAATCCTGCTAACTTTCTCCTGCCCTGAAAAATTTTCTTTCTCCCTACTGAAACATTCCCATTAGCATACAAGCATCTTATTATTTCTCTTCTCTTAAAAATAAAAATTCTCTCTTGGTTTAATATTCCCCTCCAGCTATTAACTCATCTCTCTGCTTTCTTTTATGGTAATATTCCTCTAAAGAATACACAGACTCCTTTCTCTCTTCTAAATCTCTCTTAAACTTATTCCAAATAGGATTTTATTCTCTGCACTCTAGTGAAATGGCTATGTAAAAATATTACTAATAGTTTAGTAATATAGCTCACACTAATATAACACTTACTATGTTCCAAGCACTTTATAAAACCATTTAGTAGCTAATCTAAACCTCACAGCAAACTGCAAGGTAGCTAGTAAAAAAGTGGCATTGGGATAAAAACCCAGGCAGATGCTTCTGATGCCCATTTAGCCACTACACTATATTATTTCTCTAACTCACAAATAGCATCCATATTATACATACAATTATCAATCATTGGTCCTCATCTTTTTAACTGATTATCAACAGCATTTAAAAAATTGATATTTCCCCCCCCAAATTTGTCTTCCATTGGCTTCTGGGACTCCACACGCTGATTTTCCTCCTACCTGACTGGTTACATTCTCAAGAGGAACAGGTCAGATAAGCAGATAAAAAATATCTGATTCCTTGTCCTTACGGGCGTGATATTTACTTATGCAGGAGGTAGACTGGTGAGTGAGTAATCTCTCCACAATGTTTAAAGAGAGATCGATTCAAAGTGCTGTGGTGTTTAGAACTAGAATTTACTAACTGTCCTGAGGCGACTTTTAAGGAGGGGCATCAAAGCTACATTTTGAAGTATAAATAGAAGGCTGCCAGGTGGGGAAGGTGGGTAAGATTGCTCCAAGCAGACTGAAAGCACCTGGGAATGTAGAAACCTACATATGTTTGAGAAATAATAAGAAGCCCAATGTATTATTTTACCCCCTCTTTTATTTGATTTTGAATCTGTACACCCCAAAATTAGGCTAACTTGCCAACAGAAAGAGCAATATGCAGTAGTGGTACTTTTTAACTACTTTTCAGCCACATGCACATTAGATTCATCTAGAGAAGTTTTAGTAAATATTGTTGCCTTGTCTGTGCTCATACTGACTCATTTAATTTTTCTGGGGCAGGCCCCAGGCACTGGCATTTTGCTCCCCAGGTGAGCCCAGTCGGTAGCCGGAGTTGAGAACAATTGTGCTAGAACATAAGCAAGGTTGGGAAAGATAGCTAGAAACCGTCTGGATGCCAGGTCAAATCCAGACCTAAGGGCCTTTTAGCTTGTGCTGAAGAGTTTGGACTTCATCTTCTACACAAAGTAAGGCCAACTAACGTTTTATGAAGATTATGATGTTATTAAATCAGTGTTCTCAGAACAAAAATAACTTTAGAGAATAATATCAAGGTGTTAGATAACCTAGGCATAAATTAATGATGGCTAAGCCTCTTGTTTTAACTCTCCCCAAACCTAGTATAGCATCTGGCTCGTTTGCCAAGATGCTAAATGAGGACGATATTTAGGATGGCAACTGGCCAGATGTACTGTTGAGGGAAAGGGTTCAAGGTTTCTAATTTGTTTTTTTTTTTTTTTTAATATTTTATTATTTATTTGACAGAGAGAGACACAGCGAGAGAGGGAACACAAGCAGGGGGAGTGGGAGAGGGAGAAGCGGGCTTCCCGCGGAGCAGGGAGCCTGATGCGGGGCTCGATCCCAGGACCCCGGGATCATGACCCGAGCCGAAGGCAGACGCTTAATGACTGAGCCACCCAGGCGCCCCTCTAATTTGTTTTAATATAAAGTCCTCAGGATGTGTTTTATTCTTTTTTTTTTAAGATTTTTTATTTATTTATTTGAGAGAGAGAATGAGATAGAGAGAGAGAGCATGAGAGGGGGGAGGGTCAGAGGGAGAAGCAGACTCCCTGCTGAGCAGGGAGCCCGATGTGGGACTCGATCCTGGGACTCCAGGATCATGACCTGAGCCGAAGGCAGTCACCTAACCAACTGAGCCACCCAGGCGCCCAGGATGTGTTTTATTCTGTTTTGAATTTAAATTTGCAAATTCTTGAATAAGTCTGGCAATGAATTGGAGAAGTTAAGACAAATCTCTCTGGGTGGTTTGAAGCAATCGATTTGCCTCAAAGAGTCGCAGGGTGACCTTTGTATCGAACTTTGCAACTCCCATTATTTCTTGCAAAGTTATGCTGGCCAACGGACCAGGTGATCTGGAGGTGTCCCTGGGTGGCAGTTGCAAAAACCGGGGCTTCAGATGAGTATATAAGCTCTTTTCCGGGAGGTACTGGTAAGCTGTAAGGGGGCTGAGGGAGAACACAAAGATGGCATCCCTGGTCTGTGTTCCCTGAGAACACCTCAATACCCTCTAGATGTGTGGTAAACCTGAGATCTGTTCCTCACACTCCAGAACAAGTAAATGGGCCTTTTTCACAGAAAGACTTGGGGGGTATGTTTTAGCCTGCTTGTCTGTGCAATGCCCTGGGGGTGGTAACCCGCCAAGAACTGTCTCTCTGATTATTACAGTCCCCTGGGACCCAGGAACGCAAGCTCCTCCCGGCCACCAAAGCCAGTCAATCGAGGAGTGTCCCCTGTATGGACCGTGTGTGCTGCTGGCTTTAACAAGGCAGCAGGAGAGTACAGGGCCAGGGTGCACCCACTGGCTCTATAAAGGTAGAAAGAGAGTGCAAAAATGGTGCCCACATGCACCTCCACCCCCAGAGAGAATCCCAATAAGCCTTTGTGTCTCTGGCAGATACTTTAAGATGAGCAAATAAGTCTCCCTTACACATAGTCTAGGCACTTTTCAAACTGCTCTATTTATGCTGGTCCTGGGGGTGAGTGAGTCTATGCATGAGCCCTTTAAGAGAAGCATCTCACTCCCCTACAACCTTTGGGTCTCCTGAATGTGAGCCTTGTTGGTTTTCAAAGCCAGCCACTTTGGGGATTGGGTTGTCTGATGTGGGGCACAAATCCTTGCTCTTCAGGAAGAAACTCTGAATTTGTGAGATTCCTCCTGATTATGGGTCACTGCACCATGGGTGGGGTTTTTGGTGAGACCATATTTAAGAAGTTTTGTTTGATTCTAATGTCTCAAAGATAGTCTCTATGCTTACTCTTATGGTTTGGTTTTTCACATTTTATCTTTACCATCTTCACTTTTTGTATTTGATTTGAAGTAGGGTCATAATTTGGCTTTCTCCATATGGATAGTTATACTTTATATATTATTTCTATATTTACATATAGAAATAAAATATATATAAATTATATATACTATATATACATGTATACATTTAATTATGCATTTAAATAAATAAATAGATAAATGTGTGCATATGTATACATATACATATATATTTACAACTCCATCTTTTCCTCACTCATTTGTAATACCCTTCTGTCATAGATGAACTTATCATATGTTGTCTTTTAAAAATCAACTCTACATTGTCCTATCCATTCCCACCAAATTTAAAATGATATCTGGTAGGATGAATTTCTCCCCACATTCGCTCTTAATCATTTCATGGGTTGTTTTTAGCTTCTTATTTTTTCTATGAAATTTTGTGTCAACCTGTCAAATTCTCTAAAATGTCTTAGGGTATTTTTTATTAGAATTACATTGAATTTATTATTTTTACTACAAACTGGGACAAAATAAACAGGTTTCTGTGCATAGTACAATCACATTACAGTTGTTCTTTTCTTTGAGATAATTCTCAAGTCATCTTGACTTAAGTTGTGTATTTCCCCAAACTCTTTGGTCATTGGTATAGAGTCATTCTTTAGGTTTGGTTTCTCAAACAACTAATCACATCCAATGCATATGACATTTTACCAGCTTACCTCTCGAGGAAATTCTCATTCTTAAATTTGTTCAAGAACATGACTGCAACTAGTTTTATTCACATTGGCTTACTGGGCTCAGTGTGATCTTGCTGCTACATCTGATATCTTTGGTGATTACCTGTGATTATCATAATCATTATGTCTATGCAGCTACCCCCTTTCACCTTTGGTACTTTGTGTGCACAGGCTCTTTGGTTAGAAAGAAAGCTCTCCAAGTTCAGTCCCATTTTTCAATGTGCAATTACTGAACAGCTTTATAATAACCTCTGACCTAGTCTTCAAGGACATAAGACATTTTTGTGACTGATTTGGGGTAATCTTAAGTAGAATTCTGAGTTTCCTCCCACATGAAATCCTAAGATTCAATGTTAATATTGAGCATATATGTATATATTATTTACCTATTGATGCCTAAAAAGTTATTCTAACAATGGATTCAAGGTTAAAATTAAACACATTTGTATTGGTTACCTACTTAAGCCCAACAAATTAAAACATAATGACCTAAAACAACAGAAACCGCTTATTACCTTCCATTGTCTCTGTAGATTAGAATTAGGATTCTAAGAGCAGTTTAAGTGGGTAGTTCTGGCTCAGACTGTCTCATGAGGTGGCATCAAGATTTTGGCCACAGCTACGATTAACAACACTTGGCTGGGACTGCGGGTACCACTTCTAAGATGGCTCACTCACATGGCTGTTTGCAGAAGGCCTTCGTTTCTTCCCAGCTATGGATGGGAGGTCTCAGGTCCTCATCACTTGGGCCCCTCCATAAGTCTTCTTGAGTGTCCTCATTACATAGCAACTGTTTCCCCAGAGCAGTGGTTTAAGGACCCACAAAAGCAGAAACACAATGTCTTTTATGACCTATCCTTAAAAGTGACACTCACTCATTTCCACAATATCCAATTACTTACATAGGTCAGATGTATTCAATATGGGAAGGGATTCCAGAAGGAACGAATGCCATGAGATCAGAGTCAATGGGGCTCATTTTGACGGCTGGCTACCACAACATATAAGATTAGCATCCTTTTAAAATCCTCCCTGTAATATTGGGAAAAAAATAAAAGGATATATCTGTCAATCAATGATGAGACTGTATGCCTCAATTCTTTGGGAGAAAAATAAGATCGATTTATATTGGCTGTTTGTAGTATAATTGAAACTCACCAATTGAAAAGTCCAGTTTTTCTAATTTAAATTGATTTTCTTCAGTGTAGTGTTAGCACAGTCTCATATTTCTTAAATAGTACTCAAGAACATACATTCTAAAAACAGTTCTTATTAGACTGTGAGCTCCCATCTAGACAAATTAGTTTCTCTCCCCACTCACAACCAGCTTTTCTTTTCCAAGTGAAAAAAATCAAATTATAATCTTTCAGTTTAAATAACACAATAAACTTATTCTCTAAAGCATTATCATTCAATGTTACCATTGTGCTTCTACTACTTTGAATGCACTATCCTCCTGCCACAAAACTAAACTAAACTAATGACTTTGGATTTTTTATGCAGCTACACAGCCTTATGACCTCAGTAAAGAATAATAAACCATTCGGGTTACATGAGTATGCGCCTCTGATCTTACAACACCACCAACACTGAAAAAGTAAAATGATGTGTACTAATACATATTTGCATTCTGAAATGTTGTTAGAATGAATATTTGCTAATGATTTTGGTGAAACAATGAGATATGCATATTTTAATTTTATCCTTTTCTGTTGGTCAGTTTTTTCACAGGAAGACTTAATGAGTAACTTATGCTCTAGGAGTAATTTAATTCATAAAAACAGAAATTTATTTTTTTAAAAAGATATCATTATTCTTTCTAATGATTTACTTCTTTAAAGCTTCTAAAGCTTTAAAGGCCACAGCTTTTGTTGTTTTTTTTTCCTTTCCTTGAGCAAATTGTCATGAGAATTTGGATTCTTTTTTGCCTATAAAGGCATAGGCTTCTGTGAAGTAGCAGTGTTCCAATTATTTAAATGTATATTCATTTTCCTTCTGCAGCTGTACGGATGGCTTTATTATATGCACATAAATATTTGTATTTTATTTCTATTTTCTTGAATGAAAATATAATTTAAATAAAAAAGGATGCCCATTTAAGCTTGATGAAAAGTACAGAGTAGAAGATAAAAAAAAATATTTGCATGATTTAAGATAGCAAGACCAGTGGATTTCCAAACACCGGTTCGAGAGGAGCCAAACATAATACCACCATCCTGGAAAGCTATGTTTATGAGTATTCAGCTCACAGGTGAAGTAGCAGGAGAAAGAAGAGTCCGTATTGGGGAAAGTGCTGACAGATGGCAGATTTGCTGATTCCCTCTCTCATAATGAGGCAGGATGCTCAGCGAGAGTTGCAAGCCAGATATTAATGCGTTTTTCATTTACTAAGGTCAAGAAGGTTTTATTGCTGCAATGGGTAATGTTTCTAGCTGCTGTTAGACAGCAGACAATTTATTCAAATATTAAATTAGATTACTAAAGGTAAAGAAACAGTGCTAGAAAAAACAAAATTAAAATAAATCCACAGTACATTTTTTTTTTAAAGTTGATATCAGAGATTGTTAAAGGACAAAGGCTTTTTTAATTATAACATAGGAGGAATCTTTATAGTAAATATATTTTATTATATATATATTATATGTTCAGATAGATACTATATATACATTACACACATACACACATGCCTACCCATATAACTGCATGTAAGGAGTTTTTCCAGTCCAAGTGCTCAGGCATATTTAAACTCTGTAAGTAATGTGCTGGTGCTGGTTATTAAGCTATTGTCTCAGATCTAACTCCATCCTTCTACACTCAGCTTTGTGATCCTGGGCTGGAAGTCTGCAAACCACATTTCCACTCTGCCCGCTGTCTCCCTGTTACACTCCACCAACAGGAGTTGCTAGAGGGATCCTGGGAGGCTGGGGACTCATTCCTTCTATTTCATTGCTTGTCAGCTCCTGTTGTTTTGGGAGTCATCTGAGGAACTGTATCTCAGAGCAGAAGCAGGGCCTTCTCTGGGCAGCATTTGAATCTAGCCTGCAGATTTTCTAACACAAGCAGGACCAGGCTGATGCGGCCCCCTGACACCTCAACTCAGAGGTCTGGGTCTGAGGCCTGTGGGTGCCTCTGCCAAGCCAGAGACACCAGCCCCAGCCAAGCTGCATGCCCTTCTCCAAGGTCTGCATCTCCATCCCCCAGGGCCTCTTCCCCAGCCTCCAAGTCGAATAACGTTAGCCTCCTCCATTTTCCTGTGCAGGGGTAGGGGTTGTAACTGCCTCCTGCAATTGCTCCTTCCCCACTAACTTCTCATTTTGCCTTTACAGTTGCCAAGTTAATAACTTTACTGCAAGTTAGTATATTGTTAAACATTTCAATTTCTCTCTGTTACAATAACCAGCATAATTTCTCCCTCCTGACTCATTGCTGATACAGGTGTTATGCAGGAAACTCAGCAATTTCACAGCATATTAGTTCAATAGCAGGTGGGAAAATGCAGTTCTATTATTGCAGATATAGAAAATAAAATTTTTCCTGAAGCCCAACTGTTATCTGAGGTGTTCTAGCTATTTTATTAATAATGATAGAAAAAGAAATTACCAAAGAAACAAAAGTTTCTAGCTGAAGGTGGTCTGCATTAGTACCCAAGTACTCCTTGGAAACAAACATACAAAATCAAGTTCAGATTTGTTGCTAGCTCTGCCAAGCCTCCAAGCTCTACTTGAGGCCTCAGCTTACACCTCTATGGGCAATTTTACGTTGAATTTTATCTGAACACTCGAGGCTAATCAACCTTGCATTATTCACCTCCTTGCCGTCTTTGTTTTTGGCCCATTATGTTACCCCTGCAGGTCACTCATTTTCTTTTCCTTAACTTTCATCCCCAGATTTCATCCTCTGTGATCCTTTCCTCAAGATCCAGCCTCTCATTGTGCTTGACTTTCTACAGTCTTTTGACTGTGACCTCTGCAAAGTTCACTGAATGATAAGCAAAATGTATATTTAATCTGTTTATAGAATGTTCACTATAATTTTCCATCTTAAAAAAAAATTAGTTCCATCCCTAAAGATGCCACTTCATTGCAGATCTCTAAATTGGAGGTGTTCAGGGTCCAGCGCTGCAGTCTGGACACCTCCCTGTATCCCCAGTTCTAGATTAGGTAGCTTCCGGGGTGCTCCTATATACTGTTATGTTTAACTATGTATCCCACGTGCCTTCCGGTTGGGGCATTCTCCCTATTTCTGAAAGCCATGTCCAGATAATTCCTGGCATTTAGCATCAGGCATTGCAGGTAAATGCTGCCTGGTTTGCGCGGTCATCCACTGACCTGTTGTTGACTCCTCACATTCCGTCTTGCGTGATTTCCTGCCTGTGTTGTTAGGGCCGCCATTATTACTGCTCCAATTCGTTCTCTAGTCTTTCACTGAATCAATTTTCTCTTCCTCAAATGCTTCACTCTTCCTCAAATGCTTCACTCTTCCTCAAATGCTTCACTCTTCCTGTCACTTAGATGCATGCAATCCTTCGGGGGTTCTTTACTGTAAACTCCAGACTCCTCAACATCCATTTACCTCTCCAGCCTCATATCTCACAAAACCTACCTTCATGTTGATGTGGAACTCTAGTTCCAAGATTACTTAAGCAACTGAAGTTAAAAGAATATTTTTGATTTACATTTTTTAAATTAAAGGTATATGTGTTTTTTTATTTTACTGTCAGGTTTCACCCTCAGTAATACTACTTGTGTCCCCAGTTCTGGATTAGGCAATTTCCCACATGCTCCTACGTACAGTTATGTGTGGCTATTATCTGATTTATCATTCTATTTTAATTGTATTCCCACAAAACTATAATTCCTTTATGGGTAAGGGTCTTATTCAAATGTACGTCTCTAGTGTCTAGGGGCTAATAAGAAGACTGAGATATACTAATAAATAATACCAAAAAAATGAAGAATGAGCAAATCAAGTATATAAATTAGGCCAAATCAAACACATATTTAAGAATCAGGGCCCACACCTTCATAGGAATTTTCAAACAGCTGAGAAGAGCATACACATTTTCATTTATAAAAATTCAAATTAAATCACTGGCATACTGTAACAAATAAGCAAGGAATCGTCAAAGTTTATGAATAAAAGTACAGATAGCTAGCTATTAACCACATGAAGAGTTTTTCAGCCACATTTATTTATTTAAGCCACATGAAAACATTGCTTTTTACTTATCATATTGGCCAAGTTTAGAAAGTTAGATTAAATGTTGTAGACCAAGAGTGTGGATAACTAGTACATTCACACATTTTTGCTAGGTGTGTAAATTGGTACAACCTTTCTGATAAAATTTTACAATATCTATAAAAATTACAAATGCACATACTCTTTTGCTAAGTTATTCAACTTCCAGAAATTTATTCTGTAGGTATAGTATTTCAGCTGTAAAATGACTGGTTTACTAATATATGAGACTATAGACAACATTGTTTCTTTTTTAAAGATTTATTTATTTATTTTAGAAGCGGGGGAAGAAGTAGGAGAGAGAATCTCAAGCAGCAGACACCCCACTGAGCACAGAGCCTGATGTGGGGCTTGATCTCACAACCCTGAGATCATGACCCGGGCTGAAATCAAAAGTTGGACACGTAACCGACTGAGCCATCCAGGTACCCCAGACAACGTTGTTCCTTAAACAAAAGATAAAGAATAAAATGAATTATGGTACACCATAGACTACTAGACAGTTATAAAATATAATTAAAAAGATCTTTAAGAACCCATAGAAAATGATCTACATGTTATTTAATGCATTAAAAGGGAGGTACAGAAGATTGTATAAAATATGCCACCCTTTTTATAGTTTAGGAATTAATAGGTTGGTTATAGTAACGATCCATGTTGTTCATATATTTTATCTTCATGTAGTACAAACATTTTAATAACATTAAGTCTTCCAATCCACGAGTATGGATGTATCTTCATTTACTTGTATCTTCTTTGATTTCTTTTAACAGTGTTTTATAGTTTTGTGTGTAAGTTTTCATCTCCTTGGTTAAATTTATTCCCAAGTATTTTATCCTTTTTGATGCTTTTAGTAAATGGGAATGTTTTCTCAGTTTCCTTTTGGGATTGGTCATTGCTAGTATATAGAAATACAACTGATTTTGAGAGTTGGTTTGCATACTGCAAAATTTATTAGTTCTAATAGTTCTTTTGCCCCTAGAATCTTTAGGGTTTTAACTGGTACTGCAAACACTGATGCATGGTTTATGTCTTTGTTCTCAAAGACCCCCAACCTGTCAGTGCTTAGATACAGGCAAGAAAGACACCAGTCCTAGGGCCAATCAGTTGGATAGATAAGTCCTTTCTCTTCCCAGGGATAATATAAGAGTTGGGAATCTGCTCCGTATGAGATAATAGAAAAATATATATTGGGTAGAAATAGAGTCGATGGTCATGCCTATGGGAGGGAGCTTCTATGAAAGACCAGTAGTAGGGGATTCAGAGAGCTTCCAGGTTGGCAGACGCATCTACACTGGGAGGGTGATGCACTCAGGACTCCCCCCTCTCTGTATCTCTTTATCTGTATCCTTTATCACATCTTTTAATAAATTCATTAAAATAAGTAAATGTTTCCCTGAGTTCTGTGAGCTACTATAGCAAATTCATCAAACCCAAGGAGGGGGTTGTGGGAACATCCAATTTGGAGCCAAGTCAGATAGAAGCTGTGGGTAATGTGGGGACCTACTACTTGTGATTGGCATCAGAAATGGAGTAAGGACAGTCTTGTGGGACTGAGCCCTTTCCTTGTGGGATGTGATGCTATCTCTGGGTAGATAGTGTCAGAATTGAGTTAAATTGTAGGTCACCCCAGAGAATTGCTTCTTGTGGGAAAAAATCTCCACACATTTGGTGACCAGAAGTACTAGAAGTGAAGTGTTCTGTGTGAGTAGTGAAGGAGACTCACAGGAAAGAAACATACAGCAGGATGGAGCTAGGTTTTCCCTACACAGAAGGTGGAAGACTGAGTTCTTCCTTTTTATTCCCAAATGCTCTGAGCAGTGAAGGAGAAGGGGGTTAAGAGAGTGCCTCTGACAAGAGAGTAGAGTGTCACAAATTTCCCTGTTGGCTTCAGTGTGGTTGGTTTCATGTTTACCTGGGATGCAGGAATCTTAACTTGTTCTGGATTCCTCATAGAGGTATTTTTTTTTTTTTCAATTTATTGTTAAATCTTTGTCTCTGTGGGGAAAGAAGAGTCTAGGTTTTCCTATTCTGCCATCTTCCTGACATCATTCGGCTCTATATTTTTAAATTGATATTTTATTTTATTTTTAAAGATTTTATTTATCTATTTGGAAGAGAGAGCACGAGTGGGGAGGGGGCCAGAGGCAGAGGGAGAAGCAGGCCTCCCGCAGAGCAGGGAGTCCAATGTGGGACTCAATCCCAGAACCCTGAGATCATGACCTGAGCCAAAGGTGGGCACCTAACCCTCTGAGCCACCCAGGTGTCCCTAAATTGGTATTTTAAAAGCTATCTCCTAGAGTTATGAGGGTTAAGTGAGAAAATGTCTGTAATATCTCTGTAGATCCAAGACCAACGATGAAGCTGGGCTAGAAATGGGAGGAGAGGCCCTTGTATGGGCCAGTGAGTTCCTCTGTCTTGTTGTATCTGCTTTATTCTGTTTATTCTCACATACTTTATTGTTTGTTGCTGCAGTTTAGCTTTCTCAATATGGCAAGAAAAATAGCTTCTGACAATCTCCTAGTAAAACTTAATAGCACATCCAGCACTGAGGAGAAAATGGTTTCCCTCTCTGACTTGCTGATCTAAATTTCTCAGTAAAGGAACTTATTACTACGACTTGGATCAGTGTCTACCCCTGAAACAAACAACTGTGGCTGGGAGGCTGGGTCACACTTGAGCAGTTCAGGTCCCACACTATGATGTAGAGAGAAAGAATAACAGTGTAACCCTAGAAACATGGTGCTCCTCAAACAGTAAATTAGGAGTCTCTTGTTCACTATACAAAGTTATGTTTTTTATTGTGATTTTAATTGAAAACTTTGTATGTATAAGAATATAATCAATTTTATTATAATTTAGTAATGATGCACTATGTTTATACAGTACAAAATAATAATAATTAGACATTATTGCATTCAAAAAGTTTCAACCTATATTTAAATATGAATGAGTATATGTGCCCAATATTTGGGCGCTTGCTACAACATGAATTATCTTTCTAGGTAATTAAAAAGTTGAAAAAAAAAGAAAAACAAAGTTGGCATTTTCAATTGTTGTCCATTGTTCCACACATCCCACACATTATAAGGGAAACCTAAATATTTTATTAATTTATTTTATTTATTAAAATATTTTATTTATTTATTTGAGAGAGAGAGACAGAGAGAGCAGGAGCTGGGGGAGGGTTAGAGAGAGAGGGAGAGAGACAAGCAGACTCCCCACTCAGTGGGGAGCCCTATGCGGGGCTCCATCCCAGAACCCTGAGATCATGACATGAGCCAAAGTCAGATGCTTAACCAACTGAGCCACCCAGGCGCCCTTAAATATTTTACTTTTAAATAAATATAAAATACATTACTTTGTATGACATGATTAAGTATTAAGGAAATGATGATAAAAAGTTTGCTATAAATAACCCTGGAGATAACTGTGAACAATCAAAACATACCTGAACTTATTCTATATAAACTGATACACAGAACTAAAACTAAATTCAAGAAGTGATATGAACAGTCAGAGATTATGAATTACAATATTTTCCATCGGCCATGGTCATCAGTCCTGAGTAGAGAAAAGCAGTCAATGAATCTTTCATTAGTATTCTTTTTTTTTTAAGATTTTTTTTTTATTTATTTGACACAGAGAGAGAGACAGCGAGAGAGGGAACACAAGCAGGGGGAGAGGAAGAGGGAGAAGCAGGCTTCCCGCCGAGCAGGGAGCCCAATGCGGGGCTCGATCCCAGAACCTTGGGATCATGACCTGAGCCGAAGGCAGACGCTTAATGACTGAGCCACGCAGGCGCCCCTCAGTATTCTTGACTGTGTGCCTGACTCAAATAATAATGTCTGGACTTAGGAGAAAAATTCAAACAAAAGATTCAGCCATGTTTACTTTAATGTACACACACATTGGCTAATGTCTAGAGCACACGTTCAGGAAGTTGAATGGAAAGTGTATCCTCAATGCTTTCAGCGTTCCTGACATTTTGCTAATACTATTAGTATAAAGCTCCAATTATATCAACACTGTTCATAATTTGCAGGTCTATGAAAAGAATATTTGTATTATGAAGGCTCTTCAGTTGTTCCTTTTTTTTCAAGGAAAACTAACATTTTGGAATTGTGAGTCAATTATCCAACATCTTTCCCCCATAAGGGTATTCTAATGAACTTGTGTTGGTGAAAAATAGACTTTGAATCTTAGCTACTTCCCTTATGACCTCCCAATACTTGCTTCCACAAACCTGTTACATCTGTTCTGTTCTCTTGGATCCAACAATCCCTAGTGCAATATGGGGGGGATAGTAAGAGCTTGATATATATTCATTGACCGTTGAGTGAAATCGGAAAATACTTACTCATTTGCTATTCGGTATGTCAATGACATACACCTGTCTACACTTGCCTGTATTATTTCCCATGTCTGGAAATTTCTATCCACTCCCCTTGACCTAATTAAGATCTGTTCTTAGAGACCAAAATCAACTTCTATCTCACTTTCCTGTCTTTGTGAACATTGATCATCACAGAAATTATATGGCTTATTGTTTTTTCCCAAGTAATTATATTTAAAAAAGCACTTGTGTGTGTGTGTGTGCTGCTTCCTAGATTGGTTTCTCAGCTCCTCAAAGCCAGGTACTATGTCTAAATTGACTTTTTCTTTCAAGTACTTTGTGGAGGGTCTTTCTTATAAAAGGTACTCATTCATATCCCAGCATTTTATGGAGAATTTGCATTTTTACAGATCAGTTTGACCGTCTACAAGTTGGTCTGCAAGTGGGTCTAACCATGGGAAAACATTAGGAGAGATATCACGTCTCTCCAAGACAGAGCTTTTGTTTTCAGATATGAGGACAAAACACGAACTCTATCTTGACCTTTCATTGTTTGAAGTAGCTCTTTGCAGCAGAAAAGCTTTCTTAAAGTTCACTATCATTTACAAATCTTAAAAAAGCTGCAGTGTGACAATTATTGGTAAAATTTGTTGACTCATCCACTTGTACATAGAAGCAATTGTTTATCAGTTTATTACACAAAGCTTCTTCAGTATCATGTGACGTATTATCAATATATCAACTTATTACACTTTATGAGGGTGGAATCTTTTCCATTTTTTATACCACATCTTGACCTAACACTATTCCTATAATTTTATATGCTGGCATTAATAGATTCTCACCAACTATGTGATTTTGCTTTTCTGGGCAATAACTTCTGAATAACTTGCTTTTTGAAGCTTTTCATTGACTTTTTTTTTTTTTTTTTAAGTTATACTGTTTGAAATTCCAATACCTGTTTAAAATAATCGGTACCTTCACTTCTCAGAATCTGTGGTGTTTCATGAAGCTGCTTTACAACGTGGCTGGAGACATTGTAGCATATCTGACTTGTTTGCCACATGCAATAAGATAGGACAACTTGGATCAGCAGCCTGTGAAGGACCCAGTGATGAGCAGTTTTCATTATAACAAAGAATTTTTTTGTGTGTCCTTTATTGCACTAGTATAGTGAAGGGACTTGAGGATTGTAATTCTTTATTGCTAACATTATAAAAATTATTCGTAGTTCTAGATCTTAGAATCCTTCTCTTCCCTGTCATACATCATCTTAAACACACACACACACATTAAACTATCAGACAGGTTTGTAAAATGTAAAACTAATAAAATACAAAACAGAAGGGCATAATGAGATTAAAAACATGAAAACTTCGCAATCTACATAAGCCATGTTTTGTAGCATTTAAAACAGCAGAATGGCAGGGATGGCTGGGTCACAATATGTAAAAATTCTTTCTTTGTGATTAAAATTTCCCTGTGATTGAGGTGCCTGGGTGGTTCAGTCGGTTAAGCATCCGCCTTCAGCTTAGGTCATGATCCCAGGGTCCTGGGATCGAGCCCCACGTCAGGCTCCCAACTCAGCGGGGAGTCTGCTTCTCCCTCTTCCCCCTGCTAGAGCGCTCTCTCAAATAAATAAATAAAATCTTTAAAAAAATAAAATTTCCCTGTGATTTTTTTATCATTGGAGTAAAGCATTTTCTTTCTTTCAAGTAAGTCAGCTGTAAGTGGAGCTTGGGAGAGCTAATTAAAGAGGGGATAGAATGATAAGTTCAGCTATTGGCCCCTCTGAGAAATAAAATACTCATCAATTATCAATAGCCTTTCTCATGTCACTGAGCCTGGACTCAGCCGAAGGAATATAGTTCTTCTGTACACTGCCACTGGGCCTGAATATCCTCCGATACAATTGGTAAAAGGGCCATCCACTGCCCTTCATGTAAAGTTAAGAAAAGAAAACAACAACCCTGTTTTTGTTTAATCATATTCTTTCACGGAGACCCTAGTGACTTCTTGCTGAAAGCCGCGTTCCATGGAACTCTGGTTGAGAAACGCTAGTTTTTGAAATTTAAAGATAATAGCATAATGATTATAAAGGTGAAGAAACAGAATTTGACTTATTTCAATTCTATCATTCTATCTGTGCATTTGGAGATTTTTGGGTTATGTATTTAAAATTAAATTAAATTAAAATTAAAATTAAATTTAATAAAATTAAAACAGTGGAGCAGGGTGAGATAGGAAATATAATTTTGCTTGGTGCACATTTGAACAAACATGAAACATTTTACTCAATTTGAGTAATGTATTTTTTTTGAAGATTTTATTTACTTATTTGAGAGAGAGCATGAGTGGGTGGGGAGGGGTAGAGTGGAGGAGAGGCAGAGGTGGGGAGGGGCAGAGGGAGAAGCAGGCTTCCCGCTGAGCAGGGAGCCCAACACGGGGCTCTATCCCAGGACCCTGGGATCATGACCTGCGCGGAAGACAGATGTTTAATCGATTGAGCCACCCCAGCGCCCCTTGAGTAATGTCTTTAAATTTGACATTTATTGTTTAAATTTTTTTGTTTTAAAATAAAATTGAAAAGTGAATGATTATTACTGATTATTGCATGATGATTACTGAAAATAATTTTGTTCGATGGGGCAGTGCTAGTAAATAATCTACTCTGGATGTCAAATGCATGAAGCTGATTGACACATTGTATTTTAACTTCATGAACTGCTTTGAAAACATGTTAATTCTAGCAAAATATTCTGTTCATGTATTGCACTAATTTAATCTTTTATCTTGTTTCCAATGTTCTTTTACTATAAATAGAAAAGACAATGAAATAACACACACAGTAATCTCTCTTGTCTATGGTTGCGCTTCTTCAGGCTTCAGTTATCTGAGGTCACCCATGGTCCAGAAGCAGATGAGCCTCCTTCTGACTTACCATCCAAAATCAATAGCAGTCTCAAAACTAGAGCAGAGAGTCTACGTCATTCCTCCCTGTCTCATCAGCTGATAAAATGATAGGCATCATTACAAGAAAGGAGAGTAGAGTACAGTAAGAGATTTTGAGAGAGACTACATTCACATAACATTTATTACAGTCTATTGTTATAATTGTTCTATTTCATTATTAACTGTTATTGTTAATCTCTTACTGTGCCTAATTTATAAATTAAACATTATCATAGGTACACATGTATAGGAAAAAACACAGTATATTGGTTGGTACTAGCAGTATTTTCAGCCGTCCACTGAGGGTCTTGGAATGTATCCCTCATGGGGACTGCTGTGCATTATTGTCTCCTTCCCTATTGAAGCTTCCATAGCTCTCACTACCTCCGTTTGAAATAGGTATCACGTTTTAATTATTTATTTCAACCATTATATTTTCAATTTTTAGAAGTTCTCTTCAGTCCTTTTTCAAATATGCTTTATTATTTTTTAGTAATTATTCATTATATTTTCAAAATACTGTTTGAGTATACTACAAACATTTAATAAATATACGATAATTATAATGCATGGTACCTTTATGATTTGATTCAACTGTTCATGACTTTTGCCTTTGCCTATGTTGTCATGTTTCCTTATATGTTTTGCAATTTAAAAATATATATTTATGAGTTCATGTCTTGGGGGATTTTTCTGATGAAGTCCTATGATATTCCCTTGAGGCTGGGAAAGGTAGTCTTTATTGTAGGTGGCAGTTTATGCCCAGGTAGCAATTGAGGGAGTTACAGTGGGAAGAAGGAGAGAATGGCCTTTCACTAATTTATTCACTAATGGATAATAATAATCCACTTAATAAATGCTTTCTTGGTAACTGGCATAGCACTAAGGAAATGTGGTAGGAACTGAGCGTCTTCTTGGAGTAAGAACTCTAAAATAATAGCACCCCCCCTTTTTTGGATACCCTGCTACTTCCTGCATAACATTAATTGTTATCCCTCTGAAAGGAATGTGGAAATATTTCAGCATAATCATTTCATAGTAAAAAGATTACTTGGGGTATCTGGGTGGCTCAGTTGGATAAGCGTCTAACTCTTGATTTTGGTTCATGTCATGATCTCAGGGTTATGAGATTGAGCCCTATGTCTGGCTCCATGCTCAGTAAGAGTCTGCTTGAGATTCTCTCTCTCCCTCTGCTCCTCCCCACCCCTGCCCTGGCTCATGCTCACACACACACTCTCTCTCTCTCTCAATCTTAAATAAATAAATAAATAAATAAAATCTTCAAAAAAAGTACAGATTACTTATGGAGTGAAAGGATAGGTTCATAGTTTGTTTTTCACTGTATTTGTCCATATTGTTTAGTTTATTTTGTACTTCATTAACTTCTTAAGATTCATGGAATTCAGTTTTATTTCTACAAAGTTTTTTCTTTAACATTCATTGACACTGAGAACAAGCTAGTTTTTATATTCGTTAACTGGATTTAACTTTAATATTGCTCTGTGAGGTAAAAATTGTTCTTTCCACTTGACATGTAAGGAAACTAAATCTCAAAAGAGGTTAAGTAATTTGCTTAAGTTCACGCCTACCATGCCTACCACCAAAGTCCTCCCGTTTTTCAGTGGCTCAGCGCATCACTAATGAGTGTCTACTATGTGACAGGCTAGCTGCTGGAATTCAAAGCAAAAGATGAAATGTCTTTTAAGACATTACAATCCAGAAAAGAGACTGATTATTTATACTGAGATGAGATAGCCTATACTAGAAGTATGAACAATTATGGAGTACAAAGAAAGGATGATTCAGAGTTGAAGTTGAGGGGAAGAGATTTTTCTAGGAATAAGACACTAGCCTAGAGTTCGAGTGGCACTGGGACAGAGCTACTGAGGAACCCCAACCCTCCCCACTTTGTTATTATATATGCCACTCACATAATTATTATTCACCTATAAGGGTAATTATTTTGAATAAGAAGTTCAAAGAAGTAATTATTTACTCCTATCTAAAAAAACTCATAAACAAAAAGATAGTAAATATTTCAGTATGGCTTTGTTCCTGAGGGCAAAGAAATATGATCAATAAAATCTTACAGTGATAAAAAAAAAACCTAGAGTGATACCCTTATGTTCGTTCAAGACTATGGAGTGGCTAGCAGGTACTTGGCAATTTGCAGAATTGATCTAACTTGCAATAGTCTCATTGTAATTTACCATCCATTCCTACATATTCATTAATATTCACAAAACTTATAAAGTGGTATTTAAAAACTAAATGTGAACCACTGAACATTCATTTTTTGGGAGGTACCTTTTTGTAATTTATTATCCTAGGTAGCATTTACGCAGTTCTCTCTCTTTTTAAATGTATGTTATTTCACATCTCTTGGCTTCAGAAAATTCAAACTTGAGCAGAAGAAAAATGAACAAGAATTTACAACCTTTTCAAGAATGTTATTCTGAAAAATTTCACATTTACTGAAATATTATATAAATATATATATAATATAAATACTAAACATAAATATGGTATATAAATATAAATATATGGTGAATATATATGAATAACTTAGCATATATGAATATATATATTTTAGCATGTATTTCATGGGGCAAATAATTTTCAGACTTATGAATATGTTGGGCATAGGCATGGAATAAAATATTATTTAAGTAAATATGATATTTTGTTCTTTATTAATGACACAAGTATTTCAGTTTAAGGGAAAGTATCAGTTTTGGGCATTGGGAGTCTTGGGTTTTAATATTTGTGCTGGTTTTACCAACACTTTAAGACCTTGGGT
Source organism: Halichoerus grypus (assembly GCF_964656455.1). Lineage (NCBI taxonomy): Eukaryota > Metazoa > Chordata > Mammalia > Carnivora > Phocidae > Halichoerus > Halichoerus grypus. The sequence continues at coordinate 132,794,039 of NC_135718.1, forward strand.
AAGATAATTATTTCTTCTAAGTAGCACTTTCCACAATTATTTAATGGAGGTAATAGAATACAATATTGTAATTTACCTCCTCTCAGGGGAGCTGTAAGAATAAAATTAAGCTAATATATAATACTGACTTTAATTAAAATTACTTTAGAAACATAGTATTACTTTATGAATCAAATAGTTCACAACAGAAGTGACCATGCTGAAAAATCTGGAAGAAATGTTACCTCATTCATTTTGTTTGTGGAGGTGGGTGTTTTCCTGAGAAATGACCATCTGCCTGCCATAAAAATATTGGATCATTCTTTGAGAGAAATAGACTAGTAAAACTTTGGAATTGTGACATCGGTTCACTTTTTAATATTTCAGTTATGAAGGGCCTCTGCTGGGTGAGAAACAGTAAGATATTGCTGTAGGTTTTATAGCTGGCTCATTTATAAATACTCAGAACTCTTTGCAGGTAATAAAACTGCATGCCAGGTCAATCATAAACTCCACCTGCTTCTCATATATTTTTGGTAGCTAAGCTTACAGAGCTTTCAAAGGATTTCTACCCTTCTCTTAATATTCAAGGCTATTGCTAGTGTCTTTCCTGTGTTGCCATTTTATCTCTCTTTCGGTACTGTTGATTGTTGTTGATTGTTGTTGGTTGTTATTTTTGCATTTGATCATTTTTTTTAAAGATTTTATTTATTTATTTGACCCACTGCTCTCCTTGTATCTCTCACACCCAGGTACAATTGGTTGTTAAATCTTATGCTGAGTCTGCAAGTCCCTTTAAAACTGTTTTCAATTTTCTATTTTTTCTGCCTGGCCATAATTTAAGGTCTCACATCTCTCTTTTTTTTTTTTTTAAGATTTTTATTTATTTATTTGACAGAGAGAGACACAGCGAGAGAGGGAACACAAGCAGGGGGAGTGGGAGAGGGAGAAGCAGGCTTCCCGCGGAGCAGGGAGCCCGACGCGGGGCTCAATCCCAGGACTCTGGGACCATGACCTGAGCCGAAGGCAGACGCTTAACGACTGAGCTACCCAGGCGCCCCTAAGGTCTCACAACTCTTATAATGGAATGTTGTAGCGGTCTCCCGACTGGTCTCCCTGCCTTCCTTGGGTTCTCTTTTCAAGCCATTCAAATCTTTCTAAAGCCCAATTTTCTTGTCCACACTTTTCTATGAATTTCCACAAAGGATCAAATCAGATTCCTTCAAGACACATGGTGAAATCTATAAAATATGGGCTCTGGAACTGGACATGAATTGACTCCCTATTCTGCCTTGGGCAAGTTTTTTGAAACAAACCCCACTTCCTTTATTTGTACTAAAACCTCCAGGATGGCTATGAAGATAATATGAGTTAAGTAGTATAACATCCACAGAATACTTGCTGAAGCATTGCTAGTGCTCAATTAATGTTTCCTTCCTTCTGCCTTGTAACATCCACACACTCAACTGCTTTTTAAACTTCCAGTGCTCATTTATAAACACTATTCTTTCATGTTCCCTACAAAGATTCCAGAAGTTTTTCCCATCTTGTTTTTTGTGTTTTTTTTGGGGGGGGGATGTTGTTTTGTTTGCTTCCTTGTTTCCACAAACAAGAATATTCCCTAGATATTATGTCCCTTCCTATTTTCTCACCTGTAAAAATCATATCTGTCCCTTCAAGCAGTCCATGCAAGGGTCCAACTCTTGCATGCATTATTTTTTAATTTCAACCCACAGGAATGTTGATTATTTCCTTCGAAACTCTTTTCTTTGCTTATACTATTTGGCATATTCTACCTTCTATTATATGATTTGAATTTTTGTTGCCAAACTCTCCACTCCATATGGGTAGCTGATTCTGGGGCTACTAATCTTAAAACATCTAGCAATTTCACATGCGGGAAAGTCAATAAGTATTAATGTGACAGACTATATTTTACAAAGATGGCTGCAAGTAGTAACTCCTATCCCACTTGCTCTTATGCGATGTAACACTGGTTATCCAAGAGGTGTAGTGTTTTTCTCTGCCCCCTCTTGAACGTGGGCAGAAATTGTGCCTATCTTGGCCACTAGAATAGGTCAGAGTAATGCTGTGCCTCTTAGCAGCTGCCACTTTTTACCTTTTAGGATGTTTTCTCTTGAGAGACCTCTCCCCCGAATCTCCTTTTTCTCTTTGTGTTTCACTTTGAATAATTTCTGTTGATCTATCTTCATATATCTTCAATATAACTTTAACTTCACTGATTTTTTTCTTGTCTATGTTGGGTCAATGATGAGCTTGTCAAAGCATTTTTTATTACTTACTAATAGTAATAAATAGTAAAAAATACATTTTTTATTACTTAACAGATTTTTTTTTTATTTTGAGTTATTCTATTTCATTCTTTCTTACAGTTTTCATCTCTGCTAAAATTAGTATTCTCATCATGCATACTTTCCTCTAGAACCTTCAACACAACAATCATAATTTTAAAAAAATTTACTGATATTGCAATATCTGAATCATCTATGGGCATTGTCTTATTGATTGCTTTGTGTCTTTATAGTGTTTTGTTGTTGTTGAAATCTGGACATTTTATGCAGGATAGTGGACGCTGAGATAAATAGTCTTACATCTAGAAATGGGCCTGCCTTTTATTCTGGAAGGCCCTTAAAATGGGGTTTTGAAGTAAGTTTGTTAGGAGTTGAGCTGGGTTCAGGATGTGCTGTTTCTATTGCTATCATTAGTGTACCATAGACCTCAAATATTTCTAGTATTACCTTATTTTTAGTGTTGGGATTGGTTTGCCAGTAGGTTTTTCTCAATATCTATTCTACCCTCAAATTAGGGGTTTTCTTTATGCTGCGTCTCAGAGAGGATCTCTCTCCACATTCTTACCACTCTCTCTGTAGTAGGACCATTTGATATCGGGAAGTGCTGGACATAGGGCATTTTCTGTTGTTCTGATTAAGCTTCAATAATAGAGGTGGAACCTTCTCTGTAATCTGTAATGTCCTAAAGACAATAGGTCTTTACCCAGGATGGATTTCTGTCTCAGCTCCAGAGTGGATTTTTTTTTTAACTCTTCCATTTCCCTAGATATAACAGGTTTTCACTAAGGCCTAATGGAGATGGTGTTTGTTGTCTTTCCCCCAGCAGCTGAAGTCTTTGATCTGTAGAAGAGATAGGGAAGAAGGATCTAGGAAGGGTTTTCTTCACATGGGAGCTGCTGATCTTATCCACCAAGCCTGCACGATGAGGCCCGGGTTCCAGTTCTATAGAAGCTGGGAGATGATTAATGTTTGTTGTTTTAAGCTCTAAGTTTTGGGGTAATTTGTTACACAGCAGTGAATCTCAATAAATGTTATCTACTAGCCACTTTCATGTAACAGTGAGGACATTTAGACTCCTATATTAGGGAGACTTGCCTAAGAAAATACTTGTAAGAGCAAAACTAGAATTGAGTCAACTCCCAGAATCTGTGAGCAGTTGTCTTTTCCTACTACAGTATACTACCCCCAGCTTATTCATCTATCTTTTAATGAATGAAAATCTGACTGATTAATATATCTGATATAATGAATACTGATTAATATATCTCTACTATTAATTTAAGATTATGTACTTTCAGCTAGCACCAAACCAGTCATATTTAGAAATAACTTTCCTTTTCTGAGGGCAATAGTTGTAAGATGATATATCTGCACAGGATATATCATCTGTGGAGAGAGATCCTCTCTGAGAGGATGTGGAGAGAGAATGTGGAGAGAATGTGGAGAGAGATCCTCTCTGAGACACAACATAAAGAAAAACCCTAATTTGAGGGTAGAATAGATATTGAGAAAAACATGCACCCCCTCAATGGAGGTTCACTGTGTGCATAGAAACATAAATCTACATGAAAGGGAAGATATTAATGACACTTGAATAGTTACAGGATGGCCTCTGAGTAGTAAAAGGAGAATTTCTGTGAATTTGCCAGTAATAGGTAAGATAGTTAGCTCTAAGTAAAATGTAACCAGTAGAATTAAGAGAGGCTTAGTCAAAAGTTTATCTTCCTAGGTGAAGATTGCACTGAAGGAGAAAACTTAGAATGTTTTAAAAATTATAAAAGATTATATTTTGGGGGCGCCTGGGTGGCTCAGTCTTTAAGCGTCTGCCTTCAGCTCAGGTCATGATCCCAGGGTCCTGGGATCGAGCCCTGCATCAGGCTCCCTGTTTGGTGGGAAGCCTGCCTATCCCTCTCCCACTCCCCCTGCTTGTGTTCCCTCTCTCGCTGTGTCTCTCTGCCAAATAAATAAAAAATAAAAACAAAACAAAACAAAACAAAACAAAACAAGATTATATTTTTAAGTATATGTTTAGTTACAGTGTTTGGCATGAGGAGGTAAAGTGTGGAAGTCTTTTTAGTTAGGGTGGATTAACCGCTGTAAAAACAAACCTAAAATCTTGGCGGCTTACCATAATTAAGGTTTATTTCTCATTCACATTGCAGACCAATATGCAAATGAATCATTGGAATAAAGGTCTAGGGCTGCTCTATGCAGTCGTCAGGAGGTCGGGCTCCACAAGGAGTGGTTCCTCTATGTTTTAAGGACTGAATTCTGTTAGTCTGGCTAGCAGGCAAGTACCATGCAAACTACGGGGAAGGTATACATGCTCTCAGCTATGTTGGCCAGAGCTGACAGATGCCAATTCTGTTCTTGTTCTGTTGGTGAAAACAACCATGTCTGATTTTGTAAGGAACCTGGGCAATAAGATCTAACAGTGTCAAGAGCCCAGATGTCCATCGACAGATGAATGGATAAAGAAGATATGATATATTTATACACACACACAGTGGAATATTATGCAGTCATCAAAAGAATGAAATCTTGCCATTTGCAATGACGTGGATGGAGCTAGAGAGTATTATGCTAAGCAAAATAAGTCAGTCAGAGAAAGACAAATACCATATGATTTCACTCATATGTGGAATTTAAGAAACAGAACAGATGAACATGGGGAAGGGAAGGAAAAATAAAATAAGATGCAAATTGAGAAGGAGGCAAACCGTAAGAGACACTGAACTCTAGGAAACAAACCAAGAGCTGCTGGAGGGGAGGTGGGTGGGGGTAAGGGATAATTGGGTGATGGGCATTAAGGGAGGCACATGATATAATGAGCACTGGGTGTTAAATACAACTGATGAATCACTTAAAGTCTACCTCTGAAACTAATTAAAAAAAAGTAAAAAGAAAAAAAATGAATGTTCACAAATAACTAGTTTCTGCCACAGAGTGTGTCTTCATACTTGTTTTAATATTTTTTAATATTCTTCTACATCAAAAAGAAACCAGGAAGGAATATATATGGAATTGAATGGGAGGAGGCAGTGCACAGGACAGGTTAGCTGAATCACACCTGTATTGCTGATATTATGTCTTCCTTAGATGTCTAATACAATTCCTTAAATATTTGATACCATTTGATATAAATTACCAGTGAAACTACCTGGGTCTTGAGGTTTTTTTTTTTTTTTTTTTTTTTAAGGTTTTCACATACAAAAAACAGATTTTTTTTTTTAAATATATGGAACTATCAGTTATCTTTTATCTTGTTGGGTATAAAATTTTTCAAATGTCAATTAGCTCATTGGTATTGCTCTGATCTGTACACTTGTTGCTGTTTTACTATTGGGCTTTGTTGGGGCAGGTGGTTGAATTAGGAGAGAATCCTCTTGATCCTGTCAGGCTTAATTTCATTCTTTTCTAGGGAAAATCTATTTTGGTTGTGTTCTCAGTAATAAGGAATGGGCTTTATTTTACTCCTAAACTTTGGTCTTTCGAGTTCAGAAGAATCTCCCAGCCCTGGCTGAACCTGAACGCTGACCTATCCCTGGACTGAGTGATCTCTGGTACCCTTTCCTGGCTTTCAAACTCAAGGCAGCCCTTCTCAGGTGGTCCTCACGGAGTTTTCTTGCCTTGCGCATTGCAGCCCAACACTTAAAACAGGAGACACGAAGGATCCCCATGCAAGTATCTGATACCCTTCCTTTGCACAGCTCTGTCTCCTCTAGACCCTGAGAGTCCTACCTTCTCTCCAGACTTGACTTTCCATCCTCAACATAGTGAGACCACTGTGTTTTGTTTGGACTCAACTTCCCTCCACTATGCAGTAAAATAGGCAGGAATCTGGTCTGAACATGGGTCTAAAATTATGTATATGTGTGTGTGTGTGTGTGTGTGTTTTTCAGTAATTGTATTTCTGCATTGGAATCAAAATTTTCTGATTTCATAGTAGTTTACAGCAGAAGGCATGTCCAGTACCAGTTTCTCCATTATGGTAGGAATGAGGAATTCCAGCTGAATCACCTCTGGTGATCAGTGATTAATAGATGTCAAAATTTGTTTCCTTTATACTCATATTTTGTAATATTTTTTAACATCATATAGTGCATGTAATATTATTGTATGGATACAATGCAGTGTCATGCATGCTAATTTTATATCTAATCACAAGACTTATGATTCATATATTGATGGTAATCACCCTGTCTCTCTTTTAGAGTAATAAAATTAACAAGCAATACTAATTCATCTTTCAGATGCTACTTATTCAGTAAACACTTCATCACAGCGACTATTCCAATTAGTTATTATGAAATAAAAGAAAAACAGTAAGATGAGGACCACAACTTACTGAAAACCTAGTCAGGGCTTTCTTTTCCTATGTGTTCTTCTGATGCATATTTTCATATATATTTAATATGTATATTTTATATATAGAGAGATAATTGTTTCATATGTATTCCATGTAATATATCTCATACTATATATCAAAAAGAAAGAATAAAAAACATTCAAGTTTTCTCTGATGCTGACATTTTGAAAATGTCATAGTTTATAAGGAAATAATGAAAACCCATATTACACGGGAGAATACTCTGACCTTTTGCTCAGAGATTGATATGAGTTTTGGGGCAAGCTCTGTAAAGAAACTCAGAAGTAAAATTCACTTACTAATAAGTAATTGAAGATTTCAAAGGTCACACAGCTCTAGCAACAATTTGGTCTTCAAGCTGGGACATAGAATAAATTTATTTTTCAATTATCAATTTTCCTCCCTCATGTTGTTATAGAAACAACAGACATGTATAGAGTGTGTCTTCCTCAGGTGCCTTTGGATATTGATTTTAAATTATTCTTTTCTTTTTTTATTGGGGAGTGCTTGACATTTAAAATACACAGTTGGATACAATTTGACATATGTATATACCTGTAAAACTATCACCACAATCAGGATAATGAATGTAACCATCACAACCAAAAGTTTCCTGGTGTATCTTTATAATCCATTCCTCTTTACCCTTATATGCTTTACAAATACATAAGACACAGGTTTTTTTTTAAATCACTTTATTGAGGTATAATTGACATACAAAAACTTATAGATATTTAATGCATACAACTTGATGAGTTTGGAGATAAGTATACACCCGTGGAACCATCACCACAACCTAGGTTATAATAAATTTATGCATTTATTTCCAAAAGTCTCCTCCCCCCACCCCACCCCTTTTGGATTGAATTTCTTTTGTGGTAAGAGCACTTAATATAAGATCTACCCTCTTAGCACATTTTAAAATATAGAATACATTGTTGTTAACTATAACCTTTATGTTGTACCATAGATCTCTAGACTTATTCATTTACATTATTTTTTTTTTAAAGATTTTATTTATTTGACAGAGAAAGACACGGCAAGAGAGGGGACACAAGCACGGGCAGAGGGAGAGGGAGAAGCACGCTCCCTGCTGAGCAGGGAGCCTGATGCGGGACTTGATCCCAGAACCCTGGGCTCATGACCTGAGCCGAAGGCAGACACTTAATGACTGAGCCACCCAGGCGCCCCATTTACATTATTGAAACTTTGTATCCTTGACCAGTATCTCCCCAATTCCCCCTGGTAACCATTATTCTATGTTTAGATTCCTCATAGAAGTGGATCATACAGCATCTGCCCTTTTGTGTCTTGCTTATTTCACTTAGCATAATATCCTCCAGGTCCATCCATGTTGTCACAAAAGACAGGGATTCCTTTTTTTCTGATGGTTGGGTAATATTCCACAGTATGTATATACTACATTTTCTTTATGCATTACTTTATTGATGGACATTTAGGTTCTTTCTATACTTTGGGTATTGTGAATAAAACTACAATGAACACAGGGAATATAGATATCGCTTCAACATCTGGACTTCAATTTCTTTGGATATATGCCTATCAGTAGCATTGCTAGATTAAAGAGTAATTCTATTTTTAAGTTTTGAGGAACCTCCATACCGTGTCCATAGTACCTGCACCAGTTTAAAGTCCCACCAACAATTTCTATGTTTTTATCCATTTATTCTAGGTTGTCCACTTTGTTGGTGTGTAATCATTTGAATAGACTCTTATGATTCTTGTGTAATGTCTCCTTTTTTATTTCTGATTTTATTTATTTGAGTTTTCTTTCTTTTTTTCTTTAGTCTATCTAAGAGTTTGCTATTTTTATTTTTCTTTTCAAAAACCCAACTCTTAATTTCATTGATTTTTTTCTGTTGTTTTCCTAGTATGCATTTCATTTATTTCTGCTTTAATTTTAATTAATTTCTCTTTTCAGCTAATTTTAGGTGTTGTTTGTTCTCTTTTCTGTTTTTTTTTTTTATGGTGTAAAGTTAGGTTTGTTTGAGATCATTTTTCTTTTTTATCATAAGCATTTATTGCTATAAAATTCCCTCCTAGTACTATTTTTGCTGCGTCCCAAGAATTTTGATATTTTGTATTTTTATTTTCATTTGTCTTGAGACTTTTTTTCTAATTTCCTTTTTGATTTCTCTTTTGACCCTGTGATTACTTAAGAGTGCTTTAATATTCATGTATTTGTAGGTTTTCTAATTTTCTTTCTTTATTGATTTCTAGTTTCCTTGTCTTGGGATCAGAAAGGAGATATGAAATTATCTCAATCTTCTTAAATTTGTTAAGATTTGTTTTGTTATCTAGCATGTGATCTATTCAGGAGAACATTCCATGTGCACTTGAGAAGAATGTGTATTTTGCTGCTCGTGAGTGGAATGTTCTATATATGTCTGTTAGTTCCATTTGGTAGATAGTGTTGTTCAGTTTTGTAGTTTTTTAAATTGATTTTCTGTCTGACAATCTGTTCATTATTGAGAGTAGGGTACTGAGGTTTCCCACTCATCTTGTATTGATGTCTGTTTCTTCCTTCAGATCTGTCAGTGTTTGCTTTATTTGGTTAGGTGCTTTGATGTTGGGTGCATCTTCCTGATGAATTGACCCTTTTATCTTTATATTCTTTAACTCTAATAACATTTTTTTTTGTTTTAAAGTTTATTTTCTCTGGTATTAGTAAAGCCACTTCAGTTTTATACCATGGGATTTGGCTTCAGAAATTTGTCTCTGGGGTGGGATGAGAAACCCTAAAGTCCTGCTTCTCTGGGAAAGAACAAACACTCTAACTGGGAGCTGAGAAGTTGAGCCTTGTGTTTTGGGCTGCTGTATTCTGGAGTAGAGTCTCTGTCTTCCTGAGAAGAAGGGTGGGGAGGGAGCGAATGGTCTAGGCTCAAACCACATATCTCCCCTTTCTTACGAATTGTAGATGTTCTTGAAAGATTTTTTTTTTTTTTTTCATTTGTTTGTTGTTCTTAGGACCATCTGCAGAGGATTAAAATAGTTGTGTGCATGTTTTGATAATTTTCACCAGTTTCCCTGGGGAGCAGATCAGTGGAGCGTCTCAGGCTGTCATGCCCAAAGTTTATCACTGACCATTCTAATTTAAGATGACAACATGTTTACATTTATTTAAACTTGATTCTTCCACGAGATAGTTATTTACTTTCTCTGTTGTTTGTGCATTGTAATATTTTATAGTTTTTTTAAAAAAGGAGAAGCACAAAAGTGAATGTATCATTGAAAGTAGTGTGGCTCTGGCTGAACTGTTTTGGATCTTTATTCAATGTACAGAATAGACAAATAGATTATCATGTGATAATATTGCTCATATATCACTGACTAATAAAATAAATGTTATTTACAGATAACTTATCACTGTCCATTTGAGCCCTCCATCACTCATTCTGCATTCCCATTGTCTACACAATCTAATCCATACTTATGAGCGAGGCATTTACATTTTTTCCTGTCAGGTCCCAGTCTTTCTCATGACTTATCCCCAACCCCCCCACACACACTTTCTCTATACAGTGTCTAGTCATAACAGAATATTTGATATTCCATGTATATGTGCTACATTTCCATTTCTATCTATTGCTTATGTTTTCTCTCCAATTGAAATTAACATTCTTCATACTCCATCTGGAGAAATGGTAGTCATTTTGTAGGATGAGTTTGAATATTACTTTCTTTGTGAATACAATGTAAATGGCTAGAAATGGCTGAATTGCTCTGTGTGCCAGGTTGTTTGCATACAATTCCAAATTTGATATGTTATCACTGTAAAAAAGACATTATTGACTTCAGGAGTGCATTAATTACATAAGAATAAGTGAACTAAACCCAAAGAAGTCACAATGTTATTGTTAGTTTACATGTATTTCTGACATCATAGCCTATTCTCATATCTATAGAACATTCCGGTTCCCATAAAGCTTTTCCTCAACATTTTCCTTGGTAACACCCTCATCTCACTTTCCACAAAAAATATACTTTATTGTATACTTTGTATACTTCATTGCTGCAGAAAATGTTCTTCATAATGCTGCATCATAGTTTATAATGCTGAATTCATAGATCTGATTACTTTGATAGTTACATGTAAGAGAGAGTTTATTTCTTTTAATAAATTATGAAATCATTGAGGCTATTGTTTGTTTTTGTAATCCTAAGAACCAAGAATCCCCAAAACCACAAAAAATGATCAGGAAATATATGTGGAATCCTCTAATTTTATGATTTTTGTTTTACTAGATAAATAATTTATGAAGATTTAGGATTTATTATTATAATATAATAATATTTATATTTTTATTCAATTAAATTTTAAAATGATCCCAGAGACACCAATAAAATATTATCAGAAAAGTATATATAACATCCAATGGGAATCAGGCATGGCATTTTAGCTGCAGCTCCAAAAATGAGACCTGAAATTCTTGGAAATCAAATTCACAAGGGTACATATGAATAATACAAAACAGATAGTTAATACAGTTTGTTTGGAATTCTACTGCAGTGTAAACATATATTACTTGGTTTCTCATGTATTAGCTATGACAGATATGAAATTTATTTCAAACCCTTAGATGGCTCAATTCTTTAGTTTTTTGTTTGTCCCCTAATCTTCAATAAAATAATATTTTAAAAAGTCATACTAGCAAAACATAGGGTAATGGATATCATAAACCATTAATCTGAAAGGACACTTTTCTAATAATTATCCTTATGCCGTCTGAAATGTATCTTGCTGCAATTGATTCAGGATTAATCGATTATAGTGCTCATTATATGTTCATTCATTTTGGTCAAAGGCAAAATTTGAAACTGTGTCAAGTCACAGGCAGATTTTCCTTTCATAAATCTTCTATTTTTAAATTTGAGTATGTGTATCTACTTTCATTTGGGCTTTCTGAATATTAATAAGTCTCAGTGTCTAAGGTATGCACAACAGGGATTTTTAGCAAACATGATGTGGTCCCAGAAAGAAGTTCATTGTTTTCCAGTTAAATTCTTTGCCTTCCAAAGTTCTTTCTTTTCCTCTTCTTTTCTTCACAAGTATTTTTTTTTATATAAAGTTGAAATTGCTGGCATAGTTCTAACAACATCATAATCCTTAGAAAATGAAAAGCAAAGGCCATATACTTTCTTTAAAAATGCAATCTTAGAGCAATTTTCCCAGTAAGTTTTGTTATATACAATGCTGATGGTAGTACTTGGTACTGTGTGTGATATGTAAGTGGATGTACAAGGGTGTATGTGTTAAAGTGGTAGCGTTAAATAAGATGGGGCAAAGAAAGGCACCTGGGTGGTTCTGCTGGTTAAGCGCATTGGACTCTTGGTCTCTTTGGATGCCACTTGTTTTCTCCTTCCTGCAAGGGGTGTGATTTTAAGCAAGGACGAAGTTCTGAGGTTTGGTGGGGCAAATAACAAAAATAGGAATTAGTGGAAGTGTTTCATTTTGTTTTTTTTCCTAGGTATTTGGAATGCCATTGAGTAGCTCCAACCTACCTACTTTTTTTGTTGACTGTTTCCTTGGCCAAGCAATAGTACTTACACAAATACCATGGGAAGAAATTTCCTAGGTCCTATATAAAGAGCATCTATAGTATCAGTTTAGTTTTGCTATTTTTTCTCCTATACTATCTCATTTGATGTACATAGAAAGTCGGGGCAGGTTTTATTCTATTTTATATATAAGAAAACAGATTCTTAGGAGTTAAGTGTCATATATAAGAATCAACTAGGTAATTGCTTTTGCCAGGACTTAAACCCAAATCGTATTATCCCTGGTCTAATTTCCTTTCCACCATATTGCATTTATTGTGGCAAATTTAGTAAGCACATCAAGGGTGGCAGGTAATTTAAAACATTATCTTCATCCTCAAAACAACCCTGAAGTTTAATTTTATAATGTCTATTTTTCAGATGCAAAAGTGGAGCTGAGATAAATTAAATGATTTACTCATGCAAGTAGTGGTGGTCAGAAATTATGAATGTGTCTCTTGGGTTGCAAAGTCTATATTATGCTGTTTTTCTGTAGCAAGTGTTCATTGGAGAATTAGGGTTTTATAAAACTGGAAATTGTATAACCCTGGAAGCAAGTCTTGAATTCTTTAATTAAACCTGGGTTGTGAACAGAACTGATCACACACTTGGGGAATAGGAGAGACAGAACTTTACAGGAACATATAAAATATTAATGAAATAATTACTAATTTGACATTAATAAGTTAAAACTTTATTACTTCATATGTACCATAAGAATTTCATTAAACATTAAGTAATCCACATTTAACATGTAACCAAATGTAGTACTGTAAGCATAACTCAAGAAATTTTTCAGTAAAATGGGTATTTAAAAATATTTAGCAATGAATGCATTTTTTGGGGTATCAATTAATTACATTAACTTTAAACCACATACTAATTGAACAATAGATTATTTCTTTTTTTAAAAAAGAGTTTACTTATTTATTTGAGAGAGAGAGAGAGTATGTTCCAGCTGGAGCTTGAGTGAGGGGAGGTGCAGAAGGAGAAGGAGAGGGAGAGGGAGAGAATCTCAAGCAGACCTGGTGCTGAGTGCTGAACCCTACTCTGGGCTTGATCTCACAACCCTGAGATCATAACTTGAGCCAAAACCAAGAGTTAGACGCTTAACCAACTGAGCCACACAGGTGTCCTGATCAATAGGTTATTTCTAAAAAGTGAAAAAAAAAAGAGGAAAACTAAAACAAATGAACCAAAAAGGAAAGAAAATAGCTAAAATCTTTTTTGGCCACTAGTCAGGACCAAAAAGACTACTACTAAGACTGCGAGGCTGAGTTCATGTTTTTTTCTTTCCCTCCAAACTTCTTGAATAATTCCATTTGATCTTTCATACATATACACACACATATATGTGTGTGTTATGTGTGTATTATCTATATGAGTATCATATAGTTTTGAGTGTGTGTGTGTGTGTGTATGAACATCCTTCATTCTCCAACTGAGGAACTTTCCATATCACACAAAGAAAGACAAATCATTCATTATATTCTTAAACTGGCTTTTGAAATTTTATGCTTTTGAATCCATTCTTATTTCCTTTACTGTTATTCATTTTCTGTCACCCAAATCTTCACTGAGTCAATTCTTGACTAAATATTATTCTCAGATAAACCATTCCAAAATCCACAGACAAGATCAAGTGTCATTGTAATGTGACTTCACACCATCATATACCTGCCTTAATATATTCTTCAGAACTATAATTTTCCATTTATTTTGTGATAATTTGACTGACACCTGGATCTCTTACTAATATAACATTCAGTGGATATCAATTTTTGCCCATCTTTTAATCTCCCAGTGCTCAAAATAATGTCTGAAACATTGTATATGCTAATAAATATTTTTTAAGTGAAAAAAATTGGACCATTTCCTAGATTTATTGTTTTCTTCTTCTTTCTTAAACTTTATAATAAACATTTTTACAAAGTTCAATATATTTTTCAATTTAAATTGCATACAGAGATTATATTTTAAATAATACTTATAATATGGAGCTCTTCATTTGTCCATTACTCATTTTGATATTATTTATGCCATCTTTTACATTTCTTCCCAGCTTTGTCTTTTCAAAAAAGAAATTTTAGTTCTGAAGCCTGTCAGTCTGGAGATGACAGTGAATTTTATGAGGCTAACAAGCTTTCTTTTTTTGTGTCAGCTTTGAGGAAATTTTTGGAAAAATTTAGTGGTTAGGTATTTTAACATCAATACATACAAAGGGTCTAAAATTATCACTGTTTTCAATTTGCTTTAAAGTGATTGAAATTTCATTTTATGTTATATTTAGTAATATTAGGGTAATAACAAGAGTATTATTAGATGTCACTCTACTTTGAGTATTAAGGATTTGATAGTTTCACCTAATAGGGACATATTGATCCAGATTTGGATCTTGGTGTGGTTCCTGTATTATTTTTTCTTCTTATTTCTTTTCTGCTGCCATTAGAAAAATTATTTTATCTTTTTAAAAAAGATTTATTTATTTATTTGAGAGAGAGAGAGAGCACAAGGGGCAGAAGGAGAGGGAGAAAGAATCTCAAGCAGACTCAGGCTGAGCATGGAGCCGGACGCATGGCTTGATCTCAACACCCTGAGATCACGGCTGGAGCTGAAACCAAGAGTGGGTCACTTAACTGACTGCACTACCCAGACACCCCTATTTTATCTTTTTTAAATTAAGTTTTTTAAATTTCAGTATAGTTAACATACAGTGTTATATTAGTTTCAAGTGTACAATATAGTGATTCAACAATTTCATACATCACCTGGTGCTCATCATGATGAGTGTACTCTTTAGTCCCCATTACTTATTTCACCCATCCTGTGATTCACATCCCCTTTGGTAACCATCAGTTTGTTCTTTGTAGTTAAGTCTGTTTCTTGGTTTGTCTCTCTCTCTCTCTCTCTTTTTTTCTTTTGTTCATTTGTTTTGTTTCTTAAACTCCACATATGAGTGAGATCATATGGTATTTGTCTTTCTCTGACTGACTTATTTCACTTAGCATTATACTCTCTTGCTTCATCCATGTTGTTGCAAATGGCAAGACTTCATTCTTTTTATGGCTGAATAATAGTCCATTGTATATATACATCACATCTTCTTTATCCATTCATCTATTGATGGACACTTGGGCTACTTCCAGCATTTGGCTATTGTAAATAATGCTACAATAGACATATTGAAAATTATTTTATCTCTTGATGTTTCTGATTCCTCATCTCTTATAATAACTTAATAATTACCATTTGGTGTATGGAATAAATAAAATTGGGCATTAATTAAAATAACATATATGTATTTGTATATTTGTGTGTGTGTGTGTATCCTGATACAATACACCTTTGCAAATGGTAGAAATAATAGGCTTTTCTTAGTAGTACTGCTTTCAGTAAGAAATTAACATTGATAGTAATGACATGAAAAAAATAAGATAAATGTCAGATCATTAGTGGATACAATTTGTAGGATCTACTCTTCCCTCACTCAATACATACACACACACATACACACACACACACACACACACTCACACCCGCACATACTCTAAGGTTAGGAACTAAGGGGTTCACAAAGAATAACAGTACTCCCAGTGTAAAAATCATAGTCATCTGGTTATCTTCATAAAATGTCCTATAAAAGATTGCCTTGTCAATATTTGAAGTGGGTTTTGCAGCTGAGCTATTTTTTCCATTCGGTAGACTTAAAATCATATGTACCTATTCCACCCTTTACAGCTGTGATGTATGCTTAGGGTTCAAGAAGCAAATCGGGTCTTCCTATTTAGACGCTCTTGTCTGCAGTTAAGAAGACAGAAGAAAGACAAAGGTCATCTTCTGTTCCTTTTTGGTCCTTCCTGCTAATAAGCAAAATTGTGGAAATTGGAGATTTTTCTGCAGCCATGTCCCACTGTGCATTCTCTGGCCTCCCTGTGTCCAAAGGTAATCGTGGCACCTGTGTAGCGTGGGTGGCATATTTGTTCATGTCCCTTAATTCTTAAAGGGCAGACACAGTGCTGTGTTCATGAACTCATGCCTTCAGGGCAACCTCAGAGATGACTTTGATTAGCTAGTTCTTTATGCTCATGGGATTTGTTCCAAGCTACCTTCAAATTTCAACAATTTTGTAAGATAAAGACCTTCATTACTTTTAGCTTTCTTCCTTCTCCCCTCCTCTTTTATGCATCTGTGGATTCAAAAGCAGTGGTCTAGAAAAGGCAAATATTCTTCCACATCCCACAAAATGAAACACAAAATTCAACTGAAATGACTTATAGGTTAATTGCAATACGGCCATCTTCATCTACTATTCTTACCTACTAGCAGTTAAGAATTCAGGGCAAATTTGCAAGGACTTGGATGGAGTTAGAGAGTATAAAGCTAAGCGGAATAAGTCAGTCAGAGAAAGACAAATACTTTATAATTTAAGAAACAAAATGAACAAACATTGGGGAGGAAAGAGAGACAAACTAAGAAACACACTTGAGGTGCCTGGGTGGCTCAGTTGGTTAAACATCTGCCTTCAGCTCAGGTCATGATCCCAGGGTCCTGTGATCGAGCCCCGCGTCCGGCTCCTCACTCAGTGGGGAGTCCACTCGAGGATTCTCTCTCTCCTTCTGCCCTCCCCCCTCTCCTGCTCTGCCTCTGAAATAAATAAATAATATCTTAAAAAGAAAAAAGAAACAGACTTTTAACTATAGAAAACAAACTAATGATTACCAGAGGGGAGGTGAGTGGGGAAATGGGCTAAATGGGTGATGTGCATTAAGGAGGGCACTTGTTGTGATGAGCACCGGGTGTTGTATGGAAGTGTTGAATCATTAAATTTTACATACACCTGAAACTAAAAAGAAAAAGAAAAAAAGAATTCAGGGCAAAATTTAAATATTTTAAAAAGAGTCTGAAATAATTTTCATTGAATACTTTGAAAAAAGAACTTGTATTTAGCCTCTAAATTATTCATAACATTGATAGCCTACTTTGCTGGTCCTCAATCATAATATGAGATGTGTTGCAAGTTACTTATAACTAATACCATGGAACTGATTACTTTAAAAGTTTAACCTTACAAAATTAGAGAGGATTCAGGTCGTTCCTCTATTGACATCACTTTTGCTCATTTTATCCAATATTCTTTTTTAGATGGTGGTGAAAGTGTAAAGCACATAACTTGCACACTAGTAATCATACATCATAGACTATATACCTAACTTCTGTATGCAGAACTCTTTGGGTATATTAAAATGATAATTACAAATTAGTTTAGTACTTTATTTTCTGTCATTGCTATGGCTGTGTTTTGGATTGGCAAACAGTATTAATTTGTATATTCAAGAAATAACTATTGAGTTTCTTCTATTCAAGACTACGATGCTCCAGTGATGAACAAAACAGAACTGGTCTCATAGAAATTAAATTCTAGAAAGGATGACAGATATCAATAAACTAAATATACAATCAGTTATCGGTTTACAATAGTTGCAAAAGAGAAATATAGGTTAGTGTGAGATCATAAAATAGAAGAATTGCTGAGTCTCAGAGATGAGGAAAGACTTGCTTGATTGTGGGATTATTAAATTGAAGTTTTAAAGAATGAGTAGAAAGTGATATTGGGTGAATGAGAGCAAATCTTTGTCTGACAAAGAAAATAATAAGGCTGCATGAAGGTTCATATTGGAAATAAGTGTAATTCTAACAACAAAAAAGAGGGCTTTGATAGCTGTTGTTATAGATCATGAGGAAGGATTTAAAGAATCTGGGTGAAAGAGCAATGGGAAACTATTAGTTTCAAGAAGTGACATGATCAGCTCTGCATTACAGAATGATATCTATGGATGAAATATTGATGAGAGGAAATTTGTGGGAAGACTGATGATGAGGCTGTTTTGTAAATCCAAGCAAAAGGTGATACTAACATGGATTAAGATATTGATAACGTGTCCACTGAAAGGTGATAGAGAATTGTAAAAATGTCATTCAAAGCTCTGTTACTCCCTAAGTCATATTAAGGAAAAAGTCTCAGCTTTAATTTCTGGTGTAACCAAATCACACCTTTTCTAGAATATTGTGATGTGCATTAAATCAAAACAAATGAAAAGCTGATTTATTGTTGTTGTGATATGATCCAACTTTCATGAGTCAAGAATTCCCAAACTTATTTCATTTGAGAATAAAAATGATGTTCAAACAAAGAAAAAAGGCAGATGGCATCATTGCTAATCCTCTTCAACTTTACAATAATATGATTCTTGTTTGTGCAATGTGTATAGAAAAAAGAACCCCCCTGGTTTTTCTGATTTATTGAAACTCTCAAAATCCAACAAGCTGGATTAAGACTGTTGAAAAAGCCTAAGGTGTCAAGGGACTTTGTGTATTGTAGCATGGAGACTCTGCTTGTCAGATGTCTCAACTATAATGAAAAGTAACGCTAGCGTGACAAAAATGGTATTGTTGATGTTTATAATGCCCCTGGGACTAGATGTCTAATGCAAACATACCACACAATTCCCTCTCCAAATAATTTGTTTTTAAAATCAATGCTTTCAGGAAACTAGGCAGTTTTTTGATGTAAGTTTCCTTAATGTTCTAATTAACTGCATAATTAACAAAAAGTATTGAGAATATATTTTAGCACTTTTAACTTACAGAAATCAATATGACATACTTGTTTAGAGAATGTCTTCTTTTTAATAGGAATATACAATTTATATATTGTCATATAAGAATTATTGATATCTTTGCCAGAGACACATTATTATTATTTATTCTGAATCCCAACATTTATGGTATATTGAAAGAAGACTGCTAAAACTTATATGTATTGTCAATACATTCCCTTTTATGTAGAGAATTTGAAATAAGGTCCTAAAAGGATATCTAGTGGTGTATGATCTGGTATGCATGATCACTACAGCAATAAGGAAAATTTAAAAAGCAAAATATGACAAGTTGAAAGCAAAGAGTGGGGCTTTTAAGTTTAAAGAAGTTTTATTCTGGGGGTGCCTGAGTGGCTCAGTTCGTTAAGTGGCTGACTCCTGGTTTTGGTTCAGGTCATAATCTCAGGGTCCTGGGATGGAGCCCTGCGACAGGCTCCCTGCTCATCTGGGAGTCCACTTGAGGATTCCCTCTCTCCCTTTCCTGCACGTGCTCTCTCTCTAAAATAAATAAATCTTTTTTAAAAAGAAAAGTTTATTCTGTCAATATTAAAAAAAGCAAGTATTTGCTTTTAGAGAGAATAATTTATACACGTACACTTTCAAGTGCATAACTTTCATTTTTGGATTTTTAAAGGTACCAGTGTTCATTAATATGTAGACACTAAGTGTGCCTTGCTTAGAGAGGCCCTGTTTGGAAAGGCTGCTAAATAAAAGCTTAAGAAGTAACAAACTGATTATTCCCAGGCTTAAGAAGCCTCAATTTAGCAGTCAAGGGCTTCCGTAGTTGCTCTGTGATGTTGCTGAGAACCCAAAGATCCTAATATTCTGTTCATATCTTCATCATGTAGCTTTAAGCCAATGTTTCCATATGACTGAGAGTCTAAGCACTACCTTAAGATTCCAGGCAGGAGTAAAGAAAAAAGTGAAAACCAAAAAACCAAAAGCTAAAAACCAAAAACAAAGAGGGCCTTACAAGCGGAGTCCCTCTTATTAAAATGCCATCTTAAATGCCCCAATGGCATCTGCTTTTTTTTCTTTTTCTTTTTAAGACCATACCTAGCCAAAGGTAGACAGGACAGGGGTTTTATATATTGAAACTTCTATACTAAGGGAAGGCTTGGAAATAAGGCCTGAGCATAGTTTTGAGTGGTCAATCCACAGAGTTTGCCATAGAGCCTTTGTGTTTTTTCTTCAGACAAAAAAGGAGAAAGTACTGGAAGGCAGGTAATATTTATACAGCATCTAAAATGTGACAATATAAAAGGAAGGGGGAGAACTACAGGAGAGAGGCTACATCAACAAAATTCCAGAAATGAAAAATATAAAAATGGATGGTTAATGACTTAACCATACGCAGAAATCTGAAACCTGAGCTTCTAGGGAGGAAAGTCAATAAGAAATAAGTAAATTGTGGCTGCGGAATTCTGGAATGTCTCAGGAATGAGATTTATAGTTACTTCAGGTGAGAATGAGTGGGGCACCTGGGTGGCTCAGTTGGTTAAGTGTCCAACTCTTGGTTTTGGTTCATGTCTTGATTTCAGGGTCCTGAGACTGAGCCCCAGATCTCTTCTGTGTTGAGTGCAGAGTCTGCTCAAGATTTTCTCTCCCTCTCCCCCTCTCCCCCACTCTCAGGAAGGAGAGAAAGAGCACATGAACAGGTGGAGGGGCAGTGGGAGAAGGAGAGGGACAAGCAGACTCCCCACCAAGCGTGGAGCCCGACTTGGGGCTCAATCCCAGGACCCTGAGATCATGACCTGAGCCTAAGTCAGATGCTTAACCAACTGAGCCACCCAGGCGCCCCTGGCTTACACTCTTATACTCCATCTAATTAATACATGATCCTTTACCATGTGGACTTGGTTCTATTATCTGACTGAAACAATTATTAAGAAGTCTCAGGTTATATTAGTGTCCCCATTTTATCCAGTGAATGAAACTGAAAATCAGACTTGCTGCCCTCAACTTGAGGAGGGTCCTTGTCAAACACATACCAATAAACGAATGTGCCTACCTAGATTGCACCTTGTAGAACCGCAGTGGGTTTAAGAGATTTGCACTTGAATTCCTGAAATTCTTTCTTCCAGCTTGTGATATTGGGGCAATTACTTAATCTCCTTAGAGTATTTTTTCTTTTTTTAAAGTAGTCTCTACACTCACAGCCCTGAGATCAAGACCTGAGGTAAAATCAAGAGTTAGATGCTTAACTGACTGAGCCACCCAGGTGCCCCTCTTTATTTTCTTATAGAACAAAATACTGCCTGCATAGACAAGTTGTGAGGATCTAATGGTATTTTTTTAGGAAGATGTCAAACTGCCTTTTCCTGTGGCCTCAGAGTTTTAATTGATGCCCTTTTATTAATGACAATGGGTGTTAATTACCCACACATTCAAAAGAGAGATGTTGGACACCTCCTGGCAGGACTCTCTAAAAAAGTGACCAAACATTATCTTTTTTTTTTTGCCAATTGATTCTTTTTTTTTTTTTTAATTCATTGTTTGCATATCGTTTGAAGAAGATATCTGGAGTTCTCCTGCTATTATAGGTAGGTGTGAAGGCTGCTATGAAAGCAAGCCGCTCTTGCATAAATATGGGTGCAAGGAGAGTGAACCCATGATCAAAGGGCTCAAGCTCAAGCTGGGTTATATTCATCCTGAAATGACCTTGCCCAAGGGCTTGCCGGAATGGGTTATGTGCGGGCACAAGATGCTTGTTTTCCGAACACGATGTTTCACTACTTTTTTTTTCTTTTCTTTGATAGCTCTATATAAAGAAACTTTATTTTTTCACTTTTGTAACAATGCAGCATAACATAAAGTACTAACTTCCAGGTTTTTGCACCATAGAGTTAAGGTTAATATTTAATCTCTAAATTAAAATGACCAAGTTGAATCAGATGGACACTTGATTTTAAAACAAAATGAAACTTTACCAAACTTCTATTTTTGAAATGATGCTGATTCCTCAAATAAAATGGGAATTCACACTTGATTCCCAGTGACCATGATATAGCAGTAGAAATCTTAAACCAAAAGTGGACTATATAAGTTTCAGTGAATATATATTATGTCTTTTCTTTAAAAATTAATCCATTGCACTTTCATTTCCTTCTTCCAACAGTTTTTCATAAATGGGAAAAATAAGCCAGTTTTTAGAAAGGTTGTTCCTTCAAAAAGAAAAAAGTACTTGAAGTTAGGGATCATTTTTTGATTGTTTTTTATATCATTCACAGTTGAATCATGTAGGATAGCTCAATATGAGGTTGTTGATTCAATGGTCTGTGGAAATTTATCAGCCTTCTGCTGATATTGATGTTAATATCTTGCCAAGATGATTCACATAAGAAGCCATGCATATATGATTTTAAGTCTCGCATTTTAGTCCTGAGCCAAGTGATGAAGCAATATGAATCCAATCTTATCACTAGCATAATGGTAAATATTGGATATGAAATGAAAATTTTAATCTCATTAATTTTAGAGAT
Organism: Halichoerus grypus; assembly: GCF_964656455.1. Lineage (NCBI taxonomy): Eukaryota > Metazoa > Chordata > Mammalia > Carnivora > Phocidae > Halichoerus > Halichoerus grypus. The sequence goes on from NC_135718.1 coordinate 132,816,396, forward strand.
CATGATGTGCACTATAAAAATATTGCTTTAATTAATCAAACTGTATTTCAGACAATGTGAATACAGTTTTCACTCTAATTACACAAAGTTTATAGAGGATAAAATGCCAGATGAAGTTCATGTTGCTCATTCATAGAATGCTTTTTTTTTTTAATGAAATATCATTTATTTTAAAGTGAAAGAGAAGAAAATGAACATTTAAAGAGTTCCCAATAGTTTTTATAAACACTTCTTTTCAAGACTCATAATATTACAAGCAAGATTATATTATTTCCATTTTACAGATAAGAGATTTAAGCCTCATGAATTAAATGATTTGTCCAAATCAAACTGGTAATAGGTGATTTAACAAGATGAAACAGTAATTTTTTCAGGCTCCAAATACCATCTATGGTTTTTCCTACATTATTACGTGTTCTTGAAGTTAAAGAGATATAAGTGAGAATGGAGTTATAATCACAAATTCAGGATTAATCAATATCTCCGCAGCCAAAAAAAAAGGGATGTGAAGAACTAATTATTAGGACAATATGCCCTGGTGTTGATAAAGCAAGGCCGAGCTGGTACTGATACACATGGGTCCTGTGAAGAAAAAAGTGAAGAGCAAAGAAGAATTTCACAGAAAAGGAGATTTGAAATCCAACTGTCCTCAGTTCACAGCACAGCTCTACTTTGATGGTAAATAGCTTAGCATTATCACCTGCTCTCCCAGTCCTGCGACAGTCTGAAGGTATATTACTAACACCCAGAAACATGTGCTAAATTAATTTTTACTCATCAATTTCCTATATATTCCATGACATAATAGCCCAACCGAAGCTGATGGGTTATCATGTGCTGCTTTTATTTTAATATATTGGTGACCATAATCTCAGTGCTTGGCAGTGTAACGCAATTTGATACGAAGCACAGGGAATAATTGGCCTCTTGGATGTCTAGTATCATCTCACACACAATATGCTATCCATCCTCACATGGGCTTTGTCTGGCATTATGACCTTGTAGGTCATTCTTGCCCTTTCAATTTGTGTTTCAGATTTTTTTTTTCTTCCGATGTATTAGGGTACACATCATTTCCCTGAGTAGAATCTCATTTTATTATTTTTGATTCCTTACTTCTCTGTTCTCTACCTTGTTGGCTCCAGGTATTTGCAAGACACAATAGTCAGTAATTTGAACTCTGTGTGCCTGAAAGTGAAGAATCAGGATAATTACTTTAATACTTTCAGCTCTAATTTAAATTTCAGTACAGCCAACCCTCGAATAACACAGGTTTGAACTGTGCAGGTCCACTTATATGCAGATTATTATTATTATTTTTTTGACACATTACTGTAAATGTATTTTTTCTTCCTTATGATTTTCTTAAAATTTTCTTTAGCTTAGCTTATTGTAAGAATATATAGTATATAATACATATAACATGCAAAGTATGTATAATTGGCTATGTTATTGGCAAGGCTTCTGGCCTAATATTAAGCTATTAGTCATTAAATCTGGGGGGGAGTCAAAAGTTATATGTAGATTTTTGACTGCATGGCAGGGGTGTTGACACCCCTAACCCCTGTGTTGTTCAAGAGTCAACTGTAATTGGCAATTGCAATCTGAAGTTAGAAATTTGGTATAATACCCCTGAAAATGAATACATTGCTCAAATGTAGCCATTTCTTTGTAAGTTCCCCTATCTGGCCCATAGGAAGTAATCAATAAATGTAATTCATGTATTTCCTCTCACTAAACATATATCAACTTGCCACCATAAGCCAGGAAGTGAGCCTAGTGTTCAGATTTCAATAATAAGCTTATTGTCAACTGTAGGAAAAAACAGTAGTGATATTCAATTGAAGAAATGTTATTGAGATCAATTGTACAAAGAGAAATATGCAGTTCTATGAAAACATAAGTGGGTAGGGGACTTACCTGTCATTTTCAAGATAAGGTCCTCTGAAACGCTGATAGTTATCTGAGATTTGAAACAAGAGTAGGAATTCCCTAGGGTCTGGGATGTGCTATGGTAGAAGATGAGGTTACACAGGACAGAGTGGAATATGCAGGAGAAGACAAACATGTCACAGGGAAGGGAGCATAGAATATTTGTGGAATTGAAGAGAAAGGCTAGTGTCAGAGGGTGGTTAATAGGACCTGGAACGGGATTGGGAAGGTGGTTATAGTCCAGATGAGTCAGACATGTCCAGTCCATCGAACACTTGGGTCTTTTATCTCAAAGGATTAGAAAGTCATCAAAGTGTTTCAATTATGTTGATGGTGTTTCAGGGAGGACATGATGATATTTAACTTTAGAAACCATCATTTGTCTACAGAATTTACAAAAGACTAGAAAGGGGTCAGAATTGACAGAAGAGTATTTGGCCAGAGGAAGCAGTAGCTTTGGGGGCCATGACTCCTCTGAAGCTAGAGGGAGAGAGAAGGCAGGGGTTGGAGAAGTAACTAGGAGGTAAAATTCACAGTATTTGGTGTTGGTTTGGTTGTTTCAATAAACACAATATAGAAGCAATATAATGCAAAAAGTTATAATTATATCAAAACTGTTACTCCTATATTGGATCATACAAAGTAAGGCTAGTATTTATATAATACTTATTATTCCAGCAACATATATTAACTCACAAAAATGCTAAGAGAAAAACCTTATCATGCCAATTTTATAGGTGATTACTAAGGCACAGAAAGGTTAAGTAAGTTGTCCCATGTCTGAGAGCTAATAAAGGGTAAAAGTATAGCTGGTAATTGACAGAGCTCTGATTCAAATAAAGAAGTATGTTTCCAGGTTGAATGCTCTTGATCTGCATTCCACTCCCTGTCTAGCTATTTCACACCTCAGTTCTGCCTGCCTGCATGCCTTCCTGCCTTCCTCTTTTGATAAACATTGAGACTATTTTCTACGTCAAGCAATTTATTAAGTCCTCTTGTTCTGAGAACTAATATGTAACATGCAGTATTCTAGTTGTTCTATAAATGAGCCAGAGATGGTTTCTGTATATTGGCCCTATGGTTACTTTGCGTAGCAGGCTGGGACCTGCTCATTCAAAAGCTTGCTGGTGCCAAACTCAGATTTTTACATATCCAATTATTTTAAAAATAACCCAAACAAGCAGATTTTTAGCTTTCAGAGCCTACCAGCCTTTGCATCTCCCACAAAAACTCAGCCCACATCTGCCAGTCATTGATAAGGTAGGAACCAGTGGTTATAAGACACCAAACTGCTGCTGCCGTTTGGGGTTCTCTGACCCAAAGAATCCCCACCAAGCTACTGAGTGGCATCAGCTGGACACAAAAGCCCCCTCTCCAATCCTTCTCTCCCTTGCCCTCCTCTTTCTTGGTACTGGCCTCCAGAACTATAGCCTCTGTGGGGTCTCATACAGGACTCCTCCCACCCCACCCTACCCCAAATCATGCAAACCTGTCAAAATGTCACCCAAATAAAGTTCACTGTGTGCTATTGTTGCTGGTGGTCATATTTTTCCATCGATCAGCCCGCAAACAATCAATTGGCAAAACAATCCTGAATGGCCTTAAGTTGTTGGGCCTTAGAACTTGGAACAGCTCAGTGTTGGTTTGGTGTGGCATCTCTCTGTGCTGTTCCATACTCCATATTGTTATGCTTCCCTGATGTGCGTCATTAGCCAGGTCAACAGGTAGCATGCACCATTTGAGTAAACCCGTGCCATTGGAACTGATCTTTGGGATCAGAGGTGCCAAGCTGCTCAAGGTTGATGTGCACACCTGAGTGCCCCCCTAGGCAGATACTGGACGTTGTAAGGCCTGTGGGCCTGAAAAGAAAAGGCAGAAAACAGTAGACCAGAATGAGCTACATATAGCAGGTGAGATCCTTGTGGCTAGCTGAGGATTTGGGATACTCTGAAGGAAGAGGCTGTCCTCCTCTCTGGGGAACCTTATCAGAGGTAAATGAGTGATAAGGCGGAGATGCCAGGCCAAGGCTGGTCTCCTAAGCTCTGTAAACAGCTGGCTTGCCTTTGCAGTTCTCACACTGGGATTGGTTGTTGTGCGATGGTGTCATTCTATCCCATTCTTGGAGTGATATCCAGGACCCAACCCTTGGATTGAACCAGTTAAAGCATTGATTAAAGTGACCAGAGGCAAGGAGGTTTATATTCCTGCCCCTCTCAGGACTCGGAAGGTGATATCCTACTGAACAATGCACAATGGGTCTTGCTCACAGCTGCTTCTCACCAGGATGCACCCTGGAGGGGTCGCGGGTACTTAAACTCCAAGGGAAGACAGGGTAGAACCCTCGGGAAGAGAACTGGTGCCCGTTAGTGGACAACATCACACAATACCGCCATGATAATCGTGAGGATAACTTACTCTGCTTTGTGGGTAACCCTCACAAAGAAAAACAGAAAAAGCAAAAGGGAAGTGTCAGAAAGAAAAGACCAGTTTTCATTTGAAGCAAAAAAAGTATCCCCTCTCTCACTCTGAGGCCTAGCCTCTTTTTTAAGGACGGGACCCAGGACACAAATATAAAAGGGTCTGCCTGGCTATGTAGAATGTATCTGACAGAGAGCAAGCTTTACCTAATAGGGGCTGCAATTAAACTATTGGCTGGCCTAGTAAAGATGAAAAAATGGTGAACATACCAAAGGATCTCCATAATTTGTCTGGAAGAGGGGAATGAACACCAAAGGAGGCTTTGGACCTCAGTCCACATATACCTTGTTAATGTGGACTTTTTATGCCTTGGAAGGCTGCCCACCCTACAATAGGCCCCATAAAGGCCCAGGCCAACTGTCAGTGGAAAGCATTAGACAAGGCCAAAGATCCCCTCCATCAGCTATTGCAGTTAGGCTTATCAGGTAACAGACAGCATTCAGCATGATGACTTGCCGGTCTGGAGGAAGCTGAATTGAGTCCTGAGTCCATCCAGTTCTTAAAGCCTCTTTTCTTAGGAATGATGGTTAATGTTAAAGCAGTTCAAAAGCCATTGCTGCCCTGGATTTAATAGAAACTCGTGTAAGACAACCTCCAAATCAAGTGTTGCCTGTTAACAACAAACAATACCTCGCCTGGCCTAAATCAATACTAGTATCAACAGAGAGAACATACTCCCATCATAGGCCAAACAAACCACCTCAAACCATTTATGCATGGACTCTAAAATAATAAGAGAGGTTATATTAGACCCTAAGGGGCATGCGGGTCCCAAATTGAATGATCTTTGGTATATCAATGGAGCAATTACAGTTCTTACTATGGTTAGATTACAGTTGGCATCAGGAGTCTACTTGGAGACAACCCTACCTTCCATTCCTGCCATCTCCTCAGCCAGTGGCTGAGGGGGATCCAGCTGGTCCTTCCTGGTAGACAATCTCCCTTTTACCACATTAACTGTAGTTTGTGCTCCAAAAAAATAAATAACACTGGCTGGCTCTGTTGGACATTGGTGCCCAGATCTTGCTGATCACAGAAAGCCTTCATGCTTTATGGGATCCAACTCCTCCCAGTCAGTACTGCCTGGTGGGAACTAGTAAACTTCCCATTATGGTAAACATTCCATAGTACCACTAAGGCAAAACACTGAAAGGTTACAGTGTCTTAGCTTAGTTATAGAAAGGGTACTGATTCCTACCAGTTCATCTTTCAGTTCCCTGGTGTGGCCTGTGCTTCATGCCAGCTACTAATGAGTGGAGGCTAACTACAGATCATCAAGAGTTAAACAAGGCTGTTCCCTCTACTAGGTATACTTACTTCAATGGATGACATTCAGAAGAAACATGAATAAATGGTTAGGCATTGTAGACTTGGCTAATGCATTCTGAGGTTAACTTGCCAGGAGCTATGACTGTTCGTCTTGGGCAGACAGAGTGGCAATTATTGTAGAGCCTGCTGCCATTGACTGTTATGGAAAACTTGCCCTTTTTGTATACATATTATGCTCTATACACTGCCTTCCTTGTATATAGTAACTGGGAGGCCGGGAGGAGACACAGAGTAAAGTGCCCTTGGCCACTCGGCTAGTGCAATTTTTTTCCACTTCAATAAATGGTGCTTCCACTGGAGAAGGAGAGAGATTATTATAATTAATAGAAAAAAAAAAGGCCAATAGTTATAAGGGTGTACATTGTTGGCAGGGGTTACATTTATCATCATCCTAGGGGTTAGTAAGAACTACAATTTTATCTCTGTAATGCTGTAGACTGTGCTGGTATTGGCTCTGAATTATAGCATCTTTGATTTGATTGCACCAATCAAGAGCATTGCAGTATTAGCTGAGTGTTCCATCAGTGAGACTTGATAGGTAGTGACCCATTGTGCTGTTTGTTTGATGGCACCAGTTAATGATAGTGTGTTTTGTTTTGCTGATTTGAAGTTAAATTTGGCCCATAGAGGCATCTTAGAGGGCATCTATGATTCACAAGGTATATTTAAGAGCCTGGCTTAGCTGGCAATGGGTGCTGCTGGTAGAAGTAGGATAGAAGAAGGAGTTGATGTCTGTGGTCATGTTAGTATGATAGACTGACCTGAATAGCCAACCCATTGTCCCCAGTCAGACTCGTGTTCTTTGTCTCCCTGTGGTGTGCACTGGCATGTCGTTTCCAGACATATCTTGTCAGCAGTGCAGTGTAAATGACCAAGGCTGGACTACACACCAGCGGATGTGTAGCTGACACTGGCAAGGGTAGGAACTTCTCATGTAAGGAAGAGGGACAGCAGCACAGTAGAAGTTAAAGTTGGAGGTCATCTGATCTTACCCTCAGTATCGTCTAAATGGTGTTCCCCAGCCTGAGGATGATTAGTTCTACCTCTGAGTATTGGGAACAGGTTCACATTTATCCCAAAGTGCCTAGACAGGAGGAAAGTAAGTGGGTAACAGGTGAGGGATGTTTCTGTCTTCAGGTAGTGGTGGGTGGTTTACCCAGCATATGCTAGATCATGAGGATGACACAGGTTGAGGACAGTCCCAGAGTTATGATTAGAGTAAGGTCCTTGACAGGATCAAGTGGGAAGTGGCTAGGCTATAGATTTTCTAAGAGGGACAAGGAAAAAATGAAAGTACCTGGTGGATCTACCTTGTTGTAGTCAGCAATGTCAGGGCAGTTGAGATAAAGAGATAGGCTGTTGAGATAACGGTTTGCATTTACCTGTGTAAACTGGTAATTGTGGTTGTGTTTGATGTGGGTGAATATACTGGCAGAGGTCCTAGGATCTCCACCATGGTCTTTTCATTTGTTGTGAATTTAAATGTGATGTACATCCCATTGGAATGTAAATTTAATGTAATTAGGACTCTGGGTGGCATTTTTAACCACTTGGCATACTATTGTTCTCTAAGTTCTCTCAACAGCTTTTGTTAAAAGTTCATTATGTAAAGAGGGTGAGTGATGTGAGGAGCACTGGGTGTTATAGGCAAATGATGAATCATTGAACACTACGTCTGAAACTAATGATGTACTACATGTTGGCTAATTGAATCTAAATTTTAAAAAAGTCCATTATGTCTTTCTATAATATCTGCTGCTGTAGGATGACATGGTAAATAAAAAACCTAAGCAATGTTCATTTATAAGACCCATTGTTCAAATAACCTAGAGAACCTGAGTAGGTTATCCCACATCGATGGCCAATGGAAACACATTGATGGCATTTACTATTCACCCAGAGACTCTCTGCTATGTGGCAGCACTTGGACATGTATGCCCCCTCTCTAGTCCCCTCCCCAGGAGTTTCCTTTCCCTTTGCTCCCCTGTGTCATAGCCTCTGGGTGGTCTTATGCTGTGATGGTAACATCGTGTCAGTAATGTGGTGTAATAGGCATAGCGTGTTTGGTATTATTGCTAATACACTCACATTTTGGCCCGACTATTTAAGACACATGTATCTAATGTTTCTGAGCTCTTCATATCAATAAATAATAGATAAGGACACCTTCTCTGCAGGATAGTCATTTGAACATGAGTGATTGATTCTGTAATATGTATCAGGGACTGTCTGGCGCACAGTAGATGCTCAAAAAATGTTGGCGTTGTCAAATTTTTGTGAATGCTGAAGGACACAGTCTGTGTTTGATATTTGTTTCCCATGTAACTGAGATGCTATTTGTCAGTAACTCAATAAATTTCACCTGAATTAAACCTTCAATCAAAATAATCAGGATTTGAAAAAATTGCAGAAAAAAACAATCCAAGCAAGTATAGGAAGAACAACACACAGAAAAGGGAAGAATAGCAGCAAGAAATGTCAGGTATATTTTAGAGCAAAGACCATTTACAAAAGCTATATTTACTTTTTTAGTTGGCTAATTAGGATCTTAGAAACTAGATTTTCACTGAAATCAGGGTTTTCACTATAATGTGTAATTTATTTATTTATTTATTTATTTTATTTATTTACTTGAAGTATAAAGCTTTTTTATACAAAAGAGTAAGTCAGAAATAAAAATTGTGCTGCTAGAATTGAAAGACTGAAAGTTCAAATTCAAGTAATAAATCAGAGTTAAAATTAAACAACTAGAGTAAAAACTTCAACATTGCAGGATTAAATAGTCCTATACTATTTATCTTCAAGTAAATTACTTTTAAAGAAATTATCCAATGCTGTCACTTTTTTTTTTTTTGAAGGAATAGAAAATATCATAGCAGGAGATAATAAGATTTTTAATTTCCTTATTTCTATGTGTTTCTGCTAAAGATGATAAATCAATTTAACATCAGCTTTAAAACTGACTTTTGACTTTCTGTCTGCAGGATGCTAGCAATTTGTTATGATACAAAGAAATATAATAAAAACTATGTCTTCAGGGAAAGGGATTCTAACAGAATAACCAGAACAGAGCCTACTTCTAAATGACATTCATAATATTTCTGAAATTGAAGTGTTCATTTGTAATCTTAGCTGTGCAGTTTTGAGTAACAGAATAGAAAAACACAGAAAATTCTCAGCTATATAAAATGTCTGAATTTAATAAATGTACTAATTGAAAGAAAAATAAATGACCCATATTTTGCTTTTGCTATAATAGCCCTCAAGTGCACAAAAAAAGCAACTATTCAACTTGGTTAACAAAGATTTTATATTGTTTATTTGACTATGAATAAAGTAAAAAAACTTGTATGTTATTATCTCTGCAAAAGATAATATGGAAGAAATCTTAATTTTTTAAAGAAAATATAATATAAAGTTAATGATGCTTTTGGCATGGGGATATGTATTATTACAGTTGTCCCTATTCCCCAAATCCTGTCTACTAAAGGCCTTTATTTTAAAGGTACTGTAATATACACAATTACATTAATGTGAACATAAGAGTTTGGAACTTATGGGAAATTGATATTTGCTGGTGAGAACATGTTGATATAAAACCCATCAAAATATATATCAATTTCATTTCTGTTATAACTATCATACTCAGTATGTATTTGAAACATCTAGATTTGGACATGATATAGGTTTAGATATCAGTATGGATCTAGATATAAAGACTGATTTACTTACAGATTATATTGATGTTTCTGACTTTTTAAAAAAGATCTATTTATTTAATTTAGAGAGAGAGAGAGAGTGGGGGTAGGAGCAGAGGGAGAGGGAGAGGTAGAGAATCTCAAGCAGACTCTCCACTGAGCAAGGAGTCTGACGCAGGGCTCGATCTCATGACCCTCAGATCAGGACCAAAGCCAAAACCAAGAGTCAGATGCTTAACTGACTGAGCCACACAGGCACTCCCATGCTCTTGACTTTTTAACACAACAATAAAAGCCCTACCACAAGAGCAAGGTTGAGACGCAGAGTGATTAAGGGCAGGGATAATGGAAAGTTATGTTGTAGTGTCAACTAAAGGATAGTTATCTGTGACTATTTTTGATGAATAATAATGGCATTCTCTTTTTAATTTTTTTTTTTTTGGTAATTGTAGTTGTAGGGGAGCAAAATTTGCTACCCCAAATTGTGTGTGGATTATTTTAGGCTGATTAATTTTAAGAAACAGAAGACTCAAGAAGTTTTTCTTTTTTACCTCACTGATAACTGTTTTAAAAAATTTAGTTAGAGGAAGGGAGCTATCACCATAGATAATTACAGTACAATATAAACCAGTTGTGGTAGACTGGGAAGAATCTAGCAAAGTCTGTTCAAATTCCTCTCTGTGTCCCATTGTTTCTGTATGGCACAGCAAACATTTGGCTCAGGTCATGATCTCAGGGTCCTGGGATCGAGCCCCGTGTTGGGATCCCCACTCATCAGGGAGTCTGCTTGTCTCCCTCTCTCTCTGCTCTTCTTCCCACTTGTGCGCTCTCTCTCTCTCTCTCTCTGGAATAAATAAATCAATCTTAAAGAAAAAAAGATGAGGGCATCAATGTAGAACTATAAAGTATAATTTCAGAATCCCTTTCCCTATCAGAAGGGGAAAAACAGAAGAGATTTTTCATATAAATACAATCATAAGAAATGTATGATTTTTAAAAATAAATATCTCCTTATGATTTACATATAGTATTGTTATAACATTACTTAGAACATCAATCTGATTATACTACAAACTAAGTAAATGTTTATGTATAAAGTATTGAAAATAATATAGTTAAGTATGGCCTCCAAAACAGTGAAAATAATAAAATTAAATATGACTTTCAATCCTAGTATCGTAAAATTATTATTGGCTTTTTCTCTAAAGGAAATAAGATGTATAATTTGTTATGTAGAATGAGATACAGATACAGAGAATTTAACTGTTAGTACTTCTAAATTCAGGTATGTGCAATGAATTTCTATTATACATGCATATGTACACACATGTTTATATAATGTGTGTATGTGTGTATACATACATATATAAAGCACATATAAAGTCATGCATATTTATGTATATGTACACGTGTGTATGTCTATCTAGACATATACACCTAAATACCTGTTATACAGGATTGGCATCTTTCCTCAATCACAATTTCTAGTGGCCATACCGACCTGCTTATTAAATTTCAACTGTATTTAGAATTATTGTTATTCCATTTCTCTCTTGTGTGTTTGAAATACTAGTTCCCCCAAAGACTTTGATGAAAGGTTCTGAGAATGCAAAAGAAATGTAATGAGGCCACAACAATTGCCTCTGGAGTGGGAGTAGGTTTGGGAAGACACCCTTTGTAATGTGATGAAGATGTGATCACATCATGATAATGGAGGATTCCGCGTCTTACGAAAAAAATTTGTCTTATTTCTAAAATGAGAATGATTTGTCAAATGAGAATAGTTACTATCATTCACAAAGTTTTAAAATTAATATAAAAACAAATTGAAATATGCAAGCCTTAGTCAAAAATGATTTATTAAGAGCATGTTTAACCTATATCCTCAAATGACTTTTCACTTGTGCTTATAATTCTAATGGTAGAGATTTAGTTCCTACTAGCAAATTAAAACAAGAAAAAGAAACTTAGTGCCAGGCATTCTATTAGTTTCTAGAGCTTCAAGAATAAAAACTTGGTTTCCTGCTCTCAATGAGCCAATGTCTAATGAGGGGTGATGGAAAATTATCTCAATAATGACAACTGCATGTGATACATGCAATGATAGAATATTACAAATAATGCTTCATTGTCACAGCTTGGGGACATTTTCTTGAGGTCATGGAAAAAATGCTTCTTGGGAAGTGCTACTTGAAATAAATCTTGAGACCCATATTGTTAGCCAGGGGAAAAATAGAATATGTTTCATTTTTAGAAAATCAATTCATTCAGAATATTTAGAGTTTATAGTAAGGGTATAGATGTAGTACAAGAAGAATTTGGGGAAGTAAGTGCTGTATTTTCATCCAGAACATTAAGGACATTTTTTTTTATTATTATGTTATGTTAATCACCATACATTACATCATTAGTTTTTGATGTAGTGTTCCATGATTCATTGTTTGTGTATAACACCCAGTGCTCCATGCAGAACGTGCTGTCTTTAATACCCATCACCAGGCTAACCCATCCCCCCACGCCCCTCCCCTCTAGAACCCTCAGTTTGTTTCTCAGAGTCCATAGTCTCTCATGGTTCGTCTCCCCCCCCGAGGGACATTTTATAATATAGAGGAATTTGAATTTTTGTTCTGAAGATAATGGGAACTAGTAAAGAATTTTAAAGAGTACTACAGATTCAGAATTGTACTTTTGAAAATTCATGTATCATGCATTGTGAAAAATGGAGACTTCTCAATTAGAAATCATTATTAGATGAAAAAGTACTAACCTAATGCAATAGTAGCAGAGATGACAAGGAAGGGAAAATAAATTATATTTTGAGTGTAGAAAAATTACATATAAGTAAAAAAGAAGAGCCATTTGGTATACCTCCTGGGCTTCTAGCTTAAGAAATTAGGTAATTATGGGTGCCTTTTAAGGGCAGAGAATAGAGGACAAGTTTATTACTGGGAAAAATACGGTTATTTTTATATATGATGCATATAGAACACTCAAGTATAAGTAGAAGCTGAATATATGAGGCAAATAAAAAAAATAAAAGCCTGAGCATAGGATATTGATTGATTTAAAATAAACTAGCATATTTCTGTGTGTTGTATGTAGAATAAATTTCCCAAAAAAAGGGGGTTAGAGTGAGGAAAGATGACTATGGACAAAATTCTGGGTTTCATTTGCCATTAAGTACTGGACAAATAAAAGAACAAAAGAATTGACACAGAGTTTAGAAAAATCCCTGAAGAAGATGATTTTTCTTGGCTATGAAGGAGAAACTGGAAGTTATTGATTAACACATGTTTATTGAGTATTAACCATGTAACATCGATTCCAACAGATATTCAGTTGGATACCAGAGATAACATACAGAACAAGAATGTTAGTGTCTGTCCTCAAAGATCTTAAGCCTAGGGGAAAATGAAGTTAATTATATAAGCAATTAAAATACAAGCTATAAAATGGAAGAGACATACACTTCTGTAGGGGGAACACTGGAGAAGAGGTTAGTCTACATTTGGGGAGTCAGAAAAAGCTTCCCAGAGGAAGCAATGCATAAACTGAAGCCATATATAAAGAAGAAGTAAAAGTCAGGTGTGAGGAATGATAGGGTGCTGTGATGAGGAATACAGAAGGAAAGACCTCTCAGAAGGCTTGGACGTCCGCGATTGCACAAGATAATGAAAGCCAACTAAAGCAATTTAAATATAATTAGAGAGTAGAGTGCGGTAGAATAGGGTCATTAGTAGAGGTAAGGAAAAAGACTGGGAAATTATAAAGAACAAAACTATTGACCACATCATTTTCTTCAAACTCTCTTCTGTTTACTTCCCCAATGGCCAATTATGGAGGAAGTTACCTGTGGCGGAGGCTGTGGATTAAATTTGGTCTCAAGGAGAACGTGTATGTTCTCTCAAACTTAGGTAAAAGGAAGAAGGAGGTTTCCAACCACATTCTGCTATTTACTACCTACACAATAATGGATATATTATTTAACTTCTTTGAACTTTGGTTTCATTATTAAAAAAAGAAAAAGGTGGCAATTTTAGTATGTGTATTTTAGAATAGAATTCTGATGGGAAAATGTTAATTTAAAAAACTGTATATGCCAAGGTGAGATTGCTGCTAGGAATTCTTCCCAAGAGAGAGACTAATTTGTGTGTTCCATATTAAGAAAAATAATAATGGCTGAGTTTTTCCACAAAAGAAAACATTTACTGTGTTCTCTTGTCTTATTCCCTTTACTTCTGTTCCACTAGAAAAGATGACAGTACTTTTGATTTATCATATTTTTAATTGGTCTCCTTGGTGACATGTTCCATATGTTTATTATTCATTTAGTGAAACTTCTCTCTGAACTGAAGACAATAATTGAATGCTAATTTTTCTACTTCTTCATCTTTAATATGAGTCTTCTTTTCAAAGACATAGCTACTATCAAGAATCTCCTTTTATCATTTCAGAAACTCCTGTCCCTATTTTTCACACTCAGTTGCAGAATTGTTTGGAAAGATTTCTCTATAACAAATAAGCATGAGATCAACACCTTTAACCTGGGAAAAAGAAGTAAATCATGTGGTTGTTCTTACGCATTTGAAACCATTGTAGGAAGGTCTAAACAATTCCTTGAATGTACATCGTATTTAGTTTTGTCTCAAAACTGCTACAACCTGGGGATGCCTGGGTGGCTCAGTCAGTTGAGGGTCCAACTCTTCTTGGTTTGGGCTCAGGTCATGATCTCATGAGTCATGGGATGGAGCCCTGTATCATGCCCTAAGTCAGGTTCTGCTCTCAGCAGGAAGTCTGCTGGAGATTCTCTCCCTCCCTCTCCCACGAGTGTGCACTCTCTCTCTCTCTCTCTCACAATAAATAAATAAATCCTAAAAAAAAACCCTACTACAACCTAGTGTCACATATCAATTTGACTTAGTTTTCTATCAAGTGTTCATTCATTGATTTTATTTTTATTATATTGCAGTCTTTTTGAGTAATATTATATAAAACACATCCTTAGAAATATTGTACATTTACAGTCATTCTAATTTTTAATGCCTTTGGACTTTCTGGACATATTATAGACTATAGACAAAGTGGCAATTTGTATTATGTATAGCTAAAAAACAGTTTGTGCTTACAAATACAAACATAAGCAAAGAATCTGGATTGATACTCTTGTGATATTTTAGATAAAAGTCTCAGTCTCTGTCACTTAGAAGTAATTTTTTGTTTTTGTTTTGTTTTAGTTTTATACACTTAGCTTATGTAAATTCAGATACTTCAAGATGGTAGTTGATGTTTTGATTGGAAGGTATACAGGATGGTGTATATATGAAAATTTTAAAATTAAACTGTATTTGTACCATCCCAAATATCTTCCAACCAAGACACCAACTGCTATCCCTAACTGCTAGAGACCTTCTAGTGATTTATCCAGTCTGAAAAACTCAAACATCATAATTTCCTCAGCTAGTGACACTTGGGGATCATTATTGTTACACAGGCATTGCCCCAATTCTGGAGTCATTGCACAAGCAGGAGGGGCAGAGGGAGAGGATGAGAAAGAATCTCAAGCAGAATCCCAGTTGAGCGCAGAGCCCGACATGGGGCTCGATCTCATGACCTTGAGATCATGACCTGAGCCAAAACAAAGAGTCAGACAATCAACCTACTGCACCACCCAGGCACCCCATTATACTTTTTGAATTCAAACGCTAAGCATGATTGGATTTGCCTTCCAAAAGAGCTTTGATATCCATCCTCCTCACACACTAATCTCCCTTCCATCTTCACAGCATCTAAAGCTCAGACAGCTCTATACATTTATAGTCAGCATCTAGCCAGGTGCACTGGGCGACTCCAAGGTTATTTCTTCAAGATACAATGCCCACTGTAAAAGATGGTACTTTAACAAGGGCAAAAGCAATAGGCCAGCACACTTGGTTAAAAAGAAGAAAATGTATTTACACGTCATGTTGAGGAGGGCAAAACCTGTGGAGGGAACACTATGTAGGATCCAGATCAGACTGGAGTTATCATTTCAGGCACATGGGTGAAGAGTATCACCTTACCCTTAGTGAGGAGGAAAAGGAGATTTGTAGTTCACTGTGTGTTCAGGTTCTTATTTCAGAGTATGAGTTCAGTTACCAAGAAAGTATTTTATCATCTTCATGAAATTTTAAATAAAAGAATCTATGTAGATATTTTTACATGGCTATTTGCTGCCAAGTCATCTGGAATACAAGACACAAATCCAGGGACGTCTCCCCTGTTCAGAATCTAGATGAGGTCAGAGTCTAGATGAGGTCAGCTACATTACATTTGCACTTTGCTCATGATCTGTATGAAAAAATGAACAAATATCAGGTAGAGCTTTCAAATTTTAAAGCTGTCCAGCAATAAAATGAACTCCTTAATAAAGTAGTGCAATCCCCACTGTTAGAATTGTTCAAGCAAAGACCATTAACCATGTTTCCGGAATATTACATAGGGTCATTCTGCATTAGGGGAAAGAATCTTTTCTATTTTAAGAATGTAGGTTGGCTTTTATGTTGTTATATTGTGGATTTTCTTTTCCTTAAAGATTTTCTTTTATTCTTTAACCTTAATGCATGTGGAGTAAAGCGTTGGGCCAGTAAAAGGGGGAAAGAAGATATAATTTGCCTCCAAATGACAGTCCTTATCAATAAGAGAGGAAATTAACAGAGTGATTTGACTTCCAAAAACTGTCAGAATTCTTGGATAATATAGAGTTTACAGAGGCTATAGGTAGATGGTCCAAGACACTATAATAAATTTGTGAAACGGAAGATACACTGAGAGATAAAAAGGAAGGTAGGAATAGAAGAAAACCTGTCCATAACAGGACTGAGGATGTTTTTGAAACTTATGGAACCAGATTGTACGTACTTGAAATAGAGTGACAAAATAATGACTATAATCTGTAGAGGATCAGAAATATGACACAGATTATGATTCTGACAAATTAATTTTCTTTGAAAAAAATTGTTTTTTTTAATATTTTGTTGGTGAGCTTCATAATATTTTTCTATGAAAAAAATTTGTGTGCCACATCTCTGATTAAGTCTTATAGGAATGCCCTCTCCTACTTGCTAAATTTGAAAGATGAGATGACTTGCATGAAGATTAATATTTATAATTATTTAGGTTGTCACTAGTTGGCTTCCACTGGTCCAACGAAAGATTTTTTAATGACTTTATTAAGAGATAGAAAATACCTTTTCCATGTGTTTTGAACTCGCTAGTATGCCCTACAAACTGTCTCATTTATATGACAAGGTGTTTATTAAAAAAGAAAATTATGTGCCACAAATACAGATATCCTTCATTCAGTAAGAAAGATGACTTTGTTGATATGCACCAGGCAATGGTGAAGCAAATTAAAATTGAGGATTCCCTGGATTTATAGTTCAGTCGCATATTTTATGAGCTTTTAAAAAACTAATTTTAGTGTAAATTATCCCAGAAATACTGCAGAGAAAATGTTTAGAAGCATAACAACTATATACAGTAAAACCTTAATAGTAAATTATTAAACTATTTAAGCATTGGATGGTAGCTCCAGGCCCAACTCCAAAATTATGGCTCCACATTTCCTAACATGTTCTAAAACAAAATGCAAGTTGTAAAACAGTCTTCTATTCCATATTAAAAGTGTATAAGCCACAATAAATGATCTTGAATAATATGTGTCTAACAAAAGAAGTATCCAGAAGAAATTCTGGTTGGGCCTTACTATTCAAAATGATCATTTAACCCATAAGTACAATTAAATAGTATTCTGATAAACTAATGTGCCATATTGGTTCTAACTCAGACAGCTGTTAAAATATTATGTAACAAGCAACAAATATGAAATACTGATTGATCAACGGAATGGAGACTTTGACATTTTGTTCAACCACTCTCGTCTGTCAATAAAAATTTCAAAATCACGGGGCGCCTGGGTGGCTCAGTCGTTAAGCGTCTGCCTTCGGCTCAGGTCATGGTCCCAGGGTCCTGGGATCGAGCCCCACATCGGGCTCCCTGCTCAGCGGAGAGCCTGCTTCTCCCTCTCCCTCTGCCTGCTGCTCACCCTGCTTGTGCTCTCTCTCTCTCTCACTATCTCTCTCTGTGTCAAATAAATAAAATATCTTAAAAAAAAAAATAAATAAATAAATAAAAATAAAAATAAAAATTTCAAAATCACGTATCACATTTGTAAATTACTTCATCTCTCAAGGTTATAATTTCTTTGGGTCCTTTCACATAAATTAATAAATACTTAAAATATGCTGGGTTTGGGGCCCCTGGGTAGCTCAGTCATTAAGCGTCTGCCTTTGGCTCAGGTCATGATCCCAGGGTCCTGGGATCAAGCCCCGCAATGGGCTCCCTGCTAGGCAGGAAGCCTGCTTCTTCCTCTCCCACTCCCCCTGCTTGTGTTCCCTCTCTCACTGTCTATCTCTCTCTGTCAAATAAATAAATAAAAATCTTTAAAAAAAAAATATGCTGGGTTTTTTCCTATATATCCCTTCATATTGGTTTTAGTGTCCACTAAAATACAAAGTAAATTAGAACTTACTGATATTTGCATATAACAAAGCTACTGTATACATAAGAAATAATTAGGCAATTATATTTTTATACTTTTCTTTTAATTACTCTCTTGTATATCACATCATATAGCTAAATAAATATTATACTTAATATTTATAAATGCACACCGCATATATTTGAGTATAATATTTACTTAAAATTTTTTGGACGTTTAATGTTATAGGCAACAAAATAGATATGTAATCCAGATAGACAAGTTGCTTGACTGGGCGTCTGGGTGGCTCAGTCAGTTAAGTGTCTGCCTTCTGCTCAGGTCATGATCCCAGGATCCTGGGATCAAGCCCCACTTCGGGCTCCCTGCTCAGCAGGGAGCCTGCTTCTCCCTCTCCCTCTGCCCCTTGCCCCCTCATGTTCTCTCTCGCTATCTCTCTCTCAAATAAATAAAATCTTAAAAAAAAAAAAAATAAAAAGACAAGTTACCTGGCCTCAGAGAACTTTAGACTTTAGATCTTTGTCACCAAATGAGTCGAGCATAAGTTCAGATAGAATTCTCTGAGTATTAGTGTCAACTACCCTGCAATACAATTCATTGGCATAGGGATAGCATCATATAACTCAGTCCCTTCATTTATTCAAAACAACATATTTATGTGGATTCTAAATGAATTCTCTAACAAACGAATGCAAGTAGTAAATTGAATTAAGTGAAACATGCTATTTTTCCACCCAATTATAGTTCTTAAAGCTCTAAAACAGAAACATCTGTTTGAACCAGTTAGAGAGCAGGTTGCTGACTGAGAACAGCGGGAGGACCTGCAGTTAATCATCTGTACTCCTAAAAGGAGCACACTCACCAATGTGAATGACTAAGGAGGGCTTCCTGCACGATAAGGCACCGCGCAGTCTCCACGTAAAAAAGCAGTAGAAGTCACAGCGGGGAGAAATGGGAATTGGCACTTTAACAAAAGGAGGAGGAGTTTTTAACAGTTACATTGATAGCTCAGAGGTTTCCATCAGCACTTCTTTCAAAAACATGGAATAAAGCCTGCTGTATGATAAGGTATTAGTCTTAAATATAGCAAATAAATTAGTGAATTTGCTGTATCTTAACAAGGTGTTAACTTGAATAAACAGCATGTTGAATAAACCTTCTGTTTCATTTGTGTACATGCAGCAGAGAAGGAAGCCAATTTACCCAGTTTGGAAACAGATGTAGGCAAACAAGAAGTGGAACAGAGCATATATATTTTATTTTCTATAGTAGAAATCATCTGTTTACTCAAAATTCAGGCTTTACCTTATTATTCAATATTAGTGATAAATATAAACGTATGATTTCTGAATTGTAGACATGAATTATAAAAATAACACTAAAGGAAATCTCAATACATCTCTCTCTTTTGTCATTTTTGTTCTGTATGGTATACTTCCAGTGTTGAGAATCTATACTTTTCTGTCTTGCTTTTCTTCCTCATTAACTTATTCTTTCCTCGTTCCCTCCCTTCCTGCCTTCTTCTCTCTCTTCTCTTTCTCTTTCTTTCTCTTTCTCTTTCTCTTTCTCTTCTCTTCTCTTCTTTCTCTTCTCTTCTCTTCTCTTCTCTTCTCTTCTCTTCTCTTCTCCTCTTTTCTTCTCTTCCTCTCTTCTCTCTCTTCTCTTTTCTTCTCTCCTCTCTTCTCCTTTTCTTTCTTTTAAATTCACTGGAAAAGGAATTTTTACATCCTTTTCAAAACATAGTCTTTTGGGGGGGTTCTTTTTTATCATTGTCATAAATCATCAATATTCCTTTCAATTTTCTCCATCATTTATATTTCCAAAGCAGAACCACATTTTATGGATTCTCATTTACAGGTTTTTTGTTCCATCTTAATATTTCACCTCTAGAAATCAGCATGAACTAATTTTACCAAAACTAATGAACTTGTTATATCAATGTTTTCCACAATTTTTAACCACAGAAATTATCACATAAATAGAAGCATAGGCATATGTTACCACATGAACCACAAACAGAAGCACTGATTGAAATACATTTTGATTAAAAAACAATGGAATCTTTAAAGAGTGACAAACGAACATTTTGAAATTCCCCAATAATGGGTCTTTATAAATGTCTCCAAATCTGATTTGAACTTCTGATTATTATGGAGGAATCAGAGTATACTTACGATATTAAATTTGTATGTCTCCAGGAAATCATTTCAACTACCCCCAAAGACTGGAGGAATTAATGGAATTTTGGTGTTCTACTCCAACCCATATACCAAGTGAATCAATAAGCTGCAGTTTTGAGTCAGGCCCTGAATGAAAGGAGTCTCTGCAACAGCTCCAGACTGCTGTGTAATAATCTGCTTTGACCCCAGACCGTGTGGCCCAGCACATCTGATGGTGCATGAAGGGTTGGGCGCAGCTAGAGCTGCTGATTGGAGCCTTGAACAGACCAATACAGGCCAGTCACTATACAAACCATTAGAATTTTGGAGCAACGTCCTATGGATAACTAGTCTTTTGAGAAGAAGCTCTTGGCCTGCTACTGGGTTTTAGTAGAGACTGAAAAGTTGACCATGAACCACCAAGTTACCATGCAATATGAACTGCCCATCATGAACTGGGCATTGTCTGACCCACTAAGCCATAAAATTGGTCATGCACAGAATCACTCCATCATCAAATGGAAGTGGTCTGTATGACATGGGGTTTAACAGGCCCTGAAAGCACAAGTAGGATGCATAAGGAAATGTCCCAAGTGCCCATGCGTGGTCCCTACTCCTGCTATGTTAGCTCCTCACTCCCAGTGCACACCTGGCATCTCATAGGTAGTTCCCTTCAGTCAGTTGAATGAAAAACAAACAAACAAACAAACCAAAAAACCAACAGCAACAACAACAAACAACCCTCAGGTTTAGTTAATCCATGGTCCTGCACAATATTCAGGTACCTCTCAAAAGAGGACAGTGCAGCACTATATCCCCACTTTGGGATAGCCCTGCAGGACAGTGAAGTGCATCTTCTCAGGTGCAGAACTTGAAAAGTGTATCTGGTGTTCATTTTGCTTGGAAAGAGAAATAGCCAGACACATAGGTCTATATGGATACATGGGCTATGGCCAATTGTTTGGTTGGATGATCAAGGTCTTCAAAGGAATGAGACTGAAAAACCGGTGACATGTGGAATCATATGGAGATACCTCTTGGAATTGAAACACATTCTGAACATATTTGTGTCTCAAGCAACGGCTCACCAAAGGGTGACTTCAATAAAAGAAGATTTTAATACTCACCTGGATAGGATGACATGTGCTGTGGACACCAGTCAACCTCTTCTCCTAGCCACTCCTGTCATTGACCGATGGGCTTAGGAAAAAGTGGTCATGATGAGAGAGATGTAGGTTTGCATGGGTTCAGCAGGATGAACTTCCAGTCACCAAGGCCTACTGGCTGAAGGCTCTGCTGAGTGTCCAATCTGCCATTAAGACTACCTTCTGTGTACTACAGAATGCCTTATCTATCATCATGCTATTCCCCACAGCATCGTTCTTGACCGAGGGATTTATTTCAGAGCAAATGAAATGTGGCAATGGGTCCATTCTCAAAGAATTAACCAGTGTAACCATGATTTTCCTTATAGAACAGCTGAGAGAACGGTGGAATGGCCATATGGAGCCTTAGTTGCGGTGCCAGCAATACCTTCCAGGGTTGTGGTAATATCTCCAGGATGCTTTATATGCTCAGCATTCATTTGTAGTGTGATTTCTCCCATAGTCAGAGTTCATGGGTAAAGAAACCAAGGGAGGGAAATGGAGGAGGCTTCTCTATCGTTACTGCAAGTAATCCATGAACAAAATGTTTGCTTCTCATTTCCATGACTTTGAGTCTTGTGAGTCTCAAGGTCTTGGTTCCAAAGACAGTAATGCTTCTGACAAGGAACACGACAATGATAGCATTGAACTGTAAGTGAAGACTTTGACCTCGCCAGATTAGTCTCCTGAGTTAACAGAAAAAGAATAAGGTTTCTGCACTCGTCGGAGTGATTTTTCTATCAAAGTGAAATTGGGTTGACTCAACAATGTGGACAATGGAGGGTATGCATAGCATGCAGGAGATCTTCCAGAGTGCCCCCTAATACTCTCAGGTTCTATCATTCAAGTCAGTGGAAAACTATCCTCACCCAGTTCAGTCTGGACTTCTAATGGCCCAGATCCTTCAGGAATGAAGGTTTGGGTAACTTTACCAGGCAAGAAACTACGACCAACAGAAGTGCCTGCATGGAATGTTAGCAGAAGAAGCTTGTTATACATACCAGCTAGGCCCATGTGATCAGTTGGACTGTAATAGTTATGAGTGCTTCTTCCTTATTTTGATATGAATATGTTTTTATGTATACTTGCACGTATCACACAATTTTTTGTTTTTCTCCTCTTCCTCATCCTCTAGTAATATAAAATAAGATGCATTAATAGTAGTTAACTTTACGTCTCCCTATTTAAGCTACAGGATATCAGTGGGGGGGGAGGGAGGGAGTCAACAACTAGAAAAATGATATCACCCAGAGACAAAGAAGAGACTTTGTATCCTTTTTGTGGAAAGGTGTTAATCTGCTTTTAGTTGTATTAGGGATAGTTGTCCCACTTTAGGTGGAAGCATGATTTTGCCAGTTTCAATTTTGGAGATCAGTATAGTTTGAGAGATAATGTGTGGGTACTGAGTTGACAAGGGGTAAAGTGTGGTGGCTTTGTGATGTGTCCCCTTGGTCAGGTTTAACTATATTTTCCAGAATTTTCTGTATGTTTCTGGTTAGGGTGAGGCTCAACAGCATGTTGTGGGAGATTGGAGGGGGGAAATGCAGCAGGCATTCTGTAGCTCACACATGTTGTCATTCATTTGCTGGTTCATCCCATTGGTGAGAGGCCATGGCCAGTTCTCCAGCTGTCCCAGCCTCCACGGGATCTTCCTTCAACTTCTACTCTGGAACGATGAGGGTATTTAGTTCCATGATGAAAGGCCTTAACTTCTGTAGGACAACCACACAGCCAAGGTCAGAGACACTAGCAACTGACATAGGGTTAGACTGATCTTGTGGCCTCCATCTTTTGTTCATGGGTTCCTGATTGTTGTTGCCATACTTTACATGCATCTTCTTTCCCTCACTGCCTACTTTGTAACCCCCAAGCTCCAGCATCAGATACAAAAACTAGGGATTTGACTTTATGGGATTGTCTGGGTAAGGCTATTGTTTTATGTCTGATCTTGGAGCGTAGAGTCCACAAGACAGGCAGTCATGGAGGGAAGATGGTATATAATCTCTTAGTGGTTCTGCCTCATTGGTTGAACCTACACTGAAATACTTCCTTTGTATTCTGGAAATGAATACTTTCTTCTTAGAAATATACAAGAAACAAATATGGTGTCACTAATTTACCCTTAATTTTCCTTAAGATATGGAATTACATCATGCTTTTTTTCTCGGAAAGTCAAGAGTTGCATAAGGCCCTAAATATTGCTTATCTTTCTCTGCTAGCAATAATTAATAGGAAAAAAAGAGAGAAAATTTAGGAGTCAGGAGAAAAACAAACAGCTCAGAAAATCCACACACGCACAAATGTTAGCTTCTGAAAAAGTCAGTGATGACTAGGACATGTCAGTTTTTCTATTTAAAATTGTAATAATTTCCCACCACAGAGAGGTGCTCTCACACTTGTTTCTCCAATATTTGCAAACCACTATAGTTCTCAAAGGTTGTACAAAAATTTTTCAAACACGAACACAGGGCATTTTTGTTTAAAAATTGTTATATGCCATAGCATGAAAACAAATAATTCTGTAGTCTTTAAAAAGCAACACTTTGCCTGTGATAAAGTCATCTTCCGTCTCCCCTTGAGCCATCATATCAAAGGAACGGTAACCCCCTCATATGTTAAGTTTTTGATGTATTATATTTTGAAATACTACTTTATGTGCAAACCATAAGTGAAGTTTTGGCATTATCTTGGCATATTGTCCATGTACAAAAACTTTGTACACCTGTCCTTTTATTTTTCTTCCTAAGCTACCTAAAGCATTGTAATTTTTACTTATTTATATTAAATAATATCACCCTTTGTAAGCTGCTGGTGATTTTGCCTGAAAAGCAGGCTGTTTACAGGAAGCATTTTTCTTCTTTTATTTGGCTGAGTATTTTATGATAGAGGGAATGTGGCATTGTGGTCAGCCTTAGTTCTTCCCATTGGTAAAACTGAGGTGATAACAAAAAATCTACTTCCAATATTTATTGTGCCGTTTAAATAAACTAATTCATGTAAAGTCCTTCAAATAGTGCCTGGCTTATGGTAAATGTTCAATAAATGTTACCCATTATAATATTATCTTCTGGCTTGCTAATAAACTACAAAAACATATGGGTTCAAAGAACAAGATTTATAATTAACAAGAGAAAAAAGAGGAAAGATTTTAGTCAATAAAGATAAAATAGTGTATCTTTTAAATATAGGCCTCTACGCAGAGATATTGATAAAATAATAAAAGTCAGACTACTAGATGCACATAATTGTTTTATAACTAGCAGTTAGAGGCTTAACTCTATAGAACTTGGAAATGAAATTGTGAAGTAGAACACATTTCCTTCTGCAGTTTCTCCAGATTCCCTGTGAATTTGTACCGGGCCAATAGATATATCTAAGCAGTATTTGGTAAAACACTACTTTTCAAAAAGTGGGAACAGCACATAATTACCTCTGCATGATACTTCTTTGGTAATTGCAGATAAATTGATAAAAATATCTCGACTAAGAGGCAAGCAGAGTATTGATTGCAATTTACTAGGCTATAAGAAAAAGTGATTTTTCTCTCAAGTTTTAATACAAGTACTTACTTGTTTTACTTTATGGCCAATACAAACCTCCTATCAGCAGCTCATAGTCTTCAGGGAAAAATCTCATGATTACTAATCCTCAAGATTGACTCTCTCTCTTTTTTGCAAGTATTTACCTGTGTGTTATTTTCCTGTTGAGCAATTTCTAAAAATTACATTTCCTATAGCTGGGAGTTTTAATAGTTCATTCTATCAATATATTTCTTAGTTCAGAACCTTCAGAACTTCCTAACTATATTTTTTCAGAAAGAAAAGCAGGGAGGTCAGAGATCTTTTTTCTTTTTTCAACGTATTTTAACTACACATACATTCACACACACACACACACACACACACACACACACACACACACACTTACTTTATATCTTACAAATTCATGGAAAAGCTCATTCCAGTTCTGTTTTCAATTCTTGTTTGTTTTTACTTTTATTGACATGCAGTCTCTTTTTTTTTTTTTTTTTTTTTTTTAAAGATTTTATTTATTTATTTGACAGAGAGAGAGAATAGCGAGAGCAGGAACACAAGCAGTGGGAGTGGGAGAGGGAGAAGCAGGCTTCCTGCCGAGCAGGGAGCCCGATGTGGGACTCGATCCCAGGACCCTGGGATCATGACCTGAGCCGAAGGCAGACGCTTAACGACTGAGCCACCCAGGCGCCCCGACATGCAGTCTCTTTTAAGGAAACTTAATTAACTCTTTATTCTGAAGGGAAGCTATGCACTGTATTAATTTTAATTGGGGATGTAATGTTTGGACACTATATTGACTTTTGTCTAATTATTTACATGTTTCATTTCTTCCTTGAATTGATCTCCAAGGAAACCGTGTGCATTTATAGTTCATTTATTCCTGATAGTTATCCCGAGTACAGCAGCATGCAGTCCATTTAGCTCTAGTTATAACTTGGTTCATCTAACCAAAAATATGCTTTTCCACTGATTATGGAGTTTTGGATTCATCACAGGTTAATCACCAATATCACAGTGAGAAAGTACGGTGAGACTCAATTAATTTGTAAGGAGCAGTGGGGTTTTTAAAAATGATATCAGTGATGACATTGGTTTATGACAATGTCAGGTTGGCATTTGACAGCTCTGACATGTTACCTCTGACACACAGTTCTTCAGCTCTTGGGAAGTAGTGTGAACACCTGAGCATCATAGCTAGTCACCTGTGACCCTTCACAACAACCCATCCCTCCTCTAGAATGCAGTGGTGGCTCTTACCTAGGTCACCCTAGGTAGTTCTATGTATGTGAACAGAAGTATTACTGAGGACAGTAAAAACAAATTTTAATACATACATATACAAGTAGTATATTTCATGGATGATTTATTTATTCCAAAATTAGTTGACAAAAAATTTCTATAAATGTATTCACACATTTGAAAATTTCTTGGAGAAATGTACATGATAAATGAACGTAATAATGTTAAATAGCAAAAGTTTAGAGCTGCTGCAGGCAGAAAAGGTAATTAATAATGTATAGAAATTATAACATTAGTCAAACTTCTGCTGAATCTGCAATCCTTTCTTCAGTTACACTTTTTATGGAATATGTTCCTTTAAGCCAAAAGCACTTAGAGATTGTTACAAAAGAACTATAGCCCAGAGAAAACCTCTATGTAATAGATCACTAGTGGCAGGCATATTGATTGACATTACTTAGCCAATCAGTTGATAACATTATTTAAACTCTGAAATTTGAACAACTACAGATACAGTGTCTTAAAACATATTAAGCAGCATGGTATCTTCCGTTTCCCTCATTTTTTTTTTTAAGATTTTTATTTATTTATTTGACAGAGAGAGAGAGACAGTGAGAGAGGGAACACAAGCAGGGGGAGGGGGAGAGGGAGAAGCAGGCTTCCCGCCAAGCAGGGAGCCTGGGATCATGACCTGAGCCGAAGGCAGACGCTTAACGTCTGAGCCACCCAGGCACCCCCCCGTTTCCCTCATTTACTTTATCTTTCTTTCTTTCTTTTTTACTCTTTTTTTTATTATTATTATTATGTTATGTTAATCACCATACATTACATCATTAGTTTTGATGTAGTGTTCCATGATTCATTGTTTGCATATAACACCCAGTGCTCCATGCAGAACGTGCCCTCTTTAATAGCCATCACCAGGCTAACCCATCCTCCCAGCCCCCTCCCCTCTAGAACCCTCAGTTTGTTTTTCAGAGTCCATCATCTCTCATGGTTCATCTCTCCCTCCGATTTCCCCCCCTTCATTCTTCCCCTCCTGCTATCTTCTTCTTCTTCTTCTTCTTTTTTTTTTAACATATAATGTATTACTCTTCCTGGAAAAGGATTTAACTCAGTAGTTATGCTATGAAAGACTGAGTAATAAAAAAAATAAAAGTTTATTTCAAAGATGCTCCACTCTGAATAATCTGAATGAAGCAGTTAGTCCTATGGAGGTTTTTAAAGTATTTTCTATTCTCCTCTGCCCAGAATTGAGCCAGGGATGAACTTCTCTGGGGCTCCACTTGGCAACATTCTGCTAAGATGACATGGCAGGAGGGAAAAATGTAAAGACAGCTAAGGAACGAACAAGAGCCCCAGACATGCATGTGAAGCTGAGTCTTTATGGACTAAAGGGCAAGTCAGATATGTGACTTCCTTGACTAAGGTCCACATGATGTGGCATCCTTTCAACTGAGTGAGACGCTAGGACAGTCCCCTCCCTCATGAGGAACTGTGCTGGGGGAAAACTCCCTTCAAAACTTCTAGTAGCAACTGGGACATAAATACAATGACTGTTTTCTAGATGTGACTTCTAAGACCACTCAGGTTCAGACAGTGCTTTCTCACCACAGCTTGTTTCCTGCTAGACACAGGTCACCACTGCCACCACCTTCTGTCCTGGGCACAGAGAGCTGATGGTTCAGAAGCACCCTGCTGTGGCCAGAGCTCTGCCCCAGATATCTTGTATTTAAGGTAATCCTTTCTCCTGAGCCATTCGGGTGATAGGATGGGATCACAAGGTATTTGATGCTTCTTCTCTCTTCATAGTGGCCTATAATTTTTTGCACATTCCAATGAAAAGGTTTTAGAATGCTGAGAGGGACTTTTTGTGGTGCTGGCATATGGAGATTGAACATGTAACTCTGCTCCTGAGCTCCTCATGCTATTTGTCTGTAGAAATTTGGAACAGGAATCATATGGAAAGAATGGGATTCATTGAGTGCAAATATAAAGAAACCTTATTTTTATCCTCCACTGTCCAGCCCACCCCTTGCCGTGCAATTCATTTTGCCTTTGCTTCTCTTGGGTAAAAGTAGGGCATATCCCATGCCTGCCTTGGTCACTTTTAGATAATGAAAATCCTCAAGTAACTCCCAGTTTTCCACACACAGTCTCAGCTTGGTAATTATTTTGTTCAATCCAGTGTATTAATGTAAACATTATGAACTTCATTTAAAGTTGAGATACCCCTCCCCATCAAGGGTTAAATTTTTGATCCACGCTGGGTGTTGTAGTATGGCATGAAAGTTCATACTTGATTGGTTATGTGGTACATGCCTGGTGGATGTTTAAAGCTGAGACTTTCTCTCATGGTGTGTGAGGAATTTCTCACCTGTGGTTCTCTTGAGGAGAACCAAGAACAACTTTATTCTGGCTGGTTACTTTGGGCCATTGCTTACATCTTGTCCTATGCAAATGGTCTGTTCATTCTGTTGTCAGGAATACATATAGAACTCCAGTTTTATATTGTGAATTTAAAAGTAATTCGGTATCCCGGGTGTGAATTTATGTAATTTGTATTTGTATTATACCCTGTAGGTGCTTGGCCAACACTTGAAATACTTTAATCAGGAATACTCCAGTGTGTTAGCATTTGAAAATTAAGAACTTTTTCTATTTCTACTGAGAGAAATAAGGAATCCATAGAATTTTAAGTCAGAGGTACATTTCATTTAAAAACTGTTGAACTATCATTATCTCAATCTGCATTAGAAGATTTGTAAATCAGCATAAAGGAATTTAGAAAAATATATAGTTGTTGAATGTTAAATGGGTAGTTCCTGAGATCTGTTTATTGACTAGTAAACTTGTACAGGCATTTGGCCTCGGGCAGCTCTAGGGAGTTCACAGACTAACATCTTCCTAAGTGGGGGTCTTGATCTAGGTCTGTATTCAGTCCGATGTCCCGCCATGTTATGAGGGAATCTGTTGTCTTACAAAATGAGAATGTACTAGATGTAGAACTGAATATTGCTACAGTAAGAGGTGACATGACTATATGGAGTCTGTAAAGGGCTTTTTTTGAGTGTGGTGGAATTTAGTGTAAGCCTTGCTTTCATTGTAACATATCACTTGGTTGTGAGACTTTCAGAGAGAATACTTATAGTGTTCATGTACCTCTAATCATTTGAAACCTCTGGTCTTAAAATTGACAGCGTGAAGAAATTGGGTATTGTCAGTTCTCAACAGATAGCCAATTTCAACTAAGACATCTCTATCCTTGATTTGCCCTGATAACAGCTAGTGATCCAGTCTTTTGTTCTTTAGGAGGAGATGAGTCAGAGAATGATATACTGTGCTCCTCAAGCTCAAGGGAGGGGAGCCATATTAGGTTATCTGAGTGATCTTTGTAGACCCTCTATCTTTTCACATTATATGAAGAGGGAAGTACCTCCCACTCTTCCCTTTGGGATTATGATTGGGAATCACAGCACATAAAAAAACTCTCTCTAAAAGTCTTTTTTAAATCTCTAAATCCTAACACTTTTATTGTCTTTAAGTAGTCAAGAAGCTTAAGGTTAAAAATAAACAAACAAACAACAACAACAACAACAAAACAAACTTGCTTTCTATTCCATTTTAAATAGTGGGCTCATAATTCAATTTGGAATATGGAAACAGTTTGCAACCATTGTGTTCAAGTCTCAGCCAAAACTGAGATGGAAATTGAGAACTGAGATAGTTCAACTTTGATACCATACTATGCATAATAAAATATAACTGCTAAAGAATAATATATTCAGGTAAGCTACTGGTTTTATAATTTATCAAATAATCTGTAGTGAACCAAGTCTTCAGGCTACCACTGGACTATTTACTATAGTAAAACAGTGATTTTTTTTATTAGGTTCAGTTAGACAACATATAGTACATCATTAGTTTTTGATGTAGTGTTAATGATTCATTAGTTGCGTATAACACCCAGTGCTCATCACAACATGTGCCCTCCTTAATATCCATCACCCAGCTACCCCATCTCCCCACCCCCTTCCTTCTGTAACCCTCAGTTTGTTTCCCGGAGTCCAGAGTCTCTCATGGTTTGTCTCCCTCTCTGATTTCTTCCCATTCAGTTGATTTAATCTAGTAAACCAATTGATTATGCCAAAGTATAAGTGGAAAAAAATAAGTTACTCTTATAAACACAAAATAAATGTATCTAAAAAATTATTTCATTATTGAGGAGACCAGAGAGATACTAAAGTTAGTTCAAAGAACATTTGAAGAGTTGTTATAGGTACTTAAAAATAGTAGAATAAGAAATATTAAAAATACCAGGCTGAATAGGACACTGGTAATGTCCTATTTGTCAATGAGATCATGAAATCTGGGTTTATCTTTTTTTTTCCTGGTGAGAAACCTGTAAGCTAAGATGTGACTTTATAGTGTCCAGGTGCTAAGCAAATCGTAAAGAGCAAAGTCTAACTCAGGTACATTCTCCTAGAGAATTAAATAATTTTTGCATGATTGCTTTAAACAATGTCCCTGCATGATGTTGAAAGGACATACCACATCTCCTTTGCCTTCTCTACAAGTGTTGGATAAATTTCTCTGATAGGTGACAGCATATTTCTCCTTATTTGAATATATAAAGCACTTTATTTTAGATAATTAAATGAGAAAATAATGATGGATACTAAAAATACCATGGTATAAAAAGTACACATTTTATATCCTTCAATTTCTTTGGACCTCTATTTCTCTTACTAACAACAATAAATTTAGAGTAACTGCCTTTTGGGGTACTATTTGACACCAAGAACAGTTAATTTATTTTTCTAACTGCTTGAACTATTAGCAACTTTCAACACTGTGGCATATCTTTTCAAACAATCTTTTCTTTGTTTCACTGAGAGCTCTCTATCCTACTTTCCATTCTAAGCATCTGGTTATGTTTATCTTTGTACTCTTCTTTGAATTATTTATAGTCTTTTTTCTCATATTTTTCTTTGCTGGGGATTTACTTCTTCTTTGCTAAATCCTTACCTCTTCTCCCTAGCTGTTAAATGTCAGAACAATTAAGAACTGATCCTAGACCATGTTATTTTCATGCTACCTTCTCTCTCCTGGTAATCTGATCCACGCCTATTGCTTTTAAGTACCATCCCTAGAAAACAGTCTCTGAATCCATAGCTCTCAGTGAGACTCAGACATCACCAGCAATTGCTTAATCAGTATCTACATATGGATAAGTGAAAGTCAACTCAAAGTCAACCAGTCTTAAACCAAACTTATCATCTCTCACTTTTTCTCCTTCACTCTTCCCATTTAAATGCATGACGCCATGGAATCTGGTTGTGTAAGACGGTTATCCTTAATGCTTCCACTCTCACCCTCCCATGTACAATTCATAATTGAGATTTTGCAAGTTCACTTTCTAAATATCTCTCAAAGTCCTTGATATTTTTCTACATCAATACCACTATCACTCTGAGCTGAACACCACTGTCTCTTGTTTGTACAAATACAAATGTCTCCTACTTACTCTCACTAATATGTACTTTCTATCTTCCAATCAGTTCTCCACGTTACAAAAAGGATAGCCATTTAAGAAATCACATCTGTTCCGGTTGCTCTTTAAAATCCTTTAATGGATTCTTATTTCTCTTAGGAGAAAGAGAAAATCTGTCTGAGCTTAGATATGGCTAGCGTAGTTATAAATGAGAACTGTGGAGCCACACTCCCTGGGTTCAGATCTAACCTCCTTCACACGTCAGCTGTAGGAACAGGCAAGATGTTTTATTCTCTAAGCCTTAGTTCTCAGATGAGTCATTAGTAGTACTGACTTCAAATAATTGTTTTAAAAAGGGGATAAGCTAATACATATAAGGTACTTTGAGCAATGTCTTTCACTCAATTAGACATCAATTTACCAGAGTATTAGTACTACTTTTCCATTATCATTTCATAATTATCTCCCTCTTTGTATCTGTAGTTTAGCCATATATTGTTTGTTTTAGTTGCTGAAAACCTCATGCTTAGTCCCACTCCTGCCTTCGCATGTGCCACTTCGTCTACCTGGAAGGCTCTCTTCCCCACCTTCACTTCTGGCGGCCTCATTTATTGTGATGTCCCTTAACTTTGTCCACTTCTCTAAGTAATACTTTTGTTAAATTATCTCCATTCAAACCAAGTGAGTTGAATTCTATTTCCTGCTAGAAGCCTGACTGATACAGAAGCTCTGCCCCTTGTAGACACTAGGGAGCTTAGGCTGATGGAGACTTATCTCAACACATGCTTCTGTGATCCTCATGGAAGAAAAAGAAGGTATGGTGACTAATTCACTAGCTCTTTACAGCTCCCTCCTGGAATTGACAGACTTCTGCTCATGTTTAACTGGTCAAGGTAAGTCATATATCCACATCTCTCTTCAAAGAAAGAAGAAAAATACAGTTACCATTTTCTTGGAAAAGAAGGTGAAGTAGAACACTTATGACCCTATTGACCCTTATGACTACCAAACTAAGC
Source organism: Halichoerus grypus (assembly GCF_964656455.1). NCBI lineage: Eukaryota > Metazoa > Chordata > Mammalia > Carnivora > Phocidae > Halichoerus > Halichoerus grypus. Next base: position 132,848,958 of record NC_135718.1, read on the forward strand.
ATAAGTAAAGGCATTAGAACATGAAAGTGCACAGATGATTAGAGACTGATGATGGTCTAGTGTGAGGTGAGCTTCACATATATTCTAGGATTAGATGGAAGCATCAGTGGGGTGAGGTCAGTGAGGGCTATAATGTCATGCAAAATTTGCATAATGCTCTTTTCTTAGAATTGAAGGGAAGGCATAGGAAAAGAAATCTGAAAAGAAGACAAGATCGTCTCTATAGTTTGGAAAATTATAATTGAATCATTGTATCCTGAGTATAGATTCTTTAATGAAGGAAGGTTATACAAGCTGTTTGCATATAAATTTGGAAATGTAACACAGTAGGCTTATTATTTCAGCATCTGGGATGTAGATTTGACAAGATAATAAATTGTATGCTTTTCTATATCGGGCAGAGGCTTATATTACATGAATCAAGGCAATTAATTAGGCTGATCAAGTCATTAGTGTATTCAATTAGCATTGACATAATCATAGTCTCAGGAAAAAAAAGATTGTTTGCAGTAGAAATATTTTGTAAACTATACTTTAAGCAGAATAATTGTGTGGAATATTCTATCAGAAATGTATCCGCAGAGCAGCATTACACATCAGATTTGAAATATCCCAACTAATTAATAGCTAGTAAAAATTTTATATAAGTCCATGGAAATAAAATAAGAGTGGCCAAAAACATCACTGTAGAATTCTGAGATAAGAACAATAAATGTATGATGTAGAAATAAAATAGCATAAAATTCCTCTATGCCTTGAATGTAATTTAATTTAATTATTGACTCTCACATATATAACTAGAGTATCATCAATCACCATAGGTAATATTTTTTCTAAGTCACCAAAACTAATTATAGTCAGTAATCTTTACTCACTGAGACTAATCACTACACTATATTAAAAATCAATCTATTATGTGGTGTCATGAAGGTCTGTTGGGTATAGTGCTTTTTTTATGAACCTCAAAATTCTATGTTAATTACCTGAATACTTTACACAGACATATCAAATTGTTGCCCAACTTCTCTCTAGTAAGCAATAAAAACACTGGTGATTTCTATTTCATCTTTGTGCTAAGTGAACAGCTCTGTATTGAAAAAATGCTTCATGAAAATTACCATTGCTCAGATTAGTTTTTTAATTAGAATATTAAGAAAAGGGAATACACTGAAATACATTAGGAAAATGCTGGACACAGGCAGGAGTAGAGGGAAAGTGACTCATCTTTATATCAAGGGCTTCTCCTTTACTTTTTCCTAAAATGTGTTTCATTGATTCTAAGATACCATGCTAAACATTTTAAGTTTCCCTTAGCTGACTCTTCTCCTAGTACTTGTATGAATCAATTAAAATCTAATATTTCATGTCACAGAATTTTATTTTTTAACGATTTATTTATTTATTTGAGAGAGAGAGAAGGGGAGAGAGCAAGGGGGAGGGGCAGAGCGAAATGGAGAGAGAAACTTAAGCAGACTCCATGCTGAGTGTGGAGCCTGATGTGGGGCTCGATCTCATGACCCTGAGATCATTACCCTGAGATCATGAACTGAGCTGAAATCAAGAGTTGAACACAACCGATGGAGCCATCCAGGTGACACTCATGTTCACATAATTTTAGAGATAAAAAACTGCAGATTATCTAATCCATTACCAATACAGAAACTGAAAGGGACTTTAAACAGCAAGTTTACACAATTAGTAGCAGAGTAGAATCTATGTTTCCTAACTGTTTGACAGATAAACATTGATTGTTTACTATTACGTTTATATCTGGAACAAATTTGATCCACCTAAAAGAATAGTGTATTTTTTAACATATGATGCTGGAACAACTGGACATCCACAGGCAAAACAAACAAACAAACAAACAAAATATGAATCTAGGCACAGAACTTACACCCTTTACAAAAACTAACCTGATGTGTATCATAGACCTAAATATGAAATGCAAACTATAAAACTTCCAGACTATAACATAGGAGAAAACGTGGATGACCTTGGGTATGACAATGACTTCTTAGATACAACACCAGAGGCACAATTCATGAAAAAATGACTTATAGGCTGGACTTCATTAAAATTAAAAACTGCTCCAAAATTATAGTGTCTTATAAAACTAAACATACTCTTACCATATGATCCAGCAATTGTGCTCTTTAGTATTTACCCAAAGTAGTTGAAAATATATGTGCACATAAAAACCTACACACAGATGTTTTTAGTAATTTTATTCATAATTGCTAAAGTTTGGAAGCAACCAAGATGACCTTCAGTAGGTGAATGGATACATAAACTGTGGTCCATCCAGACAATGCAATATTATTCAGTGCTAAAAAGAAATGAACTATAAAGCCATAAAAAGACATGGAGGAAACTGAAATGCATATTACTAACTGAAGGAAGCTGATCTGAAAAGGCTACATACTGTTACATGTCCAGTTATATGACTTTCTGTAAAGGCAAATCTATGGGGATAGTAAAAAGATCAATGGTTGCCAGGGATTGGGGAGGGGGAGGAATGAATAGGCAGGGTACAGAGGACATTTAGGGCATTGAAAATATTTTGTATGATTATTATGATGGACACATGTTGTTATACATTTGTTCAGACCCATAGAATGTGCAACACCAAGAGTGAATGGTAATGTGTAGCATGGACTTGAAGTGATTGTGATGTGTCAATGTGTAAGTTCACTAATTGTAACAAATGAACCACTCTGGTGGGTGATGCTGAAAATGGAAGAGGTTATGCATGTGTTGGGGGAAAATCATGTGCATATGGAAAATCTCCATTCCTTCTATTTAATTTCGCTGTGAACTTACAACTGCTCTAAAAAAATAAAGTCTTAAAAAATAGGTTAATAAACAACCATATATTCCTCCTTCAACTAGAATTACCAATTGTTAACATTTGCCATCTTTGCCTTTTTCTCTTTATTTCTCTTATTTCTTTTCTCTCTTACTCTCTCCCTCTACTCTTTTCTCTCTCTCTCTTGTACACACACACACGCCTTTTTTTTTTACCTTAACCATTTCAACCTAGCTCTTGTGTCATGTATCTCCTAAGAACAAAGGTATACTCCTGCATTATGAGTATACCTTTATCAAGTTCAAGAAATTGAAATTTGCTATCATAAGATAATCTAACATAGAGTCTACATTTCTATTTCTCCCATTGGCCCAGAGTGATGTCTTTACTTTTTCTAAATCCAGAAACCAGTCAAAAATCACACATACATTTGAGGTGACTGGGTGGCACATTTGGTTGACTGACCAATTCGTGGTTTCCACTCAGCCATAATTTCTGGGTCATGGGATTGAGCCCCTCCTCGGGTTCAGCGCTCAGCATGGAGTCTGCTTGGAGTTTCTCTCTCCCTCTCCCTCTCCCTCTGCCCTTCCCTTGCCCTCCGTGTGCTCTCTCTCAGATAAATAAATAAATCTTTAAAAAAATCACACATATGTTTATCAAGTCTCTTTAGCCTTCTCAAGTCATTTATAGCTTTTTTTCCTTATATTAAGAGGCCTGGATAGTTTGGTTTGTAGAATTATCTTTATTTGAAGTTGTCTTTATTTGATTGTTTCCTCCTAATTAGAATAATTTCCCCCCAAGAATATTGCATAGGTGATACTGTGTCTTTCTTAGTAAAAAATCAATTTGTTTCATTATTGGTAATGCTAAGTTTTTTATAACATTTTTAAGGGTGGCATGTACCAGATTTCTCCTTTGTAAAGGTTCTGTTTTTTCCCTTCGCAATTATTAAGTAATTCCTTAGTTCTTCATTAACTTCCTTAAACTCATCATATGACATGGTGACAAAGGTAGACTGGAACTTCTTGGTGTGATATCACTAAAGAATACATTTTCCTTAAAATGTAGAAAAAAATAACACAAACGACAATAAAAAAATTAATGGTTTCTATTTAGCATACAGCAAATGTAAAGTTTTCAATCCATGAATCATTTTTTTTTTGGGTAGAATCCTTTCTAAATGAATTGTATCTACAGTCTTGATTCTCCATATGAGAAATGCTAGAAAGAGGTTGTTGGGTACCTGAATTCAAATCCTGATTCTTTCACTTATTGTCCATATGAACTTGGTCAAGTTAATGTCTTATTTTGTGGCACATGAGTGTGGCACTTTCCAAAGTTGTTGTGAGATTAAATTATTCAGTAATTGTAAAGATTTTTAACAGGTGTCATGCACACGGTAAGCATCAGAGATGGATGAGAGACAATATAGTGATTGAGTGTGAGCTCTGCAGCTAGAGAAACACGGCTATGAATCCTGGCTTCACCCTGACTTACTGTAGTCTCAATGATAATTTATGAATATTAAAATGCTGATGTTTAATCGCCCTGTTACATTATGTTTCCTTGCAGTCTGCCCCATCCAAGGTTGAACTGGGATACTTAGGGACTCAAGGCGATAGAGAGTAGGTTTTGGCTTTTTGTGAGTAAGGAAATGCATGGAAGTTGAGAACTGTGAAGAGAGAGGGGCTTTCTAAATGTGTTTTGCCTCCCAGGAGGCAGGCATATGCTTGGTATTCTTAGCCTATCAGGGCCTACTCTGGTGTTCTAGGTTATTCATCCTCATTTTTACTGTAGGGCAGAAACTGACTTGAACTGATGGGACGCTATATCTTTGTTTTTCACACTTATTATGAATGTATATATGTGTGTATAAATACACATGCACACATAGAGAAAGAATGTGTTTCATTAGAAGTACTGTCTCAGATCCCATTGAAGGTATGCTGAAATATATAGTATATATATACATGATTACCTTTCTAAAACACCCAATTCTGAATTCTGGAACACATCAGGCCCTAAACGTTTCTAATGGAGCTTTGTTGACAACTGTGAAGGCTCCAGCATTTTCCAGTTCCCTCTCATGACAGTCTAAGCTGTGGCTTGATAAAGTATGAAAGAGACCTAAGACTGATCTTTGCCATGTAAACTCTGTGAAGAGAAGGCCTCATGAGTTGATCTGGTCAAAGTATACTATCTGACAAAGCACTGGTTGGCAGAGGTCTGGAATTTAGCTACCCAGAGAACTTTGTGCTCTGGACTACATACAGAAGTTCATGCCTACCTTGAAGAGTGATATATTAGTGAGCTATAGGTTCAGGTTGGTAAATGTGCTTGAGTGGGTCACTACAGAGAGAGGACAGATAGACCTATAACATTCTGAGTCAGAGCCCTAATGAGGGTTTTGACCAAATTTCAAGCCATAATGCCAGTTGAGTACTGCCAGAGCTCAAAGGGCAGACCTATGCTCATTAATTGCAAATCCTATTATCAGATACCAGCAGAGCACTCGGGGACCAGGAGGCCTAGAGACATAACCATGGAGATGGGGAAAACTAAAGGGCTCTATTTAGATATCTCAGCAACCCTTTCCTGTGACTGGGATGACTTTGAACATCAAGGGTATCTTAAACTCAGTGAATCACAAATTCTACTTTAAAGATATTTTAGTAAGATGAAATATAAAAAAGAAAAACTTTGATTTCAAACAATGATTTCAATTTTTCTTTTACTTTATGTGGTTGTAGTATATCATCTGAACATACAGTCCTCCTGTTATATACATACATGTAAATAAGCTCCCTTCCTATTTGGTTTTGTATTTAAACTATTATAAGACACTTTTTAAAAATTAAAATAACTTTTAAGTATATTGAAATATACCTAAAATAAAAATATGTGTTTTATTCTCATAAGATAGTAATGAATTAGAATTTCAGTTTAAGATCATTTATAGTTTCAAAAGCCTTTACATTTTTCTGAAGAATTTAATATATTCCTACTGAACATTTCATTAAAAATGCCACAGAGAGAATATGAGTTTTTCTAAGTATGACTTCTATCATTTTACTAAAATCAGTAAAAATAATTTGTGCTTGGAAGGTTACTATGTTTCAGCTCCCTCTCTCTAGAAATAGAATGAGAAAAAAGCAATAATAATAAGAGATGATAGCTTCAAATGTTAAAAATAAAAAGTCATTTCCAATTGCACACCCATTATCAGCCAACGAAAATGCAGGACTGAAGTAGGAGGCATGGTGTGTAGCACTCTGAAAGTACCATAATTTTAGAGATGGATCAATGCAAAAGAAAAAAATACATCATTTGAAAGTGCTGTAGTATTAAAAAGCTTTGGGGGAAAATGAGGTTGCAGTTTGAACAAAATTATACATTTACTAAAGAGGGAAGAAATTAGTTATTGTCTAACAGTCAGCATAAAAATGCCAGAAAAACCATATAAAATCCTTTTATAACCAGCAACTTGAAAGTTAATGAGTCATATAGCTTCAATTTACGTGTGATTAATAAACTTTATTTGAATTAAAAGAAGAAAACATTTAACCATAAGAAACAGAAATAACTTCAACAATTTAAAACATACTTAGTTTATGCTGTGAAGAAACACCACCAATAAGACTCCTAAAAGCATCTTTGGTAAGAGTGTCTAGTTCGGAACCATTGCGTATTTCCAGGAAAGACCTGGGGTATTGGGTTGCTTGGTGTGCCTCCCACATTATATTTATGTCCACTCAGGACCTGTGAAAGTGCCCTTATTTGGAAATAGGCTCTTTGCAGATGGAGTTAGTTAAGATTAACTAGTTAAATGACTGGTGTCCTTATAAGAAAAAAACAATTTGGACACAAAGACACAGACACAGAGGGAAATAGGCAAAGTGACAGCAGAGGCAGAGGTTGAAAGGACAGTGAGGGGTGCCAAGAATTGCCAGCAATGTCCAGAAACTAGGAAGAGGCATTGGACAGATTTTCCTTAGAGCCTTCAGAAGGATCATGGCTCTAAGAAATTAATATATTTGGTAAACATCCAAAACAGTATTAATGTTTTGATATAAATAATGAAACTAAAACCTAACTAATGCATTTTCCATCTTGCTCCCATCACTGATCCTTTTTTCTTTTTAAGCTGGTAAGTATTTATTTGTTGTTTATACCTTCAAAATAAAAGATTTGATTTTGATGGCATGTTGGATGACATCCTTACTCATTATTTTGGCACAGATTCATGTATTCACTATATAAAAATTTATTTACTGAGTATCTAGTGGGTACTATATTCCAAATCTCACTTTTGATTTCTCTGATAGTCTGAATCTTCTCATTTGTGATAAAGCTTCAAAAATCACCTGGCTAAATTGATAATATATTAACTGTCCAAAACATTTTTTGAGTTAATTTTTAAAAAAATTTATCACTCCATTTTAGGAGAGAATAACAAGGCTTTTTCAGAAAGTTGTCACTTAATGCACAGGAAAGATTCGAAGTATTCTGGATCACTTGGTTGTTTAGTTTCCAGTTGCATCGAGGTACCACATGATGTACTTAGGCATGTTCTTGGATGATTCATATTGCCATTGTAAAATTTCTGCTCCTTAGGTCTCATTGACCTGTGATTATTGCTACAACTTAAAGTCTAGATTTGGGTATAATATACATTGATAAATAAACAACTGAGAACTTCTAGGAGTACCTAATGTTATAACTGGGGTAGAAGTGCTTGTTTTGTCTTATGATAGTCAAGGTGTTAACCACTGTGTTTTCATATGCATTGGGACCCCTGCCTTCAACAATAATTGTTCCTAGATGTACTCATAAATGCTAAAATTAAAATGCTCTGCTACTTCTAACCATGTGTATTTGAAACCATATGCCATTTGACTGCAGTTTGGAAGAGGGGAAAAAATTAAGGTTTAGTTTTTATCTATTAAGTTCGAGGGCTATATCAGGAGATTTTGTGTTCCTTAATTTTTTCATAGCTTTTGTGAATTAGGTATTATTAGATCCATTTTGCTGATGAGTTTAGGATTGAATTTGTATTATAATATTTAAAATTATGTGGTACTTCAGATTTACATAAAACGGAAGGTCTATTTCATGAGATCCTAAATTATTTCCCCCACCTTGTGAGGCATTATTATTCTATCTTTTTCAGTTGGCCATTACATTATTTTTACTATTATTTTTATAATTACTACTATTAACAGCAATATAATGGACACTTCTTGAATATCTACTAAGTGTAATTCATGGAAGAACAAGGTTTTCTAACTACTGGGCCTTCATTCAAATCACAGTGTGAATGCCAAGCAACAACAAACCAAACAATAAAGGCTTATCAGTCCTTGTATTAGTTTCCCTTAGCTGCTTCAGTTAAACCACCATAAACTTGGTTGTTTAAAGAACACAGATAATTTTCTTACAGTTCTGAAGATCAGGAGTCTGAAATTAGTTTCACTGGTCCAAGACAAGTTTTGGCAGAACTGCGCTTCCACTGGAGGCTCTAGAGAAGAATCCATTTCCTTGCATTTTCTAGCACCTAGAGCTGCATTTCTTGGCTTGTGGGACACTTCCTTAACTTTGGAAGCCAGCCTTATAGCATCTTGCTTTAGTCTCCACACTGGCTGCTTCTTTTGTGTCAAATTTCCTCTACGTTCTTTTTATAGACACTTGCGATTTCACTTAGGGCCCATCCAGATAATCCAGGATAATCTCCCTCTCTTCAGATCCTAATTTTAATCATGATTGTGAAGTCTCTTTTGCCATTTAAGGCAACATTCACAGTTTGGATGATTAGGATGGGGCTTTCTTTAGGGGCCATTATTCAATTTATCACAGTGCTGAAAGCCACCTTCTAAACTTACCTGTTTAATGTTTTTTACCTATATGTGCTAGTTTCCAGTACCATCTAGATGATCAGATTAGTCACTTTGATTTCATGTATTACCAAAACACTGGTACCAAATATTAGCAAATCAATATGTCATCTTTCCCAAGAAACATCAGCCCCAGTGCAAACTCCAGCACGGTCTCTGCCGGGTCCTGTCTCCCAGGTCCCTTCCCCAGCGGCCGTGAGGTCATTTGGCCTCCATTGTGGACAGCTACGAGCGACGCAACGAGGGTGCTGCCCGCGTTATCGGGACCCTGCTGGGAACTGTTGACAAGCATTCAGTGGAGGTTACTAACTGCTTTTCAGTGCCGCACTACGAGTCAGAAGATGAGGTGGCTGTTGACATGGAATTTGCTAAGAACATGTATGAATTACACAAGGAAGTCTCTCCAAATGAGCTCCTCCTGGCTGGTATGCTATAGGCCATGACGTTACAGAGCACTGTGCTGATCCATGAGTACTACAGCTGGGAAGTCCCCAACTCCACTCACCTCACTCTGGACACGAGCCTCCAGAACGGCTGCATGAGCATCAAGGCCTATGTCAGCACTTTAATGGGTGTCCCTGGGAGGACCATGGGGGTGATGTTCACACCTCTGACAGTGAAATATGCATATTATGACACTGAACGCATTGGAGTTGACCTGATCATGAAGACCTGTTTTAGCCCCAACCAGGTGATTGGGCTCTCAAGCGACTTGCAGCAAGTAGGAGGGGCATCAGCTCGCATCCAGGATGCCCTAAGCACAGTGTTGCAGTATGCAGAGGATGTGCTGTCTGGAAAGGTGTCAGCTGACAATACCGTGGGCCGCTTCTTGATGGGTCTGGTTAACCAAGTACCCAAGATAATTCCCAATGACTTTGAGACCATGCTCAACAGCAACATCAATGACCTGCTGATGGTGACCTACCTGGCCAATCTCACGCAGTCACAGATTGCCCTCAATGAGAAATTTGTAAACCTGTGAATGGGCCCCACGCAGCACTCCTGCCAGTCTGGGCCACCCTAGGACTCAGAATGGAGTGAAGTAGAATGGTTTTCTTGTGGTTTGAGTCACATTGAGTCAGTCAACTGCTTGTGACTCTAAATAAATATAGCCTACCTTTTGTAAATGAAAAAAAAATGGGGTCTGGAACATGAAAAAATGTTCATCATCATTAGCCATCAGGGAAATTCAAATCAAAACCACATTGAGATACCACCTTACACCAGTTAGAATGGCAAAAATGGACAGGGAAAGAAACAACAAATATTGGAGAGGTTGTGGAGAAAGGGGAACCCTCTTACACTGTTGGTGGGAATGCAAGTTGGTACAGCCACTTTGGAAAACAGTGTGGAGGTTCCTCAAAAAATTAAAAATAGAGGAACCCTATGACCCAGCAATTTCACTAGTGGGTATTTACCCCAAAGACAGAGATGTAGTGAGAAGAAGGGCCATATTCACCCCAATGTTCATAACAGCAATGTCCACAATAGCCAAACTGTGGAAAGAGCTGAGATGCCCTTCAACAGATGAATGGATAAAGAAGATGTGGTCCCCATTACAATGGAATATTACTCAGCCATCAGAAAGGATGAATACCCAACTTTTACATCAACATGGATGGGACTGGAAGAGATTATGTTAAGTGAAATAAGTCAAGGAGAGAAAGTCAATTATCATATGGTTTCACTTATTTGTGGAACATAAGGAATAGCATGGAGGACATTAGGAGAAGGAAGGGAAAAATGAAGGGGGGGAAATCAGAGGGAGAGATGAACCATGAGAGACTATGGACTCTGAGAAACAAACTGGGTTTTAGAGGGGAGGAGGGTAGGGGGATGGGTTAGCCCGTTGATGGGTATTAAGGAGGGCATGTACTGCATGGAGCACTAGGTGTTATATGCAAACAATGAATCGTGGATCACCACATCAAAAACTAATGATGTATTGTACAGTGACTAACATAACATAATAAAATAAAATTTAAAAAAATGGGGTCTGGAAATCCTGAAGGGGGTGCTCTCATGTACCTACCATTGCTTGAAACATGAATAACCAGCAGAAAGAAGATAAGAATTGTTTTAACAAGGACGGTCATTTTTCACACAGGAAATTTTTCTCCTGCCTTTAAGAAAAAGGGGGAAGATCCCTCCCTGCCCCAACAACAATGCACTAACCACCGCTTACAGCCAATGAGAAGTAGCCACCTCCTGGAACTCTTTTTCTTCTCTGATGAAATTTTGCTCAAAAATCCCTCCCCAGTTTCCTCCTGAAACCTCATGAAAGCTGACCTTTCCTCTGTTTCTTCAGGCTTGCCTATGGTTTACCATAGTTTGCATGCCCTGAATTCTAATTCCTCTGCTATTCCCAAATAAATCCATTTTGTTGGTAAAATGTTGGCTGTTTTACTTTAGGGTCAATACTATGATTCTTTCTGTATGATCTCCTTTGATTTTTGATCCATGACTCTTAAAGGTTTTGAAACATTTAAAAAGGAAATTTAATAAACAGATTTTCAGGGCATAAACCTTCCTTAAACTAACTGGGTTCCAAATGTTCAGTGACCTGGGAATGAAAGACTAATCACTTAGGACATAGGTAAAACTGTCTTCATTAATAGAGAGAGAAATGGCCTGAAATACAAAAATACCCACCATGAAGATCAAGAAATAATCTCTCAATGAAGAATTGTAGGGATAAAATAGAAATTTTATGAAGCAAAAACAGTTGACTTCATTATTTCTACTGCTGGTTACACAGTTTGAGAACAAAGTGTGTTCTCTTTGCCAATCAATATAAAAAAATAACAGCCTAGAAATGGTTATGCTACCAAAAGTAGAAACAACAAACAAAAATTAGAGTTTCCCTGTGTACCTTGCTTAGTTTTCATATCAGATAGGTAGATACACTAAGTCACATTGGGTGGCCAAGACCAGTAGCCATCAAAGGGCACTGCTAAGACTTGAAAATTGGACCTGCCCAGTATCCTATATTGTTTTTATAATAATCAAATATGTACCTTTTATTTTAAGAATATAACTTAGTAGTACAGAATACATGAAGCAATTCAATTGGCTATTTTCTTTAATAAATAAAAGATGCCTCAGATTAATCCTTAAAGAATATGACCAAAAACAATTATGGCCCTTCCCATCTTTAATTCTTATTATTGGTTATCTCTGTCTATGACAGAAAGATAGAGTTAAATAATCACATCTGTTACAACCCTAAGATTGTTCGTTTAAAGGAATTTGCAAACAAATCGCTCATATCTGTCCTTTGGTATTCGGAAATGGATTCTTATAGAAGCTAATGCTTAAGTTACTATACATAGATTATTATAGACATTAAATGGAGATTCTTATCTGCTTGTACTCAGTGCTAAAAATGTCTAAGAAACATGTCCTTTCTATTTCTAAAGTGAAACTAGATAACCATATTGTATCACATTCCAAAGTGTATAAGAAACTTTTTTTTTAACTATCACCTCTTCTTTTCTGGCAATTAACACCCAAGTTAGGCCATGTAATCATAGTTAGCAAGATACTGCCATGATAAAAGTTTATTTTTATCTGTTTTTATTTTTCTTTGTTTTGTTTGCTTTTTAAAAGACTGCCTCTGGCTACAATATATTTGACATGACTTTAGAAGTCTGGATCAAGTATATACTAAAAATAAATAAACATAGGAAAGAGAATAGCCAGAAGTGATAGTCATTAATTACAAATCACTAGTATTTGGCCACTCAAACTGGCTAAATTTAAAAATGGTTAGTGCACAAATGGCTGAACTAGAAGGAATAGAAGGCTAGCTAGTTACTCATATTTATGGTTCCCCAACTGTGTATATGGCACCTCACAAATTGAGATATTGTAGAATGGTTAAGCATATAGATGCTAGATTTAAACTTTATGGGTCATCTTTTCACCTGGGTCCCTTTCTATCTATGGGACCTTTGGCAAATTGCTCAAACTCTCTGTGTCTTGGTTTTCTTCTATAAAATTCATCTGCATTTTTATCTGCAGGTAAGAACATAATGTTCTTCATAAGGTTCTCACACCTAAGTTCATAAGGTATTTAGACCAGTGCTTGACGCACAGTAAGCACCCTTATCATTAGACTTCACTCGCTTCTTTAGTTTGAGCATTTGACACAGAGTTCCATTTGATACATAGAATAAAACACTTTATCACTCCTCTTTCTCCTTTTGAATTCTGTAATAGCTTCAGATCCCCTTCAAAAAGTAAAATTTTATATATATATTTTGAAGTATATTTTAAAATGAATAATATAAACAGGAAAGAATAAATAACCTATCTAGTAACCTTTACTTGTTAGAATTGCATGATCCAGTGAATTTATTACAGATTGATTCATTCAGCAATTAATATGTGCTTAGAACTGCAACAGACTCTGGGGATGCACAGAAAAATATGTTGGTTTTGTCCTTTAGAAAACTACAGCGGTGAGCTAGATATGAAGTTCATCATGACCATGTGAAAAGTGGTATCGTAATGGTACCCAAAAGTTGTTCTAGGAGCGGAAACTTCCTAAACCAGTTTTGCAGGCATAGGGGATGAAAGAGAAAAAGAAGTTGAGGCATGGGTTGAGTTCTGAAGGACTGTAGGCAGATACTAAATAGGGCAAAATATACCAAGGCCATGTATGTATGCAGTCCAGAAGATGAGAACAAGATACCACATATTTAACATGACAGGGGTGCTGAGTGATTGGAGAGAGATGAGGCTGAACTTATAAGGCAGCCAGAGTGCCTGGTATTAAGCATACACTTTATCAGAAGGTTTTGGGGAGATTGATGTATTAGTCAGGATTCTCCAAAGTAACAGAAAACACATGTATGCATACCTAGATCTGTGTCTCCATATCTATCCTATCTACTTACCTATCTAGCTATGTATCTATCATCTATCAATTATCTATCCATCATCTGTTTATCTATCACCTATCTATTATCTATCTATCTATCATCTATCTATCAAAATAGAGAGAGAGAGAGCTGACAACTCAGGCAGGCAGGGTCTCTATTTTTAAATCTTGAAGAGAATTGATTTTTCTTCACGAAATCTATCTTTGCTTTTAAGGCCTTCAACTGATTGGATGAAGCCCACACACATTACTAGGGTAATGTGCTTTACTCAAGGTCTAGTAATTTGAATGTTAATCACATTATTAAAAAATATCTTTACAGCAACATCCAGAGTACTATTTTATCAAACAACTAAGCACTATAGCCTAGCCAAGTTGACATATAAATTAACCATTACAGGAGACACTGAATTTTTAATCAGGAGAGAGACAAGATGAGTTTTGTGTTCCAGAAGTTAAATTTGGGGACAAACATAGGGAGGAAAGAGCATATATGAAGATGGGAGGAATGTCACTAGGAGGAGGATGGGTGGCTAAAAATCAGAGAAGATGGTGATAAATAGTATTGTTCTTGTTTTGATCAAGAGGACCATCTAGGTAGTTTGAAGAATGTGAAGGAGGGAAGATCAATAAAAGAGGGTGAGTGATTATAGATTTGATGTAGGAGATAAGAAAAGGAAGGCATCAAGAATAACTCTACTATCCCTCCATAATTAATTTGATTTTAAAATTGGAAGCTTTTCTATTCCTTCACTTTAAAGCAAAGACAAACTATTGCTAATTTCCAATTATAATTATCCCCCAGAAATCTTAGTTTGCAATATTCATCCTCTTCTGAATAGCGTTCTTCTGAAGTCTCTCCATTTTAATTAGTTCATTTTTCTTGGCGAATTTTTTAATAGGCCTTAATTAGTTGTGAGGTAAAATTTAAAAGTGACAATGAGTGCCAGCCTGTTTATACAGAGCTTTATAGTTCTGAAATCATTTTCACATATATAAAACCAGTAAAATATTCCTTTGCTATTAGGATATGATCCAGTTAAGTTCTACAAGTGATTCTTAGTAGGAGAAAAATATAATACTCCCACATACCTTGAAAACACATTTCTCATTTCCAAACTGAATTGTGAACTGGGAACCACAGACTATGTTATATCTTGACAAGAAATAAGGGAAAAGACATGAAAAGGAAACCTTGCTTTTTGCAAGTGATTTTTTCTCTAAATTAAAATTAAAGTAATATTTTTTAGTAAGTCATTTTCTTGTTCTTATTACCTATCTTTTTAATAATTATTAAAAGAGAATTTCATCTCCTGTCAGGCAAAATATAATTTAGCACCATAATGATACTACCTCCTCAGCATCATTAGGCTACTTCATAGAGGATATGATTAATGCCTATGTAGAGTCATTGATTACAGGGGGTCTATTCAAAACAGTAGGAACAAAATCCCGTTCACTAGTAAACATAATTGTAATAATGACCTATTAGTTTAGGAGCCGTGGATACATAATTAGAAATATGATTTCACTAGAGGTAGAGTAATATATGATAACTCACTGACAAATTCAGATGTCATTAGGTCAGTTAATACTGCAGCCTGAAGTCATCTTCTAGGAACTATATATTTGTCAAACAATATTCATTAAAATAATTATGATGAACGAAGCAAAAAATATATATAAAGCGAACTTTTGTAATGTAACTCCAGTAATGTTAAGTGAGTGTTTTCACAGTGTAATCATGTTTATAGACTAGAGAATTACTTTCATCTGCAAATTGGAATCATGTTAAAATTTTGGAAGAAAATCCAAGCAGGAAAAAAAAATCTTTTTCTTTGCACGCTTCTCTTCTGTATTTTCCTGCATGGGAATAGCTCAATTGTCAGAAATGGCTTAGGATAACATATGATATCCTAGAGAAAATCAAATAGGCTTGAATTTAATATGCATTCTGTCTGCATTCCTTGATCAGGTGACTCATCACTCTGTACTACAGATTATTAATTTATACCATGGAGTTCGGGTTACTTACCCTGACAGATTGTTCTGAGTACTAAAAATAGATGAAGGGTATGAAAATTCTTGATATGAGATCTGCACATTCTGCTTAAAATGCAGACTGTGCTTTGGATTTGCCAAGAAAATGGGAACATTCAAGCTGGCAGTCTGCCAGGACTGGGGTGGTCCTTGTAGTTGCTGCGCTCCTCGGTGACTCCTACCTATTTTATCCTCAGCTGATTCCTTATCCAAGAACCACAGGCATCAAAACCACCTGGACATATGTTTAGAGTAGAAATCCCTGGGTCCCATCCAGATCCACATAATCAGACTTTCTGGATCAAGGAGAAAGAAGACAAAAAGTTAAAGCTAGCTTTCGGATTTTGGTACTCATTTATATCACTTTCTCTGGTTTTAATAATTTTGGGAAAGTTAATTAAATATTCACAATCTTCTTCTCTATTCATAGATGTATTTTATAATTCTAATGAGGGTTAGCAAAATATATAATAGTGCTTGGTAAACTATAAAATAATACGAAATTGAAATTCTTATTATGGTTGAAAACTACTATCATATTTTAGTGTTAAACCAAAATGGACGTCATAGTTTGGGTATACTCTCAAGCAAACACCTATAGCCACATAATCAAAAGTTAAACTATCTTGATTTCCCCTCAATCTAATTCTGAATTTAAACAAAACTTAAGCTTTTTTTTTTTTAAAAAAAAGATTTTTACTTATTTATTCATTTGAGAGAGTGAGCAAGACAGAGAGAGAGCACCAGCAGGTGGGGGGGAAGGAAGGGAGAAGCAGACTGCAGACCCTCACTGAGCAGAGAACCCTATGCAGCGCTCCATCCTGGGAAAAGGCAGATGCTTAACTGACTGAGCCACCCAGGTGCCCCCTAAAATTTAAGCTTTCTTCGTGTCAATGCAACCTTGCGGCTTCCTTGCCAATCAGCTACACATAAATGAGCTCAATCAGAGCTACTACCTTAGAAAGAATGTAAGTGTTTAGTAACCAATCACAATTTAAAACAATGCATTTCCTCATTCCTTCTTTATAAACTTAGCTGTAACCTGCTGAGACCCCAGCTTCTTGCCACTTTGAGTTTTGAAGTCTCTCTATTCTTAGAAACTTTGTTTCTTGCTCAATAAAATATTCTTTTCAGGTAAAGCTTTCTGAATTTTCTTTTGATACTGGGAAATCTATTTCTTTTTGAGTTTGACATATTTTAGGCCTTACCATCTTGTACCTCTCTGCTTTCCAGAATTTCTACCCCTCACTAGAATGGCTATGATTACCCTAAACCCTGTCTTCTAGTTCTTCAGGCCAGAAAGAATGTGGATTTTCTACTGGAGTTTGGCCATCCCATATAGTTCAGACTGTGTGTGTCCTCATGCAAGAAGCCATAAAAATGGGAAACTTACTCACTTATCCCCTTTTCC
The DNA here is from genome assembly GCF_964656455.1 of Halichoerus grypus. Taxonomy (NCBI): domain Eukaryota; kingdom Metazoa; phylum Chordata; class Mammalia; order Carnivora; family Phocidae; genus Halichoerus; species Halichoerus grypus. The sequence goes on from NC_135718.1 coordinate 132,865,994, forward strand.
ATGTTTTTGCTCCCTTCAAGTATCTACCTGCTCTTCGGTGTCTTCAGGCAATTTTTTAAAAATCTTGTCAAGAGTTTATAGTTGTTATGTTTTTGAAACTGATATGCATGTGGTCATAATGGTAGTGGAATGGCAGTAAAATCACTATTCGTTGAACTGGTTCCAGATACATTTTTTGATACTGGTTTTCTAAAATTGTCACAGTTTAGGAAGGAAACTGGGGAGTCATTACTACAGCTGTTAACCTGGAGACTAGATGTTGCTGCTCATATTGTGTTCCAAAGTGAAATGTCTACTCTGTCTCTGCATCATTAGTTTAAAAATTTTTAGATCTTTGGATATAATATCAGATAAACTGAGCCCAAGTTAGCACTTAGCAAGTGCTAAGAAATTAAGTATCTGAAATGTTTTTCTCTCAACAAAACTTGTAGAGTGGGAAATTTTCATGCATCTAAACAGTAGCTCACATGCTGGACACCCAAAGATTTCCAATTTTCTCCTACTACCCAAGAATAATATGGCTTTATTCATTTAAATGACCAATTAACAATTATACAAGGTAAGGCCAAATTCTATTCCAAAACAAGCATTTTTTTTCCTTTTTAAATATAAGAAAAATATGTTGATTATAGAAAACTTGAGAAATGCAGAAAATTATTTTAAAAAGCAGAAACAAAAATTATCTAAGTTAATGTAATTGAATCAATGAGCCCTTTAAAAGTGAAGTTCTCTTTAGCTGGTAACAGAAGGAAAACTTAGAGATTCAAAGTATGAGAAAGATTTGGCACAAGAGGATATTCCATTGCTGGATTTAAGGAGGAGGGGCAGAGATGGAAGGGGCCCAAGAGCTGTTCCTATGAGTGAGGGTGACCCTCTGCCAACAGCCCACAAGAAAATGAGGACCTCAGGCTATAGGAAATGAATGTCAAGGAAATGGATTCTGTTAAAAACCTGAATGTATTTGGATTCAAATTCTTCCCTCCATCCTCCAGGTAAGATACCAGTCCTGTTAACACCTTGATTTTGGCCTTTGAAACCCTGAGAACATAGTTGTGTTGCTGGGTGAACTGGGGAGATCTCAGGCCCTGAGGCCTCAAGCTAACCAGTCCAAAAGATGTCCCTGAAGGCTCCTGGTCTCATGCCAAGAAAGAATTCAAGGACAAACACAACACAGCTGATGAGTAGTACAAGCAGGAAAGTGTATTAAAGTAAAAATACACTCTTGGGGAGTGAGAGCTGAGAAGCTCAAGGGAGAGCTGTGCACTGGGGTGTGGGTCTCTATCTTTTACTGACAGTTGTTAACAAGGGGGTGGAATATTCATTACTTGAAACAAAGACTTCTTGAAAGCAGGGTGGTTTTTTTCTAGGAATGTGGGTTATGTGCCTTTTTTCCTTGTTTGGTCAGGGGCTTCCAGCCTACTTTGTCAGCCATCTTAGACCTGTCTGGTTTGATCCAGTTTCTTATGGTTTTGTTTTGGAGTGCTGCCAAGACAGGCCTCTGACTTTCTCATAGTTGGCCATGACTTCCTCCTTGCTGGCCTCCAGGCATCCTGTTAGAACCTAACAGACTGCTTATTCTGTTGAGCCCACTTCTGACCTGCAGAACAATGAGATCATAAGCAGGTGTTTTAAGCTGTTCAATTTGTGGTAATGTGTTACAGACAAATAGAAAGTTAACACAGGACACTTGCTCTACACAATATTTTACAAACTTTAATATTCATCAGAATTAACAGTATCTCTATTTGATTCCAAAGCTCATGTTATTTCCCTTTTGCCATTATACTGGTAAAGAATGCCATTTCAAAAGAATGTAAATTATTGTGGTAGGTAAAAATGAACTTCCTAGAATTACTCCTCTAGCTAGGCCAGGTTTTTTTTTTTTTAAAAAAGAACAATTTTACATACATGCCAACAAGATGCTTTTTTGAAAAATCATATTTCAAATATTATACTATAAAGTATTTATTAATAATATTGTATTTCTCATATCCTCTCTCTATAGATTCATATATGAATAATTATTAAAAAAGATTTATCATATTATTTAATGACAGCCCATTCATATTGTTTTTTAATTATGAAGAAATTAAAAATGTAGAAATAAAACATAATGGCAAAGATAATAGAGATCCACTATTAATATCATATAAGCCAAGATAGTGATATTTATTGTAACCAAATACTTCCTAAGCTCCAAACCTATTTTCCAAATTGGCCATTTCCATCATAGATGTCCTGTGTCAATTTGATGACTTGAGAGATTAATATAATAGGATTCATATGGTCTATATCTGGTTCCTGAAAAACCCTGGAAACATTTTCTAGCTATATACCTCCAGGCAAGTGATCTATTTTGTGCTTATTTGACTCATTATGACATGGAAAATAATATTTGCCCTCATGGAATGTTTATTGTGAGGATCAAATTCATGATTGAATAATATATCAGTTTGATAATTAATGCAAAAAGAAATTATTTGGTGTCTACCATGTGCTAGTCATTGTGCTGGTCACAAGGACTACAAAGAGAAGTATGACAATCATTCTTGAGTGAGACACAGAAATATGCCTGTCTTATTCAAGACGTGCATGGCTTATTATGAGGGCACAACAAAGGTCATCTCATCCAGCTTTGGGAGATTAGGTAAAGCTTTCTGAAGTAATTCTTGGACTAAATTTTAATTACTGAATACAACTTAACTAGGCAAACAATCAGAGACATATGATAGCAAGATATATGTGGGAAACATAAGCATTTTGCTGTTGTCATCAGAAAATGTGAGAAAGGAAGCAGTGTTTGATGAGGTACAAACAATAGGTGTAACTTTAAATTATTTTTACAATACCTACCAAAGCCTTTAAAATGACATATTTAAGTCGGTATATTTTCTTATGCACAAAAAAGGGAAATAATCAGAACTGTGGGAAAAGAAAGGTACAAAGAATTTTAATATAACAATTATAATAAAATTTGGAAAGATGTACTTAGATATCTTAAACCATAGAGTGTGCACACTAATATATGGTGACACAGAAGTGCTTTCAAGAAATATTTAGTAAGATTGGAAAGTGTCCACAATTATAATGTTAATATTAAGAGGTAGACAACAGATTATTTACATGTAGGAGAATGGTAATTTTTCACACAAAAAAATGTTTACTTATGGATAGAAAAATTCTTATAAAGAGATGCATTTAAATGCTGTTTTCCTGGTAGAATACATTTTTGTGAACAAACATAATACAACAGTGTGTTTTACATCTAGTAAATGGGGTTGCAGATGTTTAAATTTTCTTCTAGTTTCTTGTCTTGTCAAAACATCTATATTTGTAAGAAAATTTTAGAATAAAAAATCAAGAATAAAAATATAGTTAAAGAGAAATTAAGCCCACTGAATGTGAACTATGAGTGCAAATAAGAAATAGCTAGCTTTTGGTGACTTAATTCAAGTTTAATAATCTTAAAAACTTCTAGATCATTGGATTAATATTATGGCAACATGAAAATGATGTAAGCTGAGAGTGCATATCATGTATTGTAATAAGCCCTTACTGCAACTCTAAACATTTCAACATTTCATATAAAAATAGGAAATTACTATTCTAAAATTTGCACATCTTAAAATATTACATTTAAGGTAGGGATAGATGAGGTGAAATAAAATTCCTTTCAGTCTGTTATTCAAAACACGGTGGCTGGAAAAATTACTCAAGACATGTTTATTCAATGAATGGATGGATGAATAAATGAATGTACACATGATTTGGGGAATATACTCTTGCTAATGACAGTTGTTTAATAATTTAGGACTTGCATAAAATAATCTCCACTTATCAATTTCAAGTCCATTCCAGTTTTATCTACTGGCCTCAAAGCTATAATAGTCACTGCAAACAAAACAAAACAAAAACAAACTGAAAATTCAAGATAGAAAAAAAGTAAAAAAAAATAGAAGTTGAGGTAAAAAAGAAATGCTAAATTAATTTCATACTATTATTAAATTAGCTGACTATATTTTAATGCTTACAGCAGGAAGCATCAGTTATAGAAAATCTGTAAGGTCGAGACACTAGCGGAGAGTTAAAGTGTAGTGTTAGGCATAAAATTTGTGGACTAGTGAACTAAATAGCAAATTATTTAGGAAGAGCCAGGTTTAGGACTTTATTGAATTAAACAGATCTGGGATTTGCTACAATTTCCACACTGTAACATTCACTCCTCTTACAGAAAGCTATTTTCACGTGGAAAATTTAGAGATGCTCCCTCATGTCTACCACAGAAAATGTTTGATAAATAATTGGCTCTTCTGTCACTTCTTCCCTGTCACCATATCAGCAAATTTACCATTAAAAATATAATTGCAGGCTACAGAAAGAAAACATAGGCTAAAATGATCCACTAATCCTCTACAAGTATAACTTCTCAGGCTATTTTGAGGCTCTTTCCTCTCTATCACCAAAACATCACAGTGAAAGAGTAAGACAACCATAAAGCTCATAGGAGGGAAGCAAACATGATATAAATCATTTTGGAAAACCCTAAGACCAATGGTGATAGACTCTGGACAACATTTTTTTAAAATAGAAGCTGATGATAATAAATTGGGACATGTTGCTAATGCAGTCAAGAACAAAACAAAGAATAGAGGATTTTAAGGGCCGATTTTACTTCCCATTTCTCAACTAAAATTGGTAATAGGTTTATTTGCAAAATGTGCAATGCACATAAATTTAAAAACAACTGTTTTGGCACCCTTTCTATACCTAGAAAAGCATTGTTATGTTTGTTTATTTTTATACTCCTAGAAAAACAAGAAACATCAAGATCTGCTGTGTTCTGTCTTAAATTCTGCTTAAAATAAACCTTAAACAGTTTTATTATATAACCACTTAGTTATTTTCTTATTTTGCTATTTTCCTTCCACTTGCTGGATTTCTATAATCTCTGGTTTTTCTTTTTCCTTCTAATAACTTGCTATCATTAATTGGTTATTTGTTTTCTTTTTTTTTTAAAGCTTACAAAAATGGGTGATACCTGGAAATCTGTTCAAAATCCATGGGTATTACTTGGTTTTTATTGTTTGAACTCTATAGTTACTGGTCTATCTGAGTTTTCACAATCTATCTTAAACTGTCATTTCATAGAAATTTATGTAGAAACATTATGGCAGATTTTCATAATTTACATAAGATGAATTTGAATTCAAGGAGGATCATGATTTATTAAAGACCACATCACCAATATTGTACTAACATCTTCAGGGCTATGGAATGATGAATCTGAGAATTGCTATGTGTATTATTAAAATATTATTTTAGATAGAGTTCAAAGAGGTTAATGTCATTTCTCCCTTTTCTGTACTCACTTTTGAAGAGACTGTGTTGATCTTAAATTTTAACTAGCTGCAAACATGGGATGTTCTGGAAGCTCAAAGGATGAGGTATATAATTCTGCAGATGGCTGTAAAATGTTTGACTTGATTCACCAGGGAAGAATTTTGAACTTGCCTTGAGACAAGGCTTGGGAAATAAGGAGAATTCTGATGGACATTTATTCTTTTTACAGGTATTATTATGTACTTGACATACAGTGAGCATAGAGCCCTTAAAAAGCAGAGAATGATTCCTGCCTCTTTGTAACTTACAATCTATAGTAAAGAAAGGCATTCCTGGCCAAAGAGCTGCATAATTAAAGGCACAAGTTCTGAAAGAAAATTATTAGGAGAAATGGGAATAATTTGTAATGGCTGGAACAGAGTATATGTGGGAGAGAGAACAGAAGACCAGAAACATAATCAGAACCTACAGCTTGTATTGTGAAACCACCTTTAAAAAATCTAAATTACTGTGGAATTTGAGTATCTAAGAATAGATATTAACTATAGGCAGTTTGCCATGTGATATCTCTTGAACATCATCTTGCTTTAGCATTTATATTTCCTATGGATATAAAACATTCAGATACTATTTAATAAAAGAATGAGACCTCTGACTTTCTAAATTACTTCTCATATCATTAATGAGATCGATCAATGATAAACAGGATTTTCCTAAATGTAAATGATTGCATAATTCTGAGTTTTTAACATTGAATAAGTTTACTAGTTTTTCCAAGTAATTTGCTGTATTGGAAATAATCGATAGCATTTATTGAGTCTTTCTGTGTGCCAACATTGAGCAAAGGACTTTACATCTGTTAATAGGAATACCTACAACAATGTCACAAGGTATGTGTTATCAATCCTATTTTAGAGAGAAGAAAATTGAGCTCCAAAAAGATTAAGTAACATAGATAAGTCCTGGAGATGAAAGTCAAATTCTGCATCAGGCTCAAATTTACACATACATGCACACACACACACACATTTCTCTCTCTCTCTCTCTGTTTTATTCCACCACACTGCTTTTCACTCTGATTTAGAGAACTTATATTTCTTGAAATTTAGAAGATTTAGAATGCCTTATTTTTCTTAAAATTACTTCAGCAATTATAATGGTTTAGGCTTTGGCAAACTATGAATGAGAATATAAAGCTTTATATCATCATCTGTAGTACCATAAAGAAAGGTAATTATTTTGTTTCCCTCTGAATCTCTCTAGTTCAAGCTTCTGAACTATATTTGCACAAGAAGTACATAATGCATTCATGCCAATCCTTATGGTTCCTAATTGACTGGTCAATTCATTTGGAATGACTCAGTACGATGAATCTGAACTTTAAAACAACAAAAAAACTTGCCTATTTTTGCAAATTGACCAATTATGCATGAAAGTTATTCTCTAATATGCAATAAAAACTGTTGATTTATTGGCCAAACAACCTTTCTTGACTTTTTTGGTATCACTTTAGTTATTGGGGATTTCAGTTTTATTCTAATTATACTCTCTAATTCTAAAATCTGTAATGAAATGATATGCCTCAAATATTTTAAAAAATATTCTTTGACTTCTTTGTTATTGTCTGTTCCGTGTACCTTTTTCAAAACTACTTCAACCACTATGCACATCAAAGGCATTCTGTACCAGGGAACTCCCAACACAATTCTAAATCCTTGAATTATGAAGGATAAAGCGGTCTCTGTCCAAATCTGAACACTGCATATACACATTTTTTTCCGGAGGTGCAGTAGTTAGGAGTGGGCACTATGTGTAGATTAGGTTTCAAGTTACTCCTCATGACCTATTCGATATTTTTATTCTTCTGAATCTATTCACTATTCAGTATCAATGAGCCTTACTTACATTTCTTTTTCATTAGAATACTTATGATCATGAAATCATTGGTTATCTTTAATCTGTGATATTTTTATGGAGAAGATCATATGGAAGCAAAGCAAATGAAATGAGAATGCAAAATGAAATGAAGATCTTTATATTTTTATATTTTTTGTTCCCTTCTGAGCATGAAAGAAAATGTGTGAAATTAATTAAAAAGTAATGAATATAAAAGTACTTTATAAAAATTTATTTTTTATTATACAAATCTGTAATGAGCTATATCAATCTATTAATTAGTATTTATTAATATCAATTGTAAATTTTATATATTTTACATAATATATATGATGTATATGTATATTGGGGATATATTTTATCATGAATGCATATAAGGGTTATTTAATATATTAGAACACTATAATATTTAGCATATTTTCTTTATTTACATACCATATAGTATAATAGCCCACTGTTAATTATAGTTAAACCGTCAAACACCATTCTATTTGCATACATACGCATAACTAATTTGCTATTGGGAAATTAGTATAAGCTTATCAGGGTTATTCAACTCTGTGATTCCCTACATGTTTAAAGGCAGTGAAGTGTAAAGAATGAGATGAGACACGAATAAATATACTTCTAGTACCAATCCTGTAGCTGACAGCTTATTAAAACTGTAAGTATTTATTTTAAATTTCAGTAAAACATTAAAGACATTCTTCCACTCCTAGTCATTCTGAAATGCAACAGTCATCTAAAAGCAAAGTTTCAAAATACATCTATATTATAATCAGTGGTATTCAGAGATACAAAACATGCTTGTAAGTGTTTTTGGACTCCATCTATAACCCTAGGCTGTGACGAAGACAATTCATAAATCATTGCCATAAATGGAAGGAATGCTGAATTAAGAGGATGAACATCCCAGTCTTTATTTCTTATAAATCTATTGACCTCAGTTTCAGTATATTTTAAATGGGCTTATTAAAACGTTTGCTGCTGATATAACAAGGTACTTTTAAGATGACGTGAGCTTCTGCCTGTGAAAGTGTTTTAAAAATAGGTGAAGCTGAAGCAAATTTATCCCAAGACTAAGATCAGTTATCACAGTTCTAATTAAAATGTAGCAATCTCTATGGAAGAGTATTTCATGAACTAATCTCTAAGAGATAGAATAAATTTTACTAAGGACAGTTATATTCTCTTAAAACTGGTAAGTGGTTGACATTTAATGAACATTAATTGTGCAAATGTTCTCTATTTCTAATTTCATGTTATATGCAATATCTTATATAAACATAAATATTCAGAAGGAAAGAATCTGACACTGACACCTCTGGGACCTGGTTCAAAAGAGCAAAGCATTTAAAAAATGCAAAAGTCAAAATGAAATAGTGTGTTAATGGATATCCCATTGTCCATACAGAAGATATTTATATAACCTTTTATAAATACTAAATCTCAATATAGCCTTTTATAAATACCCAAATATCAAGGTTTAGAAGAAAATCTAGATACAAGTTGTATATATTGGATCATGAGAGGATGACAAAAGTCTAATGTAAATGATATTTTTATTTTGTGGCCACCAAGGAGATGGATAAAAAGACTACTCTTACCATCTCTGGAGCATACATACTGAGATAATTATTTTTCATTGACTGTTAATGATTTTTATCAATTTATCCTTAGATTTTAATAGCCTCCTATGGTAACTATAAATATACATTCACAAATCCTATGTAACTACACATTTATACCAAGAAGTTAAGTAAGATTGAATATCATCATTCACATAACTACCAAAACAACAAAATCAAACTATGTCCATTTTGTGATCAATTGTTTCTTGTTTAAATTTGCAAGGAATTGAATTTTTCTTTGCTTTTTAAAAGCATTTTTGTTTCTTTTTATTTTTATGAATTGATTCTGATCTTTTTTTTTTTTTTTAAGAGAGAAATAGAGAGCAAGCAGGGTGGGGGAAGAACAGAGGGAGAGGGAGAAGGAGAATCTTTTATTCTTTAAAATTTATTTATTTACTTTTTAGTGAGAAAGAGAGAAAATGGGATGGGGGTGGGGCAGGGGGAGAGAGAATCTTAAGCAGCCTCAGCGCCAACCACGGAGCCCAATGGCGGGGCTCTATCTCACAACCCTGAGATAACGACCTGAACCGAAAGCAGGAGTCGAATGCTTAACCAACTGGGCCACCCAGGCGCCCTGTGATCTTTTTTTCTTTTTGATTTTTTACTTTCCATTAATGAATATATGTGAGTTAGTAGGATGTTTTATTAAAGAAATGTAAGGATGTCTTTTTGTGCAACGTGGTAGACACTCTAAGACTGAAAACATCATTCATTCTTTCTCCTTTTCCTAACACACATACACTCTTTTCTCTTCCCAGGACACAAGGACACTATATTTCTAAAAGTCTTAGTTTATTTTCCTACCAATTTCTCAGATCTGTGGGTTTATAATGTTCATCAATTTTGATTATTTAACTACTATTCCTTTACATCTTATTTAAATATTTTTTTTATCCCCTCTTGTTTTTTCCTGGACTCCAATACATGTGATATTTCATGTGATATTACCCCACAACGAATGTCTATCCTTTTCCTTCCTTCCTTCCTTCCTTCCTTCCTTCCTTCCTTCCTTCCTTCCTTCCTTTTTCTTCCTTCCTTCCCTCCCTCCATCTTTCCTCCTTTCTTTTCTTCCTGTCTTCCTGACTTTCTGCCTTCCTGCCTGCCTTCCTTTCCCTCTCTCTCTCTCTCTTTCTTTTTCACTCTTTCTTTCTTTCTTCCCCTCTTTTTAATTTTTGTTTCCCTGCTTCAACTGTCTGGAGTTGGGGAAGCTATATTTTCAAGTTCACTAAATTTTTCTTACTCATTCTCTAACCTGGTATTGAGCTCTTCTGGTAAAATTTTTATTTCAGATATTGACTTTTATAGCTTTAGAAGTTCTTTTTTCCCCTCATTAAGTTTATGTTTTTCTATTTAAGATGTTTTAACATCTTTGTCTTCCATTTCTATTATCTCTGTTCTTTTTAGGTCTGATTCTATTGACTCATTTTTCTCTTGCTTGTGGGTTACACTTTTCTGTTACTTTGCATCTAGTAACTTTTGAAAGAATATTGCATACCATGAGTGTTACATTATGGGTTTCTAGATAGAATGTTAATTTTTTTTTTTTTTAATGGAAGGCAATTAAGTTACTTTCAAATCAGCTTGGTCACTTTCAATCTGATTTTAAGCTTTGTAAGGGCAGGTCTAGAATAGCTTTTAATCTACGAATATTTTAGTCCTTCCTCTCCTATTACTACTGATGGGTCCAATGCTCAAAGAGACAACTCTCTGCTGACTGGCCAGTACTCAGACAACTTTTGAGTTCTGGGAATTGTGTCGCTGACAACTGTTCTTTGCCTAGTCTGATGGAGTTTCACCCTCAGATTTATGGTTTAGTAATCAGCAAATTTCTTAAGGGGTAGCCTAGGAAGATTTCCTTTTGAAAATTTTCTCTGCATAACTCCACCCTCTTTATTATTCTACTCTACAGATTCCAGCTGCCTCAGTCTCCCAAGATTTCAATCCCTATTTTCATAACTCAGTATGACTGGATCTCTGCATGGGTTAACCTTGCCTGTGCTGCAGTATAGAAAACGTCTTTGGGCAGAATTCTGAGGGAGATTATCAATCTTGCTTCATGTGTCCTTTCCCCCAGAATTTATGGTCAGACACTGTTTATTGGCCAGTTTCAAAAAAAAAAGTTAGTTTCATATATTTTGTTCTGTTCTCTTTGTGTTTATGATGGGAGTTCAAGTAAGGTATATTTACTCTGTATGTTCAAAAGTGGAAGTTCTCAAGTATATTTTAAAAGGAATTACATATTTTCCCATTTCATATGTTACTATCTATTTGTTTTTTTCACTCAAGTTACTGTCAACTGAAATAAGCATCATCAGTTTATTATAGTGTACATTGCAATGGTGCATTTACGACTTCCCTAATCAACAAGATTAAAAACAATTTAAACCCAAGATTAAATAACAGTTTAATTTGGTTTATTCCTCTCAATCTACATTCTGTGCTGTTTTTACCATATTTAACTTTTAAATATTTGTATTATTATTGCATTAAACAGTTCATATTCTCTTATATTTATTCTCATTGTAATCCTTTTCTGTGCTCTTGACTTCTAGCAATTCTGTGCTTTCATCTGGCATTATTTTTTTTTTTCAGCCTGAAGAACTGTCTTTAATATTTCTGTGTAGTGTTTTTTTGTCCTGAAAATGTCATTATTTCACTTTTAGTTTTGGAGGATTTTTAAAATTGGTTATAGATTTCTAGATCAGTAGATTTTTCTTTCACACAGAACTTTAAAAATGTAATTACATTGTCTTTGTCTTCCATTGTGTCTGTTGAAAACTTGGCAAAAAATCTAATTGTTTCTGATGAAAACTGCAAAAAAAACCTAATTAGTTTTCGGAGGTAATGCATGTTTTTTTTCTGGCTGCCTTTTGTCTTTTGTTGTTTTTTTTTTAGTAAATAAAATTGTTATTATTGAATAATTTTAGATTCAGAGGGAAGTAGCAAAGATAGTACCATGTTCATATTTACATTTTACCCAATTTCCCTACATGTTAATTTTACTCATAACTGGGTGCATTTGTCAAAATTGAAATATGGACGTTAGCATATTACTATAAACCACACTCCACACTTCCTTTGGATTTCACCAGGTTTTCCACCAATGCCCTTTTTCTGTTCTAGTATCAGATCTAGGAAACCACATTACATTTAGTCATGATGTATCCTCAGACTCCTCAAATCTGTGACATTCTCTGTTTTTTTATGACCTTGATACTTTTGATTGTCCCAGTCAGTTTTACAGGTTTTGGTGGGGAATAGAATCAAAGCACCTTGCTCTTTACATCAGTAGATGCATGATATCAACATGTATTTTCATTGATGATGTTTACTTTGGTCACTTGGTCAAGTCAAGGTAGTGTCTGTCATGTTTATCTACCATAAATCTTCTATTTTTCCTTTTTCCATATTCTATTTTTTGGATATGAGCCACTAAATTCAGCCAATACATAAAGAGAGAGGATTATGTCCTACTAATAAATATCTAAAAGTATCTACTTTTATTTTTGGAAGAATGGAAAATTTATCCATTTTCCTCTATTTATTTATTCAAATATGAATTTATGCCTGTATGGACTTGTGCACATTTATTTTAATCCTTGAATCTGTTAAACAAAATTCAACCAAGTAAATTTGAAGATCTAATTGTTCTATTAAGTGATTTATGGATTGGACAGCATCCAGTTTAGGTGGTACAGGAAAGCTCTGAGGAGTTATACAAAATGGAAGCAGGAGGGTGGGGCAAGAAAGTTATTAGCAAAAGAAAAGAAAAGGATTGTTTCAGGCCAGGACATCTTCTTTTTAGGGGGAAGGTAACACAGGTTTTTTTATCATGCCTGCAGATGACCTCATCAGTGCTGATCAGGAAATTTCAGATTGACTTTTGAAAATACACATTCCTGGGATAGGGTGAAACTGTGCTTAAATCTTGGTATGCCGCCACAGGGTGAGGGAAATGACTCCATTTGCGGGTGTTGTTTTTTTTTTTTTTAACAGGTTATAATCCACTTGTTTATTTTGTTGCTCAAATTGTTCCTGTTTTGGCCATTGGAGCTTTTAAGGTTGGTTCCTATGTCCCTTTGGTATGTTACAGGTGATGGGCAAATGTATTTTTTTTACCAGTCTGTGGCTTGTCTTTCAACTTCCTTAACAGTGAGAAGTTTTTACTTTTAAGTAATTAAATTTAATTAACTGCAGAGGAGAAGTTTTTAACTTTAATGAAGTCAAACTTACTATTTTTCTTTCATGTATTGTGATTTTGGTGTTGTATCTAAAAACTCATCATAGAACCCAGGGTCACATAGATTTTCTTCACTTTTATCTTCTAGGAGTTTTATAGCTTTGCAGTTTATATTCAGGAGTGATTCAGTTTTAGTTAAGTTTTGTGAAAGGTGTAATATGTCTAGATGCTTTTTTTTTTTTTTGGCATGTTGATGTCCAGTTGTTCCAAGGCTGTTTCTTGAAAAGATTATCTTTCTTCATTGAATTGTCTTTGTTTTTTTGTCAAATAGCAGTTGACTATATTTATGTGAGTGTTTCTGGCCCCTCTATTCTGTTCCATTGTTATGTTTGTCTACTCTTTCATCAATGCCACACTCTCTTGATGGCAGAATTTTTGCATTAAGTCTTAGAGCTGAATAGTATCAGTTCTGACATTTTGTTTTTCTTCTTCAATTTTGTGTTAGATATCTGGGTCTTTCGCCTTTCCATATAAACTTTAGAATCACTTTGCCAATATCCACAAACCAACTTGCTGGGATTTTGACTAGGATTGCATTGAATCTGTAGATCAAGTTAGAACTGACATCTTAACAATATTGAGTCTTCTTATCCATTGTACATGGAATATTTTTCCATGTACTTAGATGTTTTTGATTTCTTTCTTTAGAAGTTTTTAGTTTTTCTCATACAGTCTGTGTATGTCATGTTAAATTTATACCTAAGTATTTCATTTTGAGAGGCTGCTAATATAAATGATACTGTTTTTAATTTCAAATTCCAATTATTCATTGTTGGTTTATAAGAAAGCAATTAACTTTTGTATGTTAACCCTGTATTCTGTAAACTTGCTATAACAATTATTTGTTTTAGAAGGTTTTTTGTTGTTGTTATGGTGAGGATGTTCCCCTCTAAGCTGATTTCTTTTTTGGTGATAATGAATAGTGCTGCTCTAAGCATTGATGTAGAGAGTTGCATGAAATAAATTTTCGATTAATAACTAGGAGTGAAATTTCCAGGCCAAGTGATAAGTGTATGTTTAACTTTATAAGAAACTAATAAACTATCTTCCAATGTGACTGTACCATTTTGCATTTCCACTAGCAATTAATGAAACTTCCTGTTGCTCTGCGTCTTTTCCAACATCTTTGATATTATCAGGCTTTTGGATATCAGCAGTTCTAATAAGTGTGTAGTAGTATTTCACTGTGATTTTAATTTCAAGTTCCCTGATGAAAAATGATGCTCCCAGTGGGGGGAAAAATGTTATTTGTCATCCATAGATCTTTCTCGGTGAAGTGCCTGTTCAATCATTTTGCTTATTTAAAAAAAAAAAAAAAAATGAGTCATTTTCTTATTGTTGAGTTTGAAAATTCTTACCTTATTGTGGATATGCCTTTTGTCAGATATGTGATTTGCAAATATTTTTCTCAGTGTACATCTTATCTTTTCATTTTTTTAACACTGTCTTCTGCAAAGCAAAAGTTTGAAAATTTCATTATCCCATTTATCATTAATTTCTTTCATGGATTATACCTTTCTTATTGTATTTAAAAAAAAAAACCTAGGGCGCCCGGGTGCCTTCGGCTCAGGTCATGATCTCAGGGTCCTGGGATCGAGCGCCATATCGGGCTCCCTGCTCCGCGGGGAGCCTGCTTCTCCCTCTCACGGTCCCTCTGTGTCTCTCTCTCTCTAAAATAAATAAATAATATCTTAAAAATTAATAATAATAAATAAAAATAAACTAATCACCAAACCCAAGGTCATGCATAGTTTCTTCTGTTTTCTTCCATAATCTTTATGGCTTTACATTTTACATTTAGATCTATGATCCTTTTTCAATTACTTTTGGTTTAGTTGTGACATCTACGTTGTTTAATTTTTTTCTGCACACGTACATCCAGTTGTTCCAGAACCACTTGTTGAAGTGACTTTTCACTACTTTGTCTTTCTACCAATGTTGAAAATGAATTACCTATTTTTTCTGTGTCTAATTTTAGATTCTCTGTTCAGTTTCTTTGATGAATAGCCTATCGTTTTGCCAATACTACACTCTCTTGATTAATGCAGTTTGTAATAAGTCTTAAGATCGTGAAATGTTAATTCTCCAAATTCATTCTTTTTGTTCAGAAGTTTTGAGGACTCATCTAGGTCCTTTGCCATTCTACATAAATTTTAAAATAACCAATTGAGGGGCGCCTGGGTGGCTCAGTTGGCTTAGCCTCTGCCTCTGGCTCAGGTCACAATCCCAGGGTCCTGGGATCGGGCCCTGCATCGGGCTCCCTGCTCAGCAGGAAGCCTGCTTCTCCCTCTCCTACTCCCCCTGCTTGTGTGCGTGCGCGATCTCTCTCTGCCAAATAAAGAAATAAAATCTTTAAAGAAAAAAAAAAAATAACCAATTGATAACTACAAAGATTCATGCTGTGATTTTTGATAGGGATTATTCTGAATTGAGAAATTGAAGCTGGGGGAATTAACTTCTTCACAATTTTGATTGTTTTAATCCATGAGCACACTATATCTTTCCATTTATTTAGATTTTCTGTGAATTATTTCATTAGTGTTTAAGTTTTCAACATCCTGATCCTGTACATATTTTTGATACAAAGTAATACATTTGATTTATGTATATTTACTATATACATCTTGCCACCTTTCCAAACTCACTTTTTTGTCGCCTTAGAATTTTTGGAATTTTCTGCATAGAAAATTATGTCTTCTGTGAGTAAAGAGAGTTTTCATTTTTCCTTTCCAATCTGTGTAGTTTTGTTTGTTTGTTTTTGCCTTATTGCACTAGCTAAACTTTCAGTACAATGCAGAGTAGCTGAGAGATGCCAGAGGAAAAGTATTCTGTCTTTTACTTTAAGTATGCTAGCCATAAAGGTTTGAAGGAACTCTTTATTAGGTTAACGGGGTCCCCTTTTATTGCTAGTTTTCAGAGAGTTTAAATCATAAATAAATGTTGAACTGGTTGAATACTTTAATACTTTTTAATTTCTATTATTATTATCTTATGGTCTTTTTTCTTATTATTCTGTTAATAAGGTTTTATTAATAAGGTTAATTTTACTAATTGATTTTCAAATGTTGAACCAGACTTGAATACCTAGGATTAATCCTACTTGGTCCTCATGATTACCTTTTTATGTATTTTTGGATTCGATTTCCTAACCTTTTTTTAGGCATTTTTGCATTTATGTTCTTTTCTTACAGTATTTTTACCTGAATTTGTTATAAGAACAATGCTGCCCTAATAAAATGGGTTGTTAAGACTTCCCTCCTCATCTAATTTTTTAAAAAGATTTATTTATTTATTATTTGAGAGAGAGAGAGCGAGCATGCACAGGAGCACGGGGTGGGGGTGCAGAGGGAGAGGGAGAGAGAGAATCTCAAGCAGACACCTTCCTTGAGCACAGAGCCCCAATTCAGAGCTTGATCCCACGACCCTGAGATCATGACCTGAGCCAGAATCAAGAGTCAGACACTTAACCAACTGAACCATCGAGATGCCCCTCTCCTCATCTAATTTCTATGTAATTGATGTTATTTTTTCTTTAATGTTACAGAATATTCCTCAATTGATTTATCTGGGCCTGGAGTGATGAGAGTAGAGTGTTAATAGTAAGATTCATTTTCAAAATAAATTTTCTTGGAACTGTAAGCTTGTAATGAGACATTAGAATGCCACATCTAGTAAGTAAAGTAGTTCAACTTTAAACTCTATAATTTTGATGACCCAACTATATTATGTATGTATTAAGTGCTGTTAATATCTGTTTAATCATCTTCATTAACTAGGCATTTACTGCTTTCTGTTTTGGCCTATTTCTAAAATCATACATCTGATTTCATTGGCATTTTCCTGTCTTGACTTAGGCATACATAAAATTGAGAATAATACAAGTTCACAGAAAATAATATAAGAATATCTGAATTTTAAAAGTTGAATGAAAAGATGAATATTGGCCCAAACATCTTGTTTCATGTTTCTATTAGTGAAATAATATCATTCCTCTGTCATCAGACACACTAGCATGAAGTCTAACATTTTTGTACTCAGTTTAAATCATGTTATGTTTTGTGATGTTATTGGTGAGGGGCAAATATGTTCTATTCAGTATCTGGAAATATATGTATCCACAAGGGCAGGTCAAAGCTGTGTGCTTTCCTGGCAATAGTATATTCTCTGGGAAATGGATGCTTAGCCAAGGACTGTATTTGCCAGACCTACATTTTTATTTAGATCTGAAAGTGTGGCAGAGCTTACCAACTGAATAAAAGCTGAATTGATATATAGCATTTTTAGGCCAAAGTGATTAAGACATAGTTCTCCACTTTTTTTTTTTTCCCTCCATTTTTCCCACCTTATGCAAGCTTGATTGAAATGGGGATGGTGACTTTGGAAAATTTACGGAAAGTAGCAGAGATAAAAGGAGCCTGGTCCCTACTTTTCTGTTTAGAGAAAAGCCCACCCACCACTCAAAATAGTGACTTTGGAGTCTGTTAGGCAAGGAATGTTTGTATCTTAATGGGTCTATTATGTATTTTTGAGCTTCTTCAGTATAAGATTTATTATTGTTCTAATAAATATAACATAATAAAAAGGATTTAATTTTTAGTTCATTTTACTGAAAATATACAATTGCATTATCAATAATGAACATCCATCTTAGTAACTTTATTGAGTGACGATCTATTCCAACTTGGAAAATTGGGATTCAGTTGTTTTTATTTGTTTGTTTGTGGGGTTTTTTTTTTGTTTGTTTCAAATCGAAATCAGCAATACACATCTCAAAGTGCTCTAGGTGAAGAAAGCGTAAGGTTATCCCCTTTATAATGATAGTTTGGGAAACAAATTACTCTAAAACTTAGTGGTCTCAAACAACCATCATTTAATATCTTACAGTTTCTGTGGATGTGGCACCTGGGCATGGCTCACTTGAGTGTCTTTGGCTCAAGGTCTCACACTATAATCAGATTGCTCACCAGGACTAATGTTATCTCAAGGCTTGTATGGCCAATGGATCTGCTTCCAATCTCACCCAGGTGGCTGTTGGCAGGCCTCAAGTACCCCTGGCTGTTGGCTGAAAAACTCAGTTCCCTATCAAGTGGGTGTTACAGAAACATGCCAAAAATTGCCCTTATATATTGGCCCAATATTGTTTATTTCCTCACAGAAGGCTATGACCATTAGCTCAAAATCTACTGGCACAAAACTAAAATTCATACACACCCAATTTCTGTAAATATAACTCAAATAAGTCTGGTTGTTTTTTGTTTTTTTGTTTTTGTTTTTTTTTTTTTTTTTGAGTTTTTTGTTTGTTTGTTTGGTTGGTTTTTTTTTTTTTTAGCAATTTAGAGACTTCCTCTTTTGCATACCTCATGAAAATTGTACCCACTGTCTGCTAGCCACACTTAAGACAAATCCTCTGGCTATAAAAGACCCTAAACCACTTCTGGCCTTTGGAGCTTTCTGATCCAGTCTCCCCACTCACTTTGCTGCTGAGTGGCCTCACCTAGATCCCTAAGCATCCTGATTCCCAGAAGTTCCTCCTGAAGTTCTCTTGCCCTCCTCTCCTTTGGCAATGACCCCACCTCTCTCTCTGGAAGGTCTCCTGTTGTGAGAGACATCCCCTCACCCTGCAACTCTGTCGGGGCCCTGGCCCTAGAGACTTGTTATGTAATACTGCCATCTTGTGGTCCTGTCTTTTCAGCTCTGTCTTGATCAGCCCTCAAATCCTCCAACTTCCCACGGCAGCCCTCTCTACTACAGTGTAAACCCACCGCCTGGCAGGGGCTTTCCTTCAGAGCAAGCAAGCAGGAGGATGAGAGAGAGCACCTAAGCCAGAAGCCATAATCTTTTTGTATTAATCTCCAAGTGACATCTCATCATTCCTGCCATATTCTGTTCTTTAGAAACAAGTCAACATATTAAGCCCATACTAAGGGGAGGGCATTACAAAAAGGCTCAAATAAATACCAGGAGACGTAGGAACATTGGGAGCATCTTAGAGGCTGCCTACTACACAAATATGTGTGTCATCAAACACATTAAAAAAGAAAACTGATTACTGTTGAAATCAATATGCACTTAATACGTAAGAATGTTTGCAAGATCAAAGAGACCATGAATTCTAATTCATGCTTAATGTATAAGGGCAAACAATTACTCTTAAGGGCCTCTGTAGTCTAGGTAAATTAGAATATTATGTTATTAATACCATCAGAGTTTAAATATAAAATTGCAGTGAATCCTTTTGTTATTTTCTATATAATTTTTTAGATATATATTTTCCCTAAATTTTTAATTGCTTATATTACTACAATATGCAAAAAGCCTTGAAAGTTATGTTATCTTACTTGATATATATCTTATCTTTATTTTGTGTTAAATTTTATTTAATTCACATTGCCAGTTTTGGGGAGTCTGATCATTGCATGACAGCTGTCGTGAAGTGAATTTTTCATGTTGCACATATAGACATTTTCAAATAATCTTGTAACTCCTAAATATCTGAAAAATTGTGTTGTCTTGCAATAGTAAAATCTCGAAGTAAACTCTTTTGATGATCATTATTACTGATCCTGATCATCATAATAAATTGAATCTTTTTTACAATGCTATTTTTTTTTTTTTTGAATATTTATTTATTTATTTTAGAGGTTGAGAGAAAGAGAGCAAGCACAAGAGGGAGGGGCAGGGAAAAGGAGAGAGAATCTCAAGCCAACTCCACACTGAGCATGGGGCTTGACACCAGGCTGGATCTCACAACCCTGAGATCATGACCTGAGCCAAAACCAAGATCCAGAAAACCTGAGCCAAAACCAGATGCTTAACGGACCACACCACTCAGGCACTCCTGTAAAATGCTACTTTTTAAGACACTTTCCACACACAGAAAACTCATTTGAGCTTCACAGCTTTTTATGGTTATATTATTTTTCACTGTTTATCACATTCAGTTTTGGTTTAGAATCCAAGTGAACCAAGAGTTAACTCACAAACCAAAGGTTTTTCATCCCAAATGGATAATTTTGTAAGCACATAATATGACAAAATTGCTTTCTACAAAAAATTCTTTAGACACTGCACTTTTGCAATATATAAGCAGCATGCTGAGAATAAGGATCTCTTCCTGATACTGAAAATCTAACAATGTTGCATAAGGTCAAAAGCTATTTTCACTTTAGAATGTGTTTTTCTTAAGTTATTGTTGCTTAGGTTTCATTGGATTTTTAAAGCAATGCAGAATCTTCTTTTCTTCAATATGTACAAAGCATAATCATCTCACTTGGAACATTTGCTTCCAAAGAAAATTCAAGAACATATAGCTACAAATATTCTTCTTTTGATAAACAGAAAATATACCCCACAACAGTGAATAATCTTGATATTATGACTTCTCTCCTGAGATATCAGGAGATGGTGAGACTGTTAGCTTTGATAACCCTGTATTTTAAAGTGTTCTCTCTATATAAGGGGTGGGTTTTTTCCTCCAAAAAGTATAAATTATATGACTCAGAAATTTATGGAGATTATTGGTTAGATCTTTGTTCTTTTCATCATTCTTTCCCCAGTCACATTTCTACAAGAAATGAAAGAGAGCACTGGGCAATATATGTATGGGGTGAGTCACTAAATTCTACTCCTGAGACTAATATTACACTGTATGTGACTAACTATAATTTAAATTAAAACTTTGAACAAAAAGAAATGAAAGAAACAAAAAAATATTTTTAGGTACTGGCCAATAACTGGTTCTCACTTTTATTTATTCTGGGTACAAGTCACTCACCGAAGTATCTTGACTAAAGATTTTGTAATGCTTTTGGAGAGGGAAAGGACAGTACTTTATTTCCTGTATCAGACTTTTTTTTTAAGATTTTATTTATTTATTTATTTGAGAAAGAGAGAGCACGAGCAGGGGCAGAGGCAGAGGGAGAAGCAGGCTCCCCACTGAGCAGAAAGCCCTTGTCAGGTTCAATCCCAGGACTCTGGAATCATGACCTGAGAAGGCAGATGCTCAACCCTCAACTGACTGAGCCACCCAGGTGTCCCCTGTATCAGACATTTTTAAGAGCAAAAAATATTTTGTGATAGAGCAAATATAATGAACTAAAGTGTTGGGTCATTGGTTTCTCCTTTCCTGGGTTCTAAGTAACTTTTGAAATTCACTTGTTCTTAAATTTACCCACAAAATGCTTAAAAGTTAAAGCCCTGGCATAGTGGTATAAAGGAACACTTTTGTTCTGAATTTTATATTCATCAATTTGCTTTGTTAACTTGCCACTGTGATGCTAGCTTATTCTAGAACCAAACTGGGGAGTAAAGGTTGGAAAGGCAAGTGGCGATAGGAATTGGGAAGAAGGGATTTTTTTTCTCTTTATATTATGACCAAATCTATTTAAACTAGAAAATATATTAGGTAACTTAATCACAACTTGAATTATACTTGTTTGAATTTCATTTCTTTATTAAATACCCAATTACCCAAAAGATACATATTTTTATAGGAAATTATTCATTTCTTGGGTTAAGTGTTTCCACAGGTGGGTAGAAATCCACCCAATTTATCATTGACTAATGACTAAATTATTTACCTAAGGGAGTAACATTTATTGATGTTGTTTTTCTTCTAAGTCTGGTTCAAATGCACTGATGCAATTCCCTTCACCCCCTAAGAAACCAATCTTTTCCAATAATATATCTTCCACAGGGAATCAGTCCTCATTTAAAAAGCAATTTTAAGGATGAAGTAGCATTTTTGTCTACCTTTTTTTTTTTAATACATCTACTTCCCATTGATAACAATCTAAAGATTAGACATTTTTGGAAATATTCCTAAATCATTAATGCATACCTCTTTGTTTTCTTAAATAATATCTACTAAGCAGAATTGACACCTTTTTGATAATAGGCTATCATTTTGATCTGACAGTGTTATCATGAAAAATCTTTATCTATTCATTTCCATCCTTGGGGTTGGCATTTCTGATCTTATGAAACACCTCATTTAAATTTATGTGCGTTTTCTGCTTTACAAAAATCAGTTATTCATGGCATATAAATAACAAGTAAATAAATTTTGAATAACCATCATAAGGAATCCTCCTGAGTCAAGTGTTTAGGTTTGCATGCTGAATTTTAAGCAATTTTAGAGCTCTTCTTTCCTCACCCTACTCTGTTAGCTGCATTTTAAGATGGTGGTGGAAGTTAGCATAGTTTCTGCAAAAGGGAAAACACTAGAAACTATTGAGAAGCATATTGTGCTGGAGAAGAGCTATGCTGTGGTGGCATCTGGATTTTATCTTGCTAGCAGAAGACTAAACGGGTTAGTCAAATCCAGTTTGATAAACTCCTCTTTGTCATTATTGTCTATTTGCAAAATTTCCAACAGAGGTAGAGAATATGAAAAAAAGGTGACCATCCTTAAATAGGTCTTCTTGGTTCCAATCCCTCCCCTGAATTGAGATCTGAAAATTAATCGTCAAGCTCTGAGTGAACCTTATAAAAAGGTAGAATTCTTGGAGTCTGTGAATTGACATGTTAAAAGCAAGCTCTCAGTGGTGGTTGCCAAGGCTTTAATCAGAGAAAAGTAACTCAGTTTGAAGTAGTTTGAGCTCAAATAAAAGATGTGCTAAGATTTCAGATATGGTACTTTATTTGAAAACCATTGCAGCAGATTTAATCTGAAAATGTTTAAATACCTGTGAGCATTACCTATTCAGCTGTGTTAGGGATGGCTTTCGATTTGATGTTGAATATTGTGTACTCTGAAATTACATTTTGTGCCAGATAGCATAAAATATAGAGTTTACAGTTTCTAAAATGTTGAGTGATTTGTGCTCAACTTGACAATTTATAAAAAGAAATTAATGGAAATACTAACATTCTATAATATTCATGCAGAAGGCTGTATCACATTTTTCTGCTTGTTCAAATAAAGGTTTATTATTCTTCCATAGATTTTTTAAAAGTGTTCCATTTATGTGATTTTCTGCTTTCCAAGAGGTTTTCTGTTCCTCTTTTATGAGGAAGAGATTGCCACCATTTACAAGCAGCTCCTTATTCTTCGGAAGCTGAATGGGCATTGCAGAACATTGCCTGAAATTTAATTACTGTTTATGCCAGTTTGGTTTTCCTCAGTTTGTAGCAGAATGAAATGAACTACTTCAGACTCATTCACTGACTTTGTATATGTCAGAAAAATTATTTTTTCTATGTTGTGTTCTGAATGTCTATATTTACTTAAAATAAGGCAAAATACAAGTTGAGATCTTCAGGACTTTTAAGTTACTTAACTAATCACTATTCTTTGAAGTTGGGTTTTTATTTAGAATACAGTTTAGAACAAATTGTTGGCAGAAATACATAATCATTAAGATATATTACTTATAGGATATATCCCATGAAGGATAATTAATATTGGTTAGTATATTAGGATATATTATTTTAGCATGTTTTTAAAGCATGATATTTAGTGCAAAAATTATAAACCATATTTTTACAAGACTGCTGACCCAATATTTTTTCAAAACTTTAAGAATCTTAAATTACCCATGCTCTAATTTTTTATATTAAAAAATAATCATTGGTGAACTGTGGATTATTATGTCTTATAAATTGTGTAGGTACTAGATACACTCTGCTGTTCAAGGCAAACATCTCCCTGCCTACATGAGGCTTATTTCCTAGTCAGTGATTTTTAACTCATGGGACAAAACTGAAATTTAAATGAAAGGCATTAGATACAACATAGAATATGTACAAATTACTCAAAAATTTAAAAAGATACCTTGTTATTTTTGATATGCTGAACGCTAAAGGGTGTCAGATAATATGCACTGTTTTGCAGATGACATCTGAAAAAATCACCTCCTCCAGGTGCCTTGTTATCAAAAATGTCATTAGCCACCTCTAATCTCGGCTGTTCTGCCCTGGTGCCTGTCTTACTCTAGTTGGTATCTATGATGGTTTCCATGATAGGCAAGGGCTAAAAGATGTCTGAGCTGAGGAAATGTGTCATCTACAATCGTCCCTTGTTCCATCTAAATTATTTCAGTTCCCTTAAAGTGATTTAGAAAAGTAACAGCTGTACCATGCCTTAATTATACTTGTGACCCCTTTAACCTACTTAAAATAAAAGCACAATGTTATCTTAATCCTAATCAAAATGGTTTAGGTTTGCCAATGATACACCAACAGCCCAAAAATCAGGAAAAATCTAAGCTCTAGAATAAGCTTAAGTATTATAAAGTCATTCTTATTAATCAATAATAGCCTTATATACAATGAAAATACCAATTCCAATTATCATATAAATTATGTTTATTTATATCATTTTCTAATAAATAGTTAAGCACTAGCAAATTAATAGAAGTTTATTTTTAAATTATTTCTTTTTACTTTTCTTTTGTTTCTTGTTTTAACTATTGCTTTTGCTACATGAATTTTTGGTAGTTTGGGGCTGAGAATGCCAAGTTTCATAATTATAAATTAAACAGGTTTTTTTTTTTAAAGATTTTATTTATTTATTTGAGAGAGAGTGAGAGAGAGCATGAGAGGGGAGAGGGTGAGAGGGAGAAGCAGACTCCCCACTGAGTGGGGAGCCCGATGTGGGACTCGATCCTGGGACTCCAGGATCATGACCTGAGCTGAAGGCGGTCGCTTAACCAACTGAGCCACCCAGGCACCCAAATTAAACAGGTTTTTATAGGTTCTTGAGGTTTGTTAGCATGTGGAAAACCTACATGATGGAGATGATGTTATGGTCTGTTAGACAAAGGGGTTAGCTAGAGGACTGCTTTTCCTTCAAGAGGTTCAGCAGGGTGGAGAATAAATTAAGATTCAATGATGTAACTTTAACAATAGATATGTGTAATACTTTTAGAAATATGAAATATGTGCCGTGCTGGTGCTGGCTTGGTACATTTGATATTTTTCCTTGCTTAAAAATTATTCTGTTGTGCAGAGACATTTTAAAACATGAATTTTCTTAGCCTTCCGTTGGTGAGACCTGTTTCTCTTTGTGTGTATGAAAGGTCCAGGCAGATCTAGGGATCCCACAGTGCCACCCACCGTCTTAGAAGGAGGTGGGGGGAAGAGCTTGGTTAATGGGCCAACTGCATGGATACAACTCATTGTCATTTTTCTACCTGAAACGATATGTTCCCCCACATACCCAAGATGACTGACAGTGTTGGTATCAGTTACAACTTAACCTTTCTCATTTGGGATAGTAAGAGGAAACTCCTGTGTGCTCTGACATTATAAAATATCAGGCATGCTAAAAGTTTGTTTGC
The DNA here is from genome assembly GCF_964656455.1 of Halichoerus grypus. NCBI lineage: Eukaryota > Metazoa > Chordata > Mammalia > Carnivora > Phocidae > Halichoerus > Halichoerus grypus. Next base: position 132,891,382 of record NC_135718.1, read on the forward strand.
ATAGTATAGTACAAAGTGTCAAGATTGAGCGCTAATATACACTTGTGCTACGTTGTAATATGCAGATTCTCTCAGGGGAATTCCATGACTCAGACTTTGCCATGGAATAGTCTCAGGTGAAGGATGTTTTGTTACATAATAAACTCCCTTCAGGATTTTTATGGCAGGTAAGTCCAAGGAATTCTTAACTCACAGTATATCAAAGAGTACCTTAAGATGTCATGTTAAACAATTCTAATAATTCTCATCACCGGGCCGTCATGGGATTGGCTACCCTACATATTGCGTAAAATCGCCTTCTTCACAGGGAAGTCAAGGAAATTCTCTGAAGATATTTAGAGAAGCAGCCAGCTTATCAAAAAGACATCTCCTGTATTAGAGTCTGGCTTAAAAAGAGGCCCATCATATCTACTACTCCTTTCTCTCCAATGATATGGTTCTTTTAATTAACTTCTACAATAATTTTAATTCTTTATGTTTTTATGCTTATCCCTGTGCTTGCCTTATTTACCTTTCAAGAGTGTTGTCTCTTTAGACATAGTGCTTAGCACAGTATTTTTTTACAGTGGTTAGATTTGTTCCACTCTAATAAAAATCTTGAATTTAAATTCTAGACAAAGGCTGAATTAACATTCTAGTTCGGTGGGCTGCATTCCAGATTTTTGCTTTCAATTTGTACAAAATGTATGCAAAATAAAATAATACAGTTGTTTCGTATAAGGTCACAACATTATTGGACCAAATTCTTACTTGAGTCTGGCACTATTTTTACTTTTTACTGAAAATTATTTATGAATATCTTGTATTCCTGCCTTTTGGTATTTACAACTACTGAGACTAGTGGAACCAAGTAACACAGGAAACTACTTAACAAAAATCCTTCTTTGTGTATATTTTAGACACTCACCAGCCCGTGATTTACAAAGCCACAGTAAGTGTTGCCTCCGGGGAAACGAACACAACATAGGCCAAAAAAAATGTCACAGATCATTTTTGAATTTCAAATTACACTTTTTTCAGGTCCATAGTGAAAATTAGACTTGCGAGCTATCATTTTATGAAGTCTGCCTTTTTGGAAAATAAAAACATTTGCTGAGCTCAAAGTTGAGAGCTGGGAGGACTACAAATGATCGAGTGAACCTAGAAATGGTCATATCATCTGTCCTGGATTGCAATAACAAGCTTGGCACTATTTAGTGGGACTCGTCTATAGTCATGGCTGTGCTGCAAAAGATTTCTGTCTGTGCCTTGCCCTCTCTTGGGGTTAAAACTCTTCTCAGGGAGTCAGTAAAGCCCTTTAGATTTGTTTGGGATTTCCAGAGCAGTGGGGCCTGTGCTGAATTTGTGCTAATGTCAACGTTGGAAGAGGTTCTTATCTCTCTGTGAAATGCCCATGGTAGCATGGAAATAACATATGGGGTATTTAGTCAGGGAGGATCTGAGAGACTCCTATTTACCTGGTTTTCCCAGGCTCAGTCAGCTGTTACTCCATCTGCTAAGTTTTCCCTTTTCTTTTAGGAACAAGGACAACCATTGTGTCAAGAATTATAACTATTGTAAAATCGGTATGAAAATCTTGATATCAGGGGATATTTATTTGACAAATTCATTGTCTGTATCTGCCTTTGTAAAAATTCTAGCAAATTAACACTTTTATGTAAGTGCCAGTTGATAAATGCCTATGTTTATTACAAAATATTTGGTTTATTATAGTTATAGCATTATTGTAAATACGTACAAGCTATGATTCTGGTAAGCATTCCACAAAATTGAAGATAGTACATTTTTAAATTTTTTATTAAAGCTGATAAGATGAAAAAAATGAAAAAGAGAGCAAGTTCACAAACACTGAAAAATATTTTTTTAAGTGAAAGACTATATCCAAATAACATACATTTGCATTGCTAATGCTTTCTAAGAAGGCCACAGAAGTAACAATTACTGGAAGACCATGATGTTTTTAGTCAGTAAGAATTTGTAAGTTATTGTTAGATTCTTCATAAGCACTACTTATTTAATTGAAAATGTATCAAAATAATGTATTTCTTCCATGCTTATGACTAAATATGTCTAGCGTACTAAATAGACTTTGAAACTTTAAATAACACACACATGGTCCTTTGATTTGACATTTGACTCTGACTCCACAAATAACTTGAAGCACGGGGGCGCCTGGGTGGCTCAGTCGTTAAGCATCTGCCTTCGCCTTGGGTCATGGTCCCAGGGTCCTGGAATTGAGTCCGCGGCGGGCTCCCTGCTCAGCGGGAAGCCTGCTTCTCCCTCTCCTACTGCCCCGGCTTGTGTTCCCTCTTTCTCTGTCTGTCTCTCTCTGTCAAATAAATAAAATCTTTAAAAAAAAATAACTGAAGCAGGAATCACATCTTAAACAAAAGGCGATCTTAGACTGGATTTAAGAGCATGCCTTGTTAAAAGGAAAAGCAAAAAACCAACAAGGACATATACCCAGTAGGGATGATCTCAATGTGATGGTGACAAAACAGTTCAATCACATCCTTTCTGTTTGGGAGTTTTAAATGTAATATGGAGAGAGAAAGCACAGAAACAGAGGTAGTAGAATCAGTACTGAGCATATGTCACTAGAACAGGAATGCCAAGTTGATACCTGAACTGAGGTTATTGGTAAACCCTGCATCTGTAATTCCTGAAAAACGTCTTTTGCTTTCTATTTTTTTTTGTATTCTCCCTGCAATAAACTCCATCATGAGAAATAACTTGGGACTGACTGTTGTTTGCATCTTGAACTAACCTATTTTACTTATACCTTCAGAAATATTGCAAGAATTTAAGCCACAGGGTACATCTCCAAATCAGGATAATTAAGAGGTCTTTTCCATCCCCCATCCCCCCAAAAAGTGCCACATATGAAATAAAATATAGTCATTCCACAGTGTGGTGCTGCCTGGTAATTGTGGGGATATTATAAAATCTTACGCAACTTAAAGTTTTCTATAACAATTTTGTTCAAAATAAATATTAGTTATATTTGAAAAGAGTCTCTTAGTACTATAAATAGGCAATTTTGTTTTTTTCTCCTTTATTGTGTATGCAGCATTTTAATAACATGATAATTAGATTACCCAAAACCTTTAGAAATATTTTCAACAAAATTTTAGTCTCTACTCTGCAAATAGGCCAGATCTAAACTTTAATCTTTATTCTCACATGCATATTTCAAATCGAGTGTTAGAGTGAATGTTAACAATATTTAAATTAAGATATCAAAATGTGGTAGCTATTTTTAAAAAAATAAAGCTGTATTTCCATGTTTCCTCGATTAAACTTTCATGATGATATAACAGAGCACCTAGGAAGGGGCACTACTCATAAAAACCAGACTATGGCACAGCCCACACTTTCCTTACATAGCATTCCCTTGAATGACCTTTCTCTAGTTGTGCAAATATAAAGCACGTAAGCACTCATTTCCCTAGAGAAGAGAATAAAAACATTTCTAGGTTAACAAAGACACTACTCTATATATTCTTGGATTTCCATGCTAAACGCTAAATTATGGTCACCTGTGCAACATGATCAAGGAGCCTCTTGGGAGGAAAGTAATTGATATCAGGACCTCTTTCCCTCAATATTCTTGAAACGTCTGTGATAGGATGGGACACTTCTAATTCATGTCTTCTGGAAAGAAAGTTATCCAAATTCTTAAGAGGGAAATTCACCTTGAGGAAAGTGGAAGCCTTTGTTGGTGGCTATGGAAACTCAATGGTCTGACTGTTTATGCAGTGGGGATGGGACAGTGCATAGCTGAAGTTATAAGGCTCTGGGCACAACCACTCTAACACTATATTATTCTTTAGACGCTATGCCTTGGCATGTGAGAGTGACCTGAATGACCTGTTATTTGGAACTCCGACCCCAATCTCAGAGTAGCTTCTAAAAACACAATCGTTAAGTATCACTGGACTTGTAAGGCTAGTTTTCATCATTTGTAAGGATAGGTTTATATGCATCTCTGACTTTAGTCTGATATTCTGTAATATTTTGAATTTTTAAAAGACTTTATTTATTTATTTGTGGAGGGGGGAGGGAGAGGGAGAGAAAGATCCCTAGCAGACAACGCACTGAGCGTGGAGCCCAACACAAGGCTGGATCTCAGGACCCTGAGATCATGACCTGTGCTGAAATCAAGAGTCGGACGCTTAACCCACAGAGCCACCCAGGTGCCCCTAAAATGTTGATTATTTAAAAGAACTTATAATCAGGTTTTTAAAGAACATAAAAGCTTATGTACAGCTTTATAAAAATATTGGCAAGAGCCAAAATAATTGCATGAGTAAATTCAAAACCAATTTGTAAAACATTCTTTTTTTTTTTTTTAAAGATTTTATTTATTTATTTGAAGGAGAGAGACACAGAGAGAGAGAGGGACCACAAGCAGGGGGAGTGGGAGAGGGAGAAGCAAGGTTCCCGCTGAGCAGGGAGCCCGATGAGGGGCTCGATCCCAGGACCCTGGGATCATGACCTGAGCTGAAGGCAGATGCTTAACGCGACTGAACCACTCAGGTGCCCCGGTAATACAATCTTAATTGCTTTCAACACTTTATCTGGTAGAATGATAGTGTCATTAATTTCAATGTCTCTTACTTATTTGCTTAAATAATTTTTATATTTTTTTTGCTTAAATAATTTTTAAGCAAATCATAAGAAGACATGAAGATAAATGATGTCTCCCCATCTAAATAAGTATTAATTTTTCTAACTGAAGTTTCAATATAATTTGGGTTGAAATAATCATTTATATCACCTTAATTCTCTTAATAGAATCCCTTTGACTTGTATATACCATGCTTAGAATGATGGTACACTGAAAAACAATACTATAAATAAGAAACATTGTGTTACTTTCTAGGTAGGCAATTGTTTATTCTATTTATTCCATCTGCAAAAATGTATGGAGCCCCTACATGTTGGTGCAGTTCTAGGCATTATGTATGCAATCGTGAACAGAATAAATTCTTTGACCTCGTAGAGCTTAAATCTAATTGGAAGGGAGGCAGAAAAATAATTAGATAGCATCAGATGGTGATAAGTATCCCAAAGAAAGATAAGAGCGTGAGGGCGGTAAATATGGAAATGATTGCTATTTTATATAAGCTGGTCAGAGAGGGACTCTCTCAAAAGGTGATCCATTTTCATAGTCACCTGAAGGAAGTGAGAATGGAAACAGCAGGGCCCTGGGGCAGAAGTGTGTTTGGTGTAGTCCAGGTATAGCAAGGTCACTGTGGATATTCTGGAGTAATACTGGGATGTTAGTATAGGAAGTGAGACCAGAGAATTAGTCCAAGGCCAGAGCATGTATTACCATGTCCACAACTCATTTTTACTTTGGCTTTTAACTCCATGTGAAAAGGGAAGCCATTGGAAAGTTTTGAGCAGAGGAGGAACTTACTAGATTTAGCAAATAAGAAACACTGGCTGTCCAGTTATATTTCAACCTCAGATAAACAATGAATACATTTTAAAAATAATTATGTCCCAAATATTACATGGCACATACTTATGGTAAAACATTATTCATTATCTGAAATCCAAATGACCAGGGTATCCTGTATTTAAAAGAAATTCTCTCACTGCTGTGTGGTAAGTAAACTTTTTGGTAGGGCAGAAATAGAAGTTGGTTGAATCTGTTTTAATAGATTCAAATACATTCACTTGTCTGTAATCTATAGCTGCTCTATAAAACTAGTTTATAGCTTGGTGGAATAAGCACATGGGAAGATAGCTAAAGTGTGTTCTTTCTGTAATTACCTGCTTTGCTCAACTTTCTTTGGAAATCAATAAAGTATCTCTAAAGTAGATACAATTTATTTCATTAGAAAAATAAAATAATGCTATATAAAAATAGATATTAAATTAAAAAAAATTAGAAAGTAGACCAACTAAGTTAGGATGTAGAAGACTTGAACAATTATAATGAAACATTTTGACCTAATGGAAAAATTAGAATATTACACCTAGCAACTCTAGATTGCACATTATTTTTCAAACATATATAGTGCATTTGCAAACACTGTAAATATTGCATTTACCAAATACTAGACCCAAAAGCAAATCATAAAAACCTTCAACAGTGAGATCAAAATATGCTTTTTGAATATAGTGCAATTATATTACAAATCAATGATAAACTATAAATAATATATCCCCCATATAGTTGGATATTACAAAATGCGTGAATTTATTAAGAAAATATTTTAATGGATAACAAAATAATGCATGCCAAATCTTGTTCGAAATAGCTAAAGCAGCATTTTGAAGAAATTTTAAATTTTAAATGCATAACTTAGAAATTAAGTATTACCTGAAAAGATTGCAAAATGGATCCAAAAAAGTAGACAGACTGAAACTTTACATTTAAGAGAAAAATAAATAGAAATGCACAATGCAGCAAAAAAAAAAAGTTTCTTTAAAAGAATAGTACAATTGACAAAATAATGGCTACTTATGAAGAGAAAAAAAGAAAGAAAAGGTATAAATATATAAATACCAGTAATGACAGAGTGAATGAGTACAGATGGAATAGAGTTTAAACAGATAATATAAAAGGATATTATGAATAGTCTAATAGCAATACATTTGAAAATAGATGCGAAATAAACAACTTGCCAAAATTGACTGTGGAATAAAAATTAAATGAGTATTTTATATTTTTTAAAAAATTGAATGTCATCAATATTTTTCCACAAGTAAAACTCAAGGTCATGATGGTTTGAATTTTTTGTAACCAAATAAATAAGAAAGGAATATTTTTCATCTTATAGAAGCTCTTCTAGAGAATAGAACAAGAAAGGTCAACTCATTTCATGAGGCTTGAAAACCTTGACACCAAAATCTGACAAGGATATTATAAGAAAAGAAAATTACTAGCCAATTTCACACAGGAACATAGGGGCAAAAATTCTCAAAAAAAGTAGCAAGCCCATATCAGAAAACACATGAACAGGAAAATATATCTTGAACAAATTTGATGTATCTCAGGGAATGCAGGTTTCATTTAATATTAAAAATCCATAAATGTAAGTCAATATCTGAACTGATTACAGAATAAAACAATGTGTTCACCTCAGTAGAAGCAGAAATAATATCTATAAAAATTCAACATTCATTCATCATAAAAAGAATAACAACCTCATGATCTTTTAGCAAAGTAAGTACAGAGGAGAACTTCAATCTGGCAAAGGCTGACCAAAAACAAAATAAAACAATAACTAAAAACCTAGAGCAGACCATTTTACTTTCTCTTTTTTCCTCCCAAAATGGAAACTATATATATTATAGAAATATATATAAAATATAAATATAATATATAAAAATACGTATATATAAAACCTTCTGAAATCTCTTACAACATACCTAATCACCTACCAGAATCTCTACCCTATGTTAATGCTATACCTTTCACCAAAGATGTATTCTCCATGCTCTAACCTAATACACATGTTCCCACCACTTTTACCTACAGAGATATGTCTCGAGAAATTCTCTTCACTATCTGATCAAAAATCATCTTCTTTTTCCTGGGTCAACACATCAGTATAAACATCTTATCCCATGTTAAAAAACAAAACAAAACATACAATGTCTGTCAGTCCAATTTACCTTTTATTTTTATTTATTTATTTTTTCAATTTACCTTTTAATAGAAGCAACCATCTATTTGCTGAATGATCAAGAATGGAAGGATAGATGAAGCAAGATTAAGTCATCCATTGATTCAAAAGGTTTTTCACTACCTCTGCTATTTTTCCTCTTTGGGTGCAAGTCTCTCCTTATTTTTGACATTTGTGAGGTTAGTGCGATTCATGAAAGAGTACCTTAAGTCATCGGCTCATCGAGTTATGCTCTTCCTATTGTTGCTTCATCTACCTCATTTATCCTACTTGATCTGGAACAGTCTCTCTCTGCTATGTGTCTAAATCATAGAATTATAACTGTTGAAAAGTAGAACCATTTTCAGCATTATGGAACAGGGTTTTTAAAACACCATTTTATACTTCTCTCATGTCCCATCTTTTTTTTTTTTTAAAGATTTTATTTATTTGACAGAGAGACACAGTGAGAGAGGGAACACAAGCAGGGGGAGTGGGAGAGGGAGAAACAGGCTTCCCATTGAGCAGGGAGCCCGATGCGGGGCTCGATCCCAGGACCCTGGGATCACGACCTGAGCCAAAGGCAGACGCTTAACGACTGAGCCACCCAGGCGGCCCTCTCATGTCCCATCTTGATATGCCTTATGTCTACAATTAAGGGAACATTGGATAGGGTCTTTTAGCATCGCCACAGCTAATTTAGGAAACATATTATTTTTATCTGCATTTACATTCATATAATCAGAAGTCTTGGGGAGAAACAAAATTTAAAAGAGAAGCTTTGAACATCTCATGACATAATTATTGGTGTCATATTTAGACACTGAAACTCAGTGGAGTAAGGTGTATAAAAATGCAGGTATTTATGGGAAAAGTTCGTTAGAATGATCTCCTATGTATGACTGAAACTGGAGGGCTGCCTTTTTAAATTTGCTATAAACTTATTAGCAAGAAAAAAAGTCATAATTTGCGAAACATAAGTGACTCCTCCAAATTTTGTTGATAATTTTTTATTGTTCAGCATTTGTATCCCAACCCCACTTTCACTCGGTTCTCAGCCTTTCTTTCCTCTGCTCTGTGCCAGGGAGATTGGCTGCTACGCAGTTCACTGCCTCAGCAATCTTGCTAGCTGGGTTGGGCTTGGTTCAGCGAAGGATAGTGTCTGAGACTGAATTTCTTGAAAATAGACTTTGAGATGGGGAGTTGTTTGGAGATTAGAGGGGATTTCTCTTGAAAGATATACTCACAAGGAAGTGAAGTAGGCAGTACTGGTGAAGGGAGAAGCTATCTTATAATGTGAGGACATCTGAAGCCTCAGTCATCCTAGGCTGAGCTCTGGAGCTGTGATGGCCCCTCCGAACTGTTCCAGTTTGTAGCCTCACTTCAACCAATCGTTGATCGGGCATTGCTCTTCAGAGAGAAGTTTCCTTTGGTGAGGCAGTTTTCTGAAGCCAAGGGTATTTCCTAGAGAATTTTCCTGCAGCTATGAACCATCAACTGTTAAATATTCCTAGCAGCAGGGGGATAGATGCCTCATTTTTGAGAGGTGGTCTAGGTAGATCACCATAAAATCCAGTAATAAGAAGAATTGACACAGGGTCAGAGGACGGAAGAACAGGTAGGTCTGGTTTTTATGCTCCCTCATGGGTCTGAGCCAGGTCTTCTTTCAGTGGATGTTTTCCAACCCAACTCTGGGCAGCTTTTCTTTCATGGCCCCATCTCTCACTAGGCTACTTGACCCCTTCAGCCCCAGGAGAGGCAATAACTTACTATTAATGCTATTCTCTGAGTTCATCAACCTTCTGTTTGTTTCATAATATTCTTAACACTTTTTAAAATGTTGTATTAACTGAATGAAGTCTCTTGAAAAATCTGAATTTGATTCTGTTTCTTGCTCAAACATTCACTAATAAAATGGCCAAGGCTTAAGACTGGCATTTTGTTTTGTCTGGGTGTGAGATGACTTATATTTCTTCATGAAAGAGGATATTTTAGATAAGAATTGATATTTACTACAAGCTATAACTTTGACATTCATCTTATTGATTAATCCATTTGAGGGTACACGTTAAATGTAGGTTGGGCTGGGTAAATCAATGATTCTTTTTACACATACTAGAGGCTAAGCCAAGGGGATCATAATGTGATTTTGGCAAGTCAGGTCTCTCTATTCTGACACGGTAATTCCAGAGGATTGTCAAATCACTAAGAATAAAAGCCAAAGTCTATGTTGTATACGGACCTGCAGGGCTACATGTGGTCTGCTCCTCTTTTAATTATTGAAATTTTGTATGTCTCCTTAGGATTTGTTTATGGCCCACTCCCTCCATGAGATCATCTCCATAAGATTAGGTTCTGTGGCCACTGTTAGGGCTTGCCCGACAGTGCTCATGACACTGCCTAGCCTACGGTACCAACTCAACAAATACTTGTTAACTGATTGAGCGAATGAATGAGTGGTGAGGAATTACGGTAGAAACAGAAATTAAAATATATGAAGATATATTCTAGAAAAGAATATATTTTAGCCTAAGACTTCCCTTCTTATGGGCCCCACTTAGGTCTGCTACAAGCTTTAATAAAAGGGAGTCCTTTCAAAAATGCTTGATAGCATGAGACTTGTTTTATTGTACCAGCTGCATGGGGGATGAAGATGAATCAATAGAAAAAGGAATAAATTTGAAAGAGGAGAAGCCAAGAGATTGCTTGTCTCAGTTTGAATCTGTTTATAATCCCTAGCCTATCCGATTAGCACAGCGTACCAAATTGTGTCCTTGAATCATGTTCAAGGTTTCCTTCCACCTCGAAATAATGATGCCACAGGTAAGGGTTGGGGAGGGGAACAGGGGTGAATTGTTCCTGAACGGCTCCAATAGCAGTACTTCTGAACCCCAGCTAGTCAATTAAAATGTAATTTCTAAGTCTCACCTCCAAGAATTCAGATTCCAAGAGTCAAGGTATAGCTGAATGATGCATATTTGTTAAAAAAATAAATAAGTGGCTCAGATAACGTAATATAAATTTTCACATTCAATGCCATTTATAATGTAATAGGACCATTATTCTAAATAAGCCAAACAATTGGCCGTTATGATGCCAAAGAGCAAATGTGAAAATTATTTCGAGTCAAAATATGAGAAAAGAAGATATGTGTTATACAAAAGTGCTGATGTGCTAGCTGGCAGTTCATTTTCTCATCTTCTAATTATCTTTGGTACATAAATTCTTACTTTGATTAACATAAGGTTAAAAGCTTAAGCAACCTCTCTAATAGTATTTTCAAAAATCTGCAGATGAAAGCAAACACAAATGTTTAGAAAAAAAGCAAAGGTCAACTATACCTTATAGTAATATCAACTCAGATTGATATACAAATTATAATTAATTCCTATAGCAACATGAACCTTTTTAAAACTCCAGAGCACTCATGCCTTTTTACCTAATTTACTGACAATGCTTGGAAGAAAAAAAGTATGTAGGAGATGTGGTGACCAGAATTTTTCCATTCCATGATATCATTAGCTGACTCATCTATAATTATGAAATGTAATATTGCTTGGTGGACTATGCCAATCCCGAGGCTCATCTTGTTTTCTTTTTCACTAGGATAGAAATTCTGTGGGAAAGAGTTCTTTGCTGGGGAAGAGTGCCTGGCAAATAACTTCATGAAGCTCATTTATTACTTTCCTAAATATTTACTGAACAGATTTGATGTAATGGACAATATTATTATTACATAATAGCCAAAATGCCAGATTCTGAGAGTACATAGAAGAATAGACAGTTGTTGGCTTAAAGGATATGCTGTATATAGAAACTTCTCTCAAAAGGGCTTTAAAGGTGAATTATTTCTCCTCCACGAATGCTATTTCAATTGTGAAATCTCCATCTCTGGTATTTGACATTATCCTCTAATGTTTATATTTAAAGTACATTGTTAAAACCACTAACGCAATTTTCACTGTCACTAGAAAGTTGTTTATAACAGCTTCTTGGACAGTTAAAACTGAAAATAGCTTCTAATCCTAATTTATCCTTCATCTACTTCATGTACATTCTTATATTTTAATATCATCATAGGATAATGATATTTGAAACTATCATATCCATATTTTTTTAAAGATTTATTTATTGAGGGAAGGGGCAGAGAGAGAGAGAGAGAGAATCTCCAGCAGACTCTCCACTGAGCGAGGAGCATAACACAAGGCTCGATCCCACAACCCTGAGATCATGACCTGAGCCAAAATCAAGAGTCAGATGCTTAACCGATTGAGCCACTCAGTGCCCCACTATCGTATTTTTAAAAGTATAAAAAAATCTCTAATATGGACACTACTAATGTAATTTCAAAATATTATTTGTAAAGCTGGCATAAAAAAATATAGTTTGAGTTCTACCAATATTTTAAACTGAAAAATCAACTCCAAACTTTCTTGGTGGCCAAAGCATTTAAAATATTTTCCCATAAGGATAAAACAATTTACTATTAGCCAAAACCAATAAATACAATCTCTTCTATCTAGATCTTTTGTGGTAAATGAAAAATTAATTTTAAATTCTTTCATCTCAACAGTTATTCAGAATAGCTTCTAGACAATAATTTTAACTTCCCAAAGCCAATTGCTTTTCTGACAATTACTGTAATTGGTAGAAGTCTCATTTAATTTTAATGAGCTTTTATCTAGCTACTGCATGTACTATATATTTAGATCAATAGAATGTTTTAAAAATCAGAAAAGAAATGCATGCTGTAAAACGTGGCTATTTCAGAAAAAAAAAATAACTCGTGTTTGTTTGTTACTGTTCCAGATCAATAAAATTTCTTTCTAATATTTTTCTTTGCATAAAATTCTATTCCCTGCCGATGAGTTAATAGTTACAAAAATTTAACTTTTTCCACTTATATGTTTATCAGTATGATTTATTTTTTCTTAAGTGATAGGGTTTACATTTTAACCTGGATTGGCTTATAATGAAATGACAATTTTGCTCTCTCTGCTAACTATTGTAGGGGACAATATTATCTGAAAAATTTGTACTTTTATTTTAGACAACCCTATATACTTTGATGAGAAAAATAAAAGCTTTCAGTTTTTGTTTCTTTGTATAGATTATCATTTAGAGTTCTGTTTGCTTATATATTACTGCATATTAAATATTAGGGATAAATTCAATGGTTTTATGAATATTTGATATAGTCAAACCTGGAGATCTAACTACTATTATTAATCAGATCAGGAAGTATATTGAGGGGAAAAAGGAGGATATGAATTTGCTGCCTCATTTTGTCATTCCACAGGGCCCTCAAAATGAGCCCTATATACTACATACTAGATATCCTTTTTGTAGCATGGCTATTATTTTAGTTCAGGCCTGCATTTTCTCTTGTCTAAAATTATTTACTAGTTTTAGATTTCTTTGCCTTTCATGGTTACTCTGCTCTACTTCTTCTCCTTTAATTCGTCCTACATGTGTCACTTCTAAACCCTTCAGCTTGCTGTATAAGATCTCAATATTGCTGCAAATGACTATTGAGTCTTTTCTATTGTTTTTTTTTTCTTAAAGATTTTATTTATTTGACAGAGAGAGACACAGCGAGAGAGGGAACACAAGCAGGGGGAGTGGGAGAGGGAGAAGCAGGCCTCCGGTGGAGCAGGGAGCCTGATGCGGGGCTCGATCCCAGGACCCTGGGATCATGACCTGAGCCGAAGGCAGACGCTTAACGACTGAGCCACCCAGGCGCCCGAGTCTTTTCTATTGTTATCCTGGTCACTCACCCTTTCTGCTAACACTGGTGTCTCTACTTTTCCTAAAAGGCTGTGCCCTTCATGCCTCAATACATTTGCAGATATCCTTCCTTCTGTATGAGTAAGCTCCTTCAAAATTAGAAAGAAATAAAAGTGGTTGAGACATTTTTATTAAAATGGTACTATAGTACCTACCTAATCTGCATATGCAGGCATTCAAAACATTGGCTGTTTTTTTTCTGCCCTATGCCCTTAGAGATACTGTTCTTCATGAAAATACCTGAATAGTTATTTTAACTCTGGGGAAAACACCACAAATGTTCCCTGTGGATACATGAACCATACCCAAAGCCATTAAATAAATGGAATTTACTAAACAGTTAATCTAATATGATGAACCCATTCATAACTCACCACATACCATCAACAAAACTACCATTAACATATACATCTACAAATAAGTGGTTTTGTTGCTTCTTCAGTTTCTTTGCACTAATGAGTGGTTGGGAATCTTAACCATATCTTGCTCTCTCTTTAACATAACTGCTTTCTTTTAAAGTGCCCATTATTCATTATACTTGTATGCCTTGTACACTGTTCCAGCCTCCAATCCACTCCACTCTGTACCATACAGTGTACCCTAGACTAGACAAGTTGCTGTCCTTTTTTAGGGAAGATATATTACATGAAAAGAAGGCACCTCAGCAGTGCCTGAGGTTCAGAGATTGGAGAATATTTTCCATTTTGCTCACATGCTGATCCATGATAGATGCACAATCCAGGTCCCAGGACTTTACATTATGTCCTTTACTACTGGGTCTCAAAATTAAATTTCCTCCACACAGTTCCTCCATTTCAGTGGAAGAAACTTACATTAAAAAATCAACAAGCAAACAAAAACAAAAACAAAACAACCACTAACTTGTGCTTATCTAACTTTTTTAAACTTCTTTTTTGCCTTCATTTATGTAATACATTTGGAATGTCCTTCTTCCATTCTTTGTTTTCCTGTGAACTCTATATAACCTTCAATGCCCACTCAAATATTACATTTATGAAGATTTATGACCGCATAGTCACTGCCTCATTGTCCTCTAGCAACTGGATCAAACTGCTAGTGTTTATCCCCTCCAAAGTCATGGATGATTTGTTAGTCAATCCTATTTAGCTTTAAACAATAAAGAACACTGTATTCATATTGGACACTGCTATAATGAGTTACTACAAGCTTGATAATGTAAAACCAAGGAAATATCCTCTCTCACAGTCTGGGTATCAGAAGTCCAAAATCAAGGTATCAGCAGGGCCATATTCCCTCTGGAGGGTCCAGGGGGGAATCATGTGTCATGCTGTGTCATGCTTCTTCCCGCTGGTGGCTGCCATCTTTCTTTGACTTACATCTGATTACGCCAACATCAGTCACCATGAACACATCATCTTCTCTGTGTGTCTCCTCTTCTCTCTATATTAACACTGCCTCTGCTTCTCTCTTATAAGAACACAGGTGACCACAGTCAGGACTCACATGCCTAATCCAGGATAATGTCCTTATCTCAAAATTCTTAAAAATAATCACATTTTTTGTCATGTAAGGTAATATTCATAGGTTCTAAGAATTAGGTCCTGATATCTTGGGGGACATTTTTAAATCTACCCTAGACATGGTCCATATTTGGATCCTTCTCACATTGTAAGTGCCTAAATAATATTTCCATCATGTAGTTGGCCCACATACCTATATTTAAATTGAATTGACTTGGGTTTTCTTTCAGTGCTAAACATCACTTGGTCAGCACTGACTTATGCCTCAAACTAAACACTTCAAAGCAAGTAATGGAAGAGTTTAGGGAGAAAATAAAACATTATTAAGATGGTGATGTCATATATGCTATTAACTTATTCTCCACTATGACCTTTTGAGATAAATATTGTTATCACCAAATTATACATGAGTAAAGAGGTTTAAGAAGGTTAAGTGATTTTCCTAATATCCCTAAGGTCAAGTCTAGACTAAAATCCAAATTTTTTTCTAACTCAAACCCCATTATTCTTCAGTGAAATCAGAGTGCCTTAAAAGTAAATATTAAGGATAAAATAAAATACTCCTCTGGATGACTTATATAATAGCATAAATTACAACACGAAGTGTCCTTGATCATTAAAATGTCACACTTGATTTAAGATGAAAAAGCTGACAGTTTTCTTTCCTTGCATTTGTTAATGATAAATGTGAACTTTAAGCAGTGACTATCTAGCAATAAATTGTTATAAGCTCTCCCATTTGTTTTGCTCTTGCTCTATATATGTATTGAGAAGAGTTTTGTTATTCCTGTATTTATTATAACTTAAATGTTGCAAAACATTGTGAGATGCACAATCCTACTGCCAACAAATAATGAATAATTATCTAGTACTGGGGTTCTAAATAAGACCCATACCAACAAACAGATGTCAGCAGGATTTTGGCTCCAGGTTTTTGCCTGCAGGAAGTCATTAAAAGATAAGTGGAAAATCAAGTCTGTTCCCTTGGTAGCAGAATTTTTACCCTTTGGAGCCATACAGGGAGGCTTATTTTCGGACAGCAGCAATGTTCCCACATTAGATGGTAATCACTCTTGTATTTATAGATTCCTTGTAAATCAATCCCAGACAAGCAATGAAATGATCGTCTCTGTATTTACTTTTAGGCTATTTTAAAAAAGTAGTCCTGAACAAACTGAACATATTTTCAACAATCCTACCCCTCAGTAAATTTCATAGTTCAGTCTTACAAAATCATATTGTGGTCTATTTGTGCACTCTTAATGACTTTCCACTATCTGGAAAGTAGCATTGTGTTCCAGCTGGGCAAGCACCGAAATTTGTATTCCAAAATGGCTGATGCTTAGGAAGAAAGTCGTGATTGAAACCAGGTGCAGATCATTATGCTTAATACTTAGTGCTTTTCCTCCTCTCTTTCTTACATCTTAGCATCCTAATGATTCTACGAGTTACTTTTCCAACTCACAAGTTTGCAGTGACCTAAATGTCTTAAAGAAGGAGTAATTGCTCAGTAATAAGAAAGCTTTTATTCTCAAATTAAAAAAAAAAAGACTTAAACTTCAGATATTCATTAGAGAACATTTTTTCATTAATACATATTTTTAAGTAATGACAATGAACCATTGAAAGAGTGTAGGGTAATGAATACTCAGTGATTTTTGGATATCAGCAAGGAGCATACTACAATGTGAAAAAGTAGAGTTTGCTTTAGAAGAGATCAAGAAGTATATATTAATTCCATGTACAATAATTAGCAGGGCATCAGGGATTTCTAAAACTATGATGCCACCAACTTGCCAGTAATAAAACGATGTAGTTAGGCTTCACAATTTTTGTTCATACATAATGAGTGAACTATTCTTTGGAAGTTGTGAAATGTCAAACTTATTTTAATATACTCTTGAATTACTCAAAAGCCTAAAAAAATGTAGGAATAAAATAATAATGCTTCATTTTTATGTTACTTTAATGTATGCAACTTAACACTCAGCCTAAATTGCAATGTGACATGCAAACATGTTGGTAATGTATGTTAGAAATCAGATGTGTAAATAATATGTACAATGCGAGAGCATTTATAGATAATCCTTTGCAATTTAAACAGAAGAATAAAGATTTTAAAAAATCACTTTGTTAACATCAGAATGTTCACTCTTTTAGCTGTTACCTCCTGCCTTTTTAGATGTTTCAAATAAGAAACAAATTTAAGTAAAAACCTACTTGAATGTCAATGGTTTCCTACTTTTTGTTTTATGGAAAAACAGGTGGGAAATCCTAGCAGACTATGCAACAGAGTAAAATCACTGCAGCATGAATCCCAAATTATAGTTTAATGTCTCAGTGGCTTCAGTATTTATGTCACTGAAAAATGCTTGTGGCAGGAATGCCACTTTGCATTGTGTTATTTTCTACGGTGCTGATGCTCATGGATACTTCTAAAAAATGTTCCTTACTGATAAGTTATTTGGGTACAAAGTTGTGATAGACGTACAACATCTTATTTCAATTTTCCTATTCTTTTTATGATAAGAGCAGAAGTTATCAGTACGCATGATTGTGATTTATTTGTTGTTATTAATAAGGATTCCCACAGATTAAAAAAAAATCTTCAAACAGTATTTAAATACCAAATTGTTTATGTGGTTAACGATAAAGTTAGATGAACTGCCCAATGGCACACAGCTAAGTGGCCGGCCTGGGAGGTAAATGCAGGCAGTCTAGCCACAGAATTTACTCTTTTAACCATAATATCATAAGGTCTTCATTAAAGTAACTGCCTCTTACCTGCTTGTTGGTATCAATTAACTTCTCCTGTGTTACAAAGGACCTGTGGCAGGGCGCGCCTGGGTGGCTCAGTTGGTTGAGCATCTGCCTTAGGCTCAGGTCATGATCCCAGGGTCCTGGGATCGAATCCCTGCTTAGCCGGGGCCTGCTTCTCCCTCTCCTCCCTGCTCTTGCTATCTCTGTCTCTCTCTCTCAAATAAATAAATAAAATCTTTAAAAAAATGATCTGTAGCAGATAAACTCTGCGGTGTTTGTGACCTTGTATAATTTCCTCCTCTGAGTGTAGGTAGGATCTGTGACTTGCTTCCAAGCAACAGAATATAGCAAGGGTGATGTGATGTCACTTCCTTGATTATGTTACCTTATGTAAAACTCAGTTGTGTTAGCAGATTCACTCTAGAGACACTTCCTTGCTTGGCTTAGTGAAATAAGTAGCCACAGTGAGAAAGTCCATACTGCAAGGAACTTTGGGCAACCT
The DNA here is from genome assembly GCF_964656455.1 of Halichoerus grypus. Lineage (NCBI taxonomy): Eukaryota > Metazoa > Chordata > Mammalia > Carnivora > Phocidae > Halichoerus > Halichoerus grypus. The sequence continues at coordinate 132,909,558 of NC_135718.1, forward strand.
CTAGTAGCTGAGGGTGGCCTCCAGCAGAAACCTGGAAAGAAGCTGAGCCTTCCGTCCTCCAACCATGAGGAAACAAATTCTGCCAACAATCTGTGTGTTTGAAAATACATTCTTCTCCAGTCAAGCTTCTAGGTGAAAACACGGCCTTATTAACACTTAATTACAACCTTGAGAGACCCCTAGCAGGGGACCCAGCTAAACCAGTATCCCATGTAAAACATACCAGATTACATGTAAAGTTTTTTATTAATGGGAAAGAGTAGTGGGAAATATTGGTTGAAATTCAAAAATGTAATGATCAGGTAACTCTATAGATCCTCAAGAATCTAACATTCTTACAATTTTTTAAGTGTCCACACTGACTGGAGCCTTCTGAAAATATCAAAGGAAGCCCCATAGTTCTAGCTGTTGGACTTTTGGGGTTTATGCTCATCTAAGGTGTGTTTAAAGTGTCTTGGGAACAGGTAAAAGGGTTGGTTTGACCGTGTATATTCATTGCAAGCTATTTAAAAAGTGGAGGAAGAGGATTGTTCAAAATCTCCTTTAACAGAAGCAAGAGTATACACCAACAAGGTTTCCTTTTGGAGAAGAGAGAAATGGTGGCAGAAAGACCTGGAGCCATCAGGTTAACTGCTCTTTCCAGCCACTCCAGTCTGATATTTTTTCTTAAACAATGATTGATAGTAAAACAACAAACCATATATATTTTTTTCATATATGTTTGCAGCCAGGGATGAAAAATGCTAGGAGACTGCTATGGTCAATTATTCAACCAAACAGTATCATGTCTAAAGCTTCAGGCCTCACAAATTGAACTCTGAATACTTTACCATTTGGAATGTACCAAATGATAAGAAATAAGCAAAAAAAAAACAAAAACAAAAAACCCCACAACAAAAATGATGACAAACATAGTCTAAGCTTCTAATGAGAAGGATGCACATTTATTTATTTATTTATTTATTTATTATAAAGATTTATTTATTTATTTTGGAGAGAGAGAGCCTGCATGAGCACAGGGTAGGGGCAGAGGGAGAGAAAGTCTTAAGCAGACTCTACGCTGAGCCCGTAGCCCAGCATGGGGTTCGATCACAGGACCCTGAGATCACAACCTGAGCCAAAACCAAAAATGGGAGGCTTAACTGACTGTGACACCCAGGCACCCTGAGAAGGATGTACATTTAAACATCGAATGTCCTGTAAGATTTTTTACCCCCTCGGAATCTGAGGATTATTGTATCTTAGTAGAAATACAAATGACTGGATTGTACATCACAGTAAAAATGGGTACTATAAACAGGAATAAAACAAAATGCTTGCAACTTAGGAAATCTTATGGCTATTTGATGTCTATGGACAAACATTATATATAAACCAAAATATTGCATTAGTGTATGTTCCTGAAATAACTAAGAAAGTCAGGGTTTCTTAGTGGCCACTTGAAAAATGTGAAGTACTAGTTGGGATTCTCTAAGGATGTCAGTAAAGAGTGCTATAGGATAAAGAACTGCTCAGTTTTATATTTTTTAATAATGAAAAAATCAAAAGCATATTTCATGATACCTGACAACTATGAAATTCAAATATCAGTGTCCATAGATAAAGCTTTATTGGAACACAGCCACACATTTTGTTTAAGTATTTGCAAAAGTTGGTTTCAACAGCAAAACTGAATAACTACTGAGCAACAGACACTGCATGACCCACAAGGCAGAAAATATTTATTATCTGGCACTTTTTAGAGAGAGTTTATATAAGGTAACTTAAGTTGTCAAATTCATAGACACATAAAGTAGAATAATGGTTTCCAGAGGCAGAGGGAAGGAAGGAATGGAGAGGCAGTGTTTAATGGGTACCGAGTTTCAGTTGGGGAAGATGACAAGTTCTATAACTGAATGGTGATAATGGTTGCAAACTAATCAGAGTGTACTTAATGCTACAGATCTATGCATTTAAAAATGGTTAAAATGGTAAGTTTTATACTATGTATATTTGCCACAATAAAAAGATGTGAATTGCAGTTTCTCCCGGAGTGTGATCCTTGCTACGCTTTATTCAGAGAGCAATTGTCAGTTAATATTATACCTTCTGTTTTGGTGTCGAAGAAAATAGAAAAAATTGTGACTGCAATCAAATTGCTGTCACTGAATATTTTTTTGGTATGTCGTGGACAAAATAAAAGCTGACAAGGGATAAACAACCATTTTTTTTCAAAGTATATTCAATAGTATGTTTACTATTGAAGGGCAGGCTCTTTATGAAAGTTTTGAATAATAAATAGGGAAATGTTTTCATAGTATGTTTCTCATTGGAGGTTGGGTTGCAAATTAAGGTTTTGAATGAAAAAAATGTATCATCACAACACTTATAAATTGGTTAAGACAATTTCTATGCTTTACAGTGGCTTGCTTATCTGAGCCAATTAATTTTATTAACACATAGAAGCCACTCCCCTTCCCTGTGGTTATCATAAATGTTAACTGTATATGATTATGAAACTAATTGAAATTATGTATTTGTGCTAGAAACTCCAGCTCTTTACCAAATATCCATTCTTGCCTTTTTCCTCAAATGGAACCTCAGTTTTTTACTGTATACATTACTTAGCTAAATACTAAATTTCCCAGCTTTCCTTGTGACTGGGTATCGGCCAGTGAGGTGTAAGTGGAAGAGCTGATGTGACTCTGCTAAGTCTCTTTAATTTAGAGGAGACAAACATTTCTTCCTCTCTTTCTCTCTGCTCTACTCATAAAGTAGACATCATGCCTGGAGCCAGAGTAGCCATCATGGAATTATGGACAACGGCTGCACACCAAGATTGCTGAAGAGAAAGCTGGAAGAAGCCTGGTTCCTCATATCAATATTTTGACAGCCAGCTGTCAATCTTCTCTCATGTGGAGAGGAATCAAAGTCTATCTTTTTAAAAAATTCAGTATTATTTTGTTTCTATTTTTCTTAGCTGGGTCAAATCCTAAGAATCCCATTTTTAAGAAGGGAATTCCTTCTGTAAAGCCACACTGCTGTCTTTTTCTAGCTCACCTTCAGTTTCTGTCATAAAGAGATGAAATTTCTTTTGACATCACTTAGGTTAACAGGAATGCATTCTTAGACAACTTTTATTTTTTTTTTTTTTAAGATTTTATTTATTTATTTGACAGAGAGAGACACAGCGAGAGAGGGAACACAAGCAGGGGGAGTGGGAGAGGGAGAAGCAGGCTTCCCGCTGAGCAGGGAGCCCGATGCGGGGCTCGATCCCAGGACCTGGAATCATGACCTGAGCCGAAGGCAGACGCTTAACGACTGAGCCACCCAGGCGCCCATCTTAGACAACTTTTAAACATTACACGCGCTCAGGCGCTGACTGCTGAGAGAGGCCGTGCTGGCTGGATTAGACACTGCGATTCCAAATCTCTGTGCTAATACCTGCGTAGGCACCACCCCACCACCGTGTAGATATTCTAAGTCATAATATTTATACTAAACTATTTTCATAATTCTGACAGGAAGTGAAGCATAAATATTCATATGTTGCTACATTTATGTGGCCCCAGGGGCCTAATCCTTGTTTAGAAATAGAATTGTCTCCACCTTGGAGAAATTAATTTTTCATAGACATCACTGGGTAAAAACAAAAACCAACTCAAAAATGAATCCTCTTTTTATGCATTTCTGCTTTTTAAAAAAATTTTAATGCTTAAGAATGCCCTTAACAATTTTATGTGAATAGAAAATGCTATTGTATGGATCTTGCTGCAAGAGTTGACCCCTACTCTTGAGAATAATCTTAAAGAAAAAACTGTGGATGTTAGAAAGGCCACCAAGACCCATTTGTTCAGACAAATTGTGGTTTGAAGATTAATTAAGTTTTATTTATGATTTCAAAAATAGAAATAACAAAGGGAGATCTGCATTTGCTGAGAAGCATAGGTTAACTGTCTGTCAATTGGATTATTTCTGAATTCCAGGGATTTTATAACTAATCATGACCATATATGTTGGAGGAACTTCACTAGTTTCTACAACCACATGCTCTCCAGAGTGTTCCAGAAAGAGCCAGGCAGGTGATGAAACATCTTGTGATGGCACACCTGGAACAGGATGTTTCTAAGTATATTTCCAGCCTCAAAATAAGTTATTATAGAACCCATTGCATAAAAACCACAATAATAACCTTTCCCTTTGTTGTGTTAATAAGCTTATTCAACTTGGGGAGGTAGAGCAACAATTTTTTTTTTTGTTATTATATGTTGAATAAGGTGCTTTTCAATTGTATTTATTCATTTTTTATTTTTCAGGACAGAAATGTGGAGGCAATTCTTAAATTTTCTTAAATTGCTAATCACATTGATAAAGATAATGGACTCTATTCACTAGAGGAAAATACAAGTTCTTGGGTATATAAGATTTTTGAATAATGATAATTTGTTGTTTTTCTTTCATCTTTAGGACATGAAGTTAAGGATTCTATGGTTTTGTTTTTTTTTTTTTTTATAGAACTATATCATGACACCCAAAATGGTTACTTTACTTCATCTCAAAGTGAAGCAGAAAACTTATTTTTGTTTAATAATGTGGCAGTTCTTCCCATTTTGCATGGTGATTGCTAGGAAAAGGTAAAGGGCTCACTGGATGTCATGCCCTCTCCAACCTATATGAAATGATACTGTGGGGAAAGATGTTTTGCTCAATGTTAACTTGGATATTTGAGATTATCCTCATTGTTTATTTCCAAGGGAATTTTGTGTCTGTATTTTACATAATTTTAACTACATATATATTTTTTAAAGATTTTATTTAAATTATTTATTTGAGAGAGAGAAAGTGAGAGAGAGCACATGCACATGAGTTGGGGGAGGGGTAGAGGGAGAGAGAGAGGGAGAGAAAGAATCTCAAGCAGACTCCATGCTCAGCAAGGAGCCAGACATAGGGCTTGATCCCACAACCCTGAGATCACAACCTGAGCTGAAATCAAGAGTTGGATGCTTAACTGACTGAGCCACCCACATACCCCTGTAATTTTGACTATATTAAGATGAGAATTCTATGATTAATTTTTTTAAAAAATATGTTTTTTATTTTAAGAAAAAAAATATGTTTCTATAAAGCCTATAGTCATGTCCTCTCTTTATATCAAAAGGAGATCAAATTTCTTTTTTTAAAGATTTTTTTTATTTATTTATTTGAGAGAGTGCGAGAGAGAGAAGAAGAGAGAGTGAGCAAGGTGAGGAGCAGAGGGAGAAGCAGGCTCCCTACTGAGCAGGGAGCCCGACGTGGGGCTGGATCCTGGGACTCCAGGATCACGACCTGAGCGGAAGGCAGCCACCCAACCGACTGAGCCACCCAGGTGCCCCAAAAGGAGATCAAATTTCTTTTAAAAGAAGTCAGTTGGAAGGAATCTTAGTCAACTCTCATGTTTTACTTACTATGGAGTCCCGAGTACTAAAAACATGTTTGTTGATTTATGTGCTAGGGTTTCCATTTTGAATCTCTGCTACTTGTACTTGTCAGAGATATTCCTACCTATGAATTTTTAGAGACATAATGTTTTTCAAAATATTATTTGCATGATTTTTATAAGAAATGTTGAGTATGCTTATTTAATAGAAGCACAGACTAAACCTACCACATTAAGAACAAAATATTATTTTTAAAGCTGAGGAAAAAATATGAGAGCTTCCCATGACTGGTTTGACCAATGGTTTGATTATATGCCCCTTTTTTCATAGCTGTTGAATTCATTTTTCACTCATCACATAAAGAAATTAATATAGAATTATGGAGTATAAAACTCACATAAAATGATCCAACCGAACATAAAACATTTTTTTTCAGGATAGATTAAAATCACTTGCTACAAATCTTAATCTGAGAACTGGTTGGCATTGATATTCAAACGAAAGTAAACTTCAATGAAAAATCCCTCCAAATTTCTTGGCCTAGGATTAATTCACATAATCAAAATTATTTGTAATATTCACTCTCTCATCCATATGTAACTATTATTGTTATTATTATTGACATATGTTTTCTTTTATTATAAAAGTGGTGGAGAATCTTTTCTTAGTTATCCTAAAATTTGTAGTCTCCATGTGTTCTGCTTTAAAACTGACCTAAAACTCTGTGGCATAAAGCAACAACTATTTTATTATATCTTATGATTTTGTGGGTCAGAAATTCAGACAAGGATCAGCTGGGCCATTCTTCTATTTTACCTGATATTGACATGGGTCACCCAGTATTATTTAGCTGGCAGCTAGGTGGTCTGGCGTTTCTAATGTGGTCATTCTGGCACCTTGAAAGGGATAGCTGAAAAGCTGGGTTCAGATGGACTCATACTTTCCAGGTAGTCTCAGGTCCTCTCCTTGTGGCCTGTTCAGCAGGATAGTCAATCTTTTACACGGCAGCTCAGAGTTCCAAGAATGAGTGTTCCAAGGGGTTCTGGTGAAAGCTATCAGGTGTCTTATGACCTGGTCTTGCTAGTTCCACAATGTCACTTCTACTACATTCGATTGGTCATGCAGGTTCATAAAGCCAGTTCAGATTCAATGGGAGGGGAATTAGAATCCACCTTTCAATGGGAAGAATAGAAAAGTCTTTGTGACCATCTTTATTTTACCACAGAAGTTTTGCTGAGTATAACTTAATTGATTCATAAATGTTGAGAAGTTATGGCTTAGAAATTATGAATATGGTCTTTGGCAGTAAAGTAGTCAGTGTGAAAATCCTAGCTCTTGCATTTTTAGCTCTACAACAGAGGAAGATATTTCTCTGTTCTTTGGCTTTCTCATCATGAGGCTCATATGTCTACTTTAGATATTTTATTAAATATGATACTGTTTATCCTTTGCCTGATCTTTCACCAAGTAGAGGGGGTAGAGAGGATTGTGCATTTAACCATATTATTATGCTACTTGATATCCTTTGATTTTTCAGGTTTTGGACATAGACAGAAACATGCAAAACCAGTTAGACTTGAATATTTGTATTCTTCCAATAATTGCATATTGCATGTGACTTACACATGAAAAGGTGAGAAGGGGTCCTAATGTGTTATTAAACATCTAAGTAACATAAATACTGAAAACTGTTACACTTATAAAAAATTAATACTTTCATCACATGAGAGAATACCATATTGGCTAATCATGACTAATCTTTAGGTTACATTCAACTAATTTACAATTTATTAAGCACCTTCCATGTGTCTAATTCTGGACTCAGAATCTAAAAAAGAATCTAAGAAACACTCTACCATAAGAAAAATAAATAAATTTGGAAATTCAGAAATGATTTAGTTCTCATTATCATTCTGCTGGTACAGAGTGCTAATAATAGCACTGAGAAACATTACTTTTAAATTAGCATAATTTTCTTCTTGATGCCACCATTATGGTTTACTTCAGTTGACAAATGACTACTGCCCAATGACACACCTGCTACCTTTTCAGTAACAGCAACCAATATTATGCTATTGAGCTCTTAAAAAGGTTAAATTCTATTTTCTGCAATTATGAATGACATGGTTAGAGGAGGTTATAGATACCTGAATTACTGTGATTACTGTTTGCTAGAAATTATGCAAATAGGCATAAAAGCAAAGTTTGCGAAAAATGAAATTGGGCTAAACTTGATTTAGCTTAGTATTATCAATGTTATAACTCAAAGTGTAAATAAAACACCAATGTAATAAAATCCAAATCTAAATGTAAATATTATTTTATTATGAAGCACAAATAGGATTCTGGTTAGCATAACATTTTTCCTGTACCAGTGTTGTGCTTGGTATCATTGTTGAAGTATTCTGAAACACACTAAAATCCAGTCTGGCATAATATATAATTTGAGTATGATGCTATTCTATTTTTTTTCCCCTAAGACTACTGCATATAAATATGTTAGGCTCATCTTAGATGCCAAATATTTTATTTGCAGTTATAATTTACAAAAGACTCCCTTGGTTCCACTAAACGTAAGTTTCTGTAATTTGATTTATATTATAGTAATATCAGCAATATCTCAATTACTCACAATATTTTAATATTTAAATCTTTGGAGCTCAATTTTTCTAATTTACTGAATTTCATCACAAGCTATATTTCCACTTATACATATCTTTGGTCTTTTTTTTAGTTCTTTCTTAGTATGACAATAGGGGTGAAGGACCCATAGTACTTTGAAGAAAAATTGGGAAGCATTTTCTGTATTACTTAACCTTAAGGAACTGAACTCATGCTAATGGTGAATTTTGAAAATGGTATGTGGATAAATGTAAGTATATTATCATCAGCTTATTGATCAATATTATATAAAAATGAAGTAAAAATTTCAAAATTATATTTTATGATAAATTATACTACCTTTTAAAATTTATTTCCAAAAATTAAAACACTCAGTAAAAATGATCATGCATGCATATAAATATTTTATATGTACTGCTATATTCACACAAGAAAATACCAAATGTGCACATATATTTTATAACCTCACATCTGAGAAAACAAATGTTTAAGTATTTTATTGAAAGAGGTAATCATTCTATGCTAGTTTTTTTTTAAGATTATTTGTTTATTTGAGAGAGAGAGAACGAGAGAGAGCACAGCAGGGTGTGGGAAGAGGGAGAAGCAGGCTCCCCGCTGAGCAAGGAGCCCCATGCCCATGAGAAACTCGATCCCAGGACCCCGGGATCATGACCTAAGATGAAGGCAGACGCTTGATCAACTGAGCCGCCCAGGCACCCCTCTATGCTAATTTTTTAAAACTATGCTACTATGAAGAAAAATTTAAGCCTGTTCCTATAAGAAAAGCAAATCATAAGTATACATAAGTATATAATTCATAAATATAAGTTGATATTGCTTCAAATATCATACAGGATTTCATAAAAGAATGAAAACTTTATATTTATTTTAACATGATTAATTATGTGTTTATAGGTTGCTGTTTTTAATAATAAACAAAGAAAACCCATAAATTTTCAAGTCATGTATTTGTAAATTTAGTTATTAGAATATTATTATTCAAAATCAACCACAGAATTATTGGTGGCTATGAGACTACCAAGCTATTCAACTTCTGTTCTTCTTGGGCATACAATTAAATCACAAAGCCCAGCTTAATTTTCAGTAAAGCATAGTCATGTGACTAAGTGCCATCCATTGATATGTACAGGGAAGAATCCTACTCCCAGGCTTGTTCCAAGAAGACCTTTCACATATGATCATCCATGCTATTCCCCTTTTGCCATCATGCCACTGAAAGGCATAGTAACTCTAGAGACCAAGTATTGAATATGTTGAAGACTGAGGTATTGTACACTAACTAGGAGAGATATGACTACTAATAAGAAATAAGACTTGTAGGGCGCTTGGGTGGCTCAGTTGTTAACTGTCTGCCTTCAGCTCAGGTCATGATCCCAGAGTCCTGGGATCGAGCCCCACATTGAGCCCCACATCAGGCTCCCTGCTCAGCAGGAAGCCTGCTTCCCCCTCTCCCGCTCCCCTTGCTTGTGTTCCCTCTCTCACTGTGTCTCTCTCTGTCAAATAAATAAATAAAATCTTAAAAAAAAAAAAATAAGACTTGTAATTTAATAAGCAAGTGAGGAAAATACCTATCATATTTCGAACATTATACATTTTAGGGGTGTGTGTGTGCATATGTGTTTGCTATGAGAGTAGGTGTCTATGAGAGTAGGTAGCATGATCTTATATATATAGACTTAGAAGACATATGGACTAAAAAAAAACTAATTAAAATTTAAGAAGTGATAAAAAATGGGACTTTTTTTCCTGGTTGTTCTTTCCCTATCTTCTTATTTAAAAAACATTTTTTTTTTCCCTTCTTTGGTTATATTGTTCATTATTACAACTGTTCAATAAATCATCTGAATAGATGCAGAAAATGTATTTGGCAAAATTCAATACCACTTCATAATAAATATTCACAACAAACTAGGGATAGAAGGAAATTCCTTAACTTGAAAAAGTGCATATTTTTAGTTGACATGAATATTTACGTAAAAAATACACAAGAATCAACAGAGAAACTTCTAGAATAAGTGAATTAGTAAATTTGCAATATAAAATCCAATCACATTTTTATACATTTCTATACACTAGCAGTGAACATTTGTAATTTGACATTAAAGAAACAGTATCATATATGATAGTACCAAAAGAAATAAGTGCATACAAATTGAATTAAATATGTATAGGATTTGTACACTGAAAACTATAAAACATTAATGAAATTTTAAAAACTATGTAATGGAGAATTTGCATGTGTCCAAAGGTGAGCAATTTGGGTATGTATGTGTCTTTATGCCTTGAAATACTTTATTAATATGATGTCAATTTTTCTTAAATAAATTTACAGATTCAATGCAATTCTAATAAAATATAGCAGATTTTTCTGCAGACCACAACAAGTTAATTCTAAAATTTATAGGGAAAGGCAAAAGAACAAGAATATTCAAGATAATTTTTTCAAAAATAAAAGTTGGAGATTCACACTACCTGATTTAAGACCTATTCTGAAGATGAGGTAATCAAGACACTCAATACAGTGAGAGATTGTACACATATATATCAATGGCACAGAATAGAGAGTTCAGAAATAGACCCACAGAAACATAGCTAATTTTTGACAAGGTCTAAAGACAAATCAATAGAATAAGAAGTCTTTTTTAAAAAATGGTGCTGTAAAAATGGAATGTCTACATGCATAAAATAGCCTTATATTTATTAAAAAATTAACTAAGATTGGATCAGAGACCTAAATATAAAACTTTTTATAAAAGTTTTTATAAACCTTTGTGACTTTGGAATAGGAAAAGAAGTCTTAGATACATCAATAAAAACAGTTCATGAAAAGAAAATATTAATAAATTAGACTTTATAAAAATGAAAATTTTGGTTCTATTGAAACATGTTCTAAAGAAAATGAATGAAACAAGCAATAGACCAGGAGAAAATATTTGTAAATTACATATTTGAGAAAGTACTTGTATCCAGAATACTAAAATAACTCTAAAAACTCAATAAGAAAACAAACAACACAATAAAGAAGTGGGCAAAATATTTGAGTAGAAATTCCACTAAAGAAGATATATGAATGGCAAATAAGGAATAAAGAGGTTCTTACCTTCATTAGTCATTAAAGATATGCATAGTCTAACTGCAGTGACATAACCACTGCACATGTTTTCCAACTGTTAAAAATTGACAAAATTGACAATACCATATTTGTTGAAACAAACAGCCATGCACCACAAAGAAAGAATTTAACGTACATAAACTTAAAATTTAATGAAGCATAATGTCCAATCAGAAATTGCCACTTTATAATAATGCACATTTCCTTTCTCTGCAGCTTTGCATGTTGGGAGATTTCTTTTTCAGAGAGATGAAAACTATCTGCCTGAAATTTTGCCCATTGATTTCTTTCTGTGTAAAGTAGCTACAAAAATGACATTCAGTCTTAGGTAACATGTCTGTCAGCCCTCAATCTGAGGTAATCTTTTGTGTGAGTGTGCATGTTTAAGTATTATTTCTTACCTCAATACAGTGTAAGAATTCGATACTGCTTGCTGAATTATACATTTGTACATTCACTTGAAAATGTCAAGAAACATTATTCAAATAAATGTTTAGACTGAATACTAAAAATAATTAAAACAGAAAATTTGGCAGAGCTACTTTATTCCCATCCTCCTTTTTGTCTCATTGCTCATAAACTCACAAGCCATCAAGAAGAGCATACATACCCAACTTGCCCTCCTTTGGGCACATAAAATTCCATCATCATTCTGGATGTGGCCTCAGGCAGCTAAGAACTTTCCTACACTATCCCAAAAATCAACAGCAATTTTCTAATTAAAAAAAAAAACAACTAATTAATCCCTAAGTAATTTTGGAAAATTTAACTTCTGAGATAAAACCCAAATGAACTCACTAAGCCATTTCAGAGAGGCAGGAGGTTGTTGACAGTATATCAACCACACTAATTAAAAAACAAATAATCAAACAAAAATTGGCTCGATTCAGTGATTGCTTGGAGAGTAACACATCCTTAGCATATGATGCATTCAAGCTTCCATGAGAATTTATTCTCAGGACCAATTTTGTACAAACAATAGAAGCAAGAAAGGAAATATAAACTACTGGGCTATTTCAAACATTATATAAACTACTAGGCTATTTTTAAAAACAAGGGATCTATTTTTTAATTAAAAAATAAAATGTACATGATAAACATCTGTGGAGGAAAATATGGAGACCAGTATGACATATAACTTTCTTGATCCAAAGAGTCAGATGCAGTTTTTATTTTCACTCACTGAGGATATACGGGTTCCAAGGAATTACAAAAGGATTAAAAAGATAAGTAAGATAGTATCTGCTCTTATTTCTATAATGGAAGGGAATTAGGGATATTCTAGGAAAGATAATTGCCTTGACCAAAATATGGACACTTTAAATACCATTGTGTTATTACTGAAAAGTGATGTGGCACCATGATTATATCCTTGTAATATATTTGTCAAGGTAAAATTAGTAAGTCAAAGTTATATAAATATTTTAAGCATTTTGATGTATAATGCCACAATATCTTGTACAATAATTGTTAACCTAACATCACCATTGATAAAATCATATCCCCCGCGCACTCACTAAAACTCACTAACATGATGTATTGTTATCTTTAATTTGGAAATAAAAAAATAGAACCCATTATTATTTTAATGTGCTTGTATTTAATTACTGAAGTTGAATCCTCCCTCTCTTGACATCTTAAAAAGCCTTAAATCTATCCAAACTTTTCACACTCAGTGTCATCTAGAAAAGCGTACTGACAGGGAACAGAAGACAAGCTGAGGACAAAGCAGAAGCTGACACCCTGCATCCCCACCCCCCACTGGGATATCTGTGACATTCCTCAGGCACTCCTAGGTGGCTGCCCTAAAGGAAAAACAAATAGTTAACTTGTAGAGATCACAATCCTGCAAGACCTGAGTCTCCTTCAGTTTACAAATGTCCTAGTGATTTATAAGGAAGAAGCTTTCTTATCAATAGTCTAACTTCCACAGACCCATAACTCAGTTTCCTGAGGCCCTAACATCACCCTCCCCTTCATAAAATTGAGGGAGGCTGAGGCAGAAGAAAATGTAAATAAATTGAGTTTCTTTTAAACAAGCAGCCCATTCATAAGGTCCTGTGATAGGAGGAATGGTAACATTCCTCCAGGAAGCTCCCAACTATCTTACTGTTAATGCCTTACAAGAGGGGTAAACAACCTTAACTTGACAATGGCAAGGCCTCAGGTATCCTGTGAGTCTTCTTTAACATATGAAAGTTCTTTCTTGAAACCTCCCTTTTTCCTTGCTTCCCCCAACCCCATAGAATATAATCAGCCGCCCCTCACAACTCGGGTGCAGCAGCTCTTTCTGCCCACTGGTCCTGTCCCCCTGCTTTAATAAACCACCATTTTGCACCAAAGATGTCTCAAGAATTCTTTCTTGGTCGTCGGCTCCAGTGAACCTCACCTATATTCCCAAACCACATCAGTACCAGAATTCACATGCCTCGTCACACCACCAAGGTTCTCATTCAGTAGCCTCATTGTAATTCCTGTGCATCTGTATTTTGTTAAAGATACTAGGGTGATTTAGATATGGACCTTCATTTACTGTAACTACCTTCTGGGGTGTTGCTCTTAGATTTACAGAGAAAATCTCTGCACTAGCACAAACAAGTGAGCTATCAAAAATACTCACATGAAATCAGAGAGGGAGACAAACCGTAAGAGACTCTTAACTATAGAAAACAAACTGAGGGTTGCTGGAGGGGAGGGGGTGGGGCATGGGGTAACTGGGTGATGGGCATTAAGGAGGGCACGTGATGTAATGAGCATTGAGTGTTATATGCAACTGAAGAATCACTGAACTTTACCTCTGAAACTAATAATACACTGTATGTTAATTAATTGAAGTAAAATAAAATAAAATTAAAAAAATACAT